>NC_088933.1:17210000-17530000 GCF_038396675.1 Hydra vulgaris
TTTGCGGCAATGTCAATTGAAATGGTTTTTGACTGAAGCAGTTTGTTTTCCCGGTCAATTAGAGAAAGAATTTGACACCAGAAATCCAACAAACAGCAAAAACAAAATAAAGAATCTTTTTTGTTGCTGTACTGCAGCCAAGTGCGAACAAATTTTTCACCATTGGAATAAATTTTTTCATACCATTTTGAGCTGGTGTCGCATTCTGTTTTCAAAATTACACAGCGTGTTCAAAATTCTCTTCTGTCTTGCTCTGGCCCATACTCAATCAAAAAGCATCTTGTTTTGTCCGTTCTTTTAGGCTATGTTGCTGGATCCCTGTGTTGAAAATTTTCTTCCGAGGCCACTGGAATTTCTGAGATTTCTGAATGAAGTTCATCCTCGTCCATTTCAACTGGGCCTGAAAGCTGGGCATTTCCATTTTCCCTTGTTGTTTCTGAATCAGTTGTGCAAAATTCTTCTTAACTTTGGCTGATGAAAATCTCCTCTTCAATTAATTCCAAATGATGATCTGAACCTAAGTCAATTATAGGATCTGTTGAATTGTCATTAACTTCAATACAAATATCCTCTGAAATAATTTGTTTTTCCACTGAATTTGTTACCAACCACTTTTTGGAACAGTTTTGTAGTTTCCAATTTTGGCGCCTCAGGCCGCGGCCTGGCCGGCCGGCCCCACCCTTGGTACGGCCCTGTATATATATATATATATATATATATATATATATATATATATATATATATATATATATATATATATATATTTATATATATATATAAAGTATGCGTAAATGTAATGCTTTGTGTGTAATTAAAGTTTGTGCTCATCAATTTTTTTTTCAATGATTCAGTTTAAAATGCTTAAAAAAATCATCATGCTGTTATAGCAAATTTGTTAGAGATATATAATGGCAAAATTTAGTCGTTCATTGAAGGTGACTGTGTTATGTGTATCATGGTATTTGCTATCAACAACAAACAATATTCTTGGGAAAAAGATTTTAGTTCAATACCCTTACCCTTTGACCATTACTTTGTTTCATATGCTTTCTAGTTCTTTTATGGTGTACCCTGTTCTCTTAATGGCAGGTATAAACACTCAATACCGTTACTCAAAGCATTTTATGTTGCGTTTTATAATTCCACTTGGTTTTGGAAAATTATTTGGTTCAATTGCTTCTCATATCAGTATATGGAGAGTGACTATTTCATATGCTCATACTGTTAAGGTTTAAAAAGTTCCTAATTTGTTTTTATAAATAATGAAAAAATGTTTTTTTTTTTTCTGGTTATATGGTATTTATTTTTTTAGGCTTCTTTACCAATATTTACTGTATTACTTGGAAGACTTATTTATAAAGATTTGCAATCCTACCAGGTTTATCATTTCTATAAATAATATACATTTTTTATCATAGTTAAAACTTTTAAAGACCAATTTAAATATGATATAGCCTAAACTTTCAAAATCTTTTTTATATTAAAACTACATTAGGTATATCTTTCATTATTGCCTATTGTATTTGGTGTGGCTATAGCAACAATAACAGAATTATCTTTTGAATTTTATGGAATGTGTAGTGCTTTGCTAGCAACTTTTATATTTGCTTTACAGAATTTATACTCAAAACTTGTAAGTTGATTGTTGTCTATTTTATTTTTACTTTTTTTCAGAGTTTGTAAAACCAATTATTGACTTTGTTTTGATTATTTGATAAATTCTAAGGTTGTCATGGAGACCTAATTTAAATTTGGTTACCAATCAAAATGATAACAGCTCAAAATCTGTGTATTTGTGCCAATGCACTAAGGTTTCTGTGACCCAATTTTTTGGCAAAAAAACATTAATTTTTTTATATGGCATCTTGTGGTAAACCCTTCAAAATGTAAAATATATTTTTCAACTTTCAAAACTTACCTATACTTGCCCCCCAAAAATATATATATATATACATATATATATATACATATATATATATATATACATATATATATATATATACATATATATATATACATATATATATATATATATATATATATATATATATATATATATATATATATATATATATATATATATATGTATATATATGTATATATATATATAAACTACTTGCTATTTTCGACTGAGATCAGTAGATAATGGAATTTTTTTTCACTATGCGAATAAGTGAATGTTCTTTCATTTGAAATGCTGGGTCTTCCGGGACGCGGAAGATTTTCAGTTGTATTGTATTCATAATATCAATTGATTATTCTGCTAACAGTTTCATGTGTTGTGTTTAAATATTTTGCAATTTTTCGCATTGAGATTTTTGTTCATTCATTGCTATGATTTAACATTTTGTTATATTATTAATAGTTTTTCCAGTCATTTTGATTTTTTTATTACTGAAATGTTGTAGTTAATTAGATACTAGTTTTTACATATCATTTACACAAACTTTTCAAATATTTATAACAATTTAAAAAAAAATTCTCTAACAATTATTATTAATTCGCAAATAAGTTCAAAGTTTTACTCAAAAACAAATGCAATTTTAAGAAATTTTGAAATAATAGAGTGGATTGTTAATTTTGGCCATTATAATTATTTTAGATTATGAGATAAGTGTTAAATAAAAACCCAGATAATTAGCGCATTGATTGATACTTTTATGAATATCTATACTTATTTGAAAGAAAATGTGATGCTCATCAGTTTACACTTTTTATATTTGAAAAGAGTTGAATGATCATTGATTTATTATCAATCAAAGTCGAATGATCTCAAAAAAATCATGGCGGATTGTTATTAATCGTCAATACTGTATTTATATATATATATATATATATATATATATACATATATATATATATATATATATATATATATATATATATATATATATATATATATATATATATATATATATATATATATATATATATATATATATCAGTGACGTACCCAGCAATAGTTTAGGTGGTACCGGTCTAAAAGTTAATTGCTAAAAAAAAAGCTCTTGTTATTTTTTTATGTCTAAAAAAAATTCCTCTAATATATCTATATAATGTCTATATATCTGTTTTATTTAGCAATTTACATTTAACAAAAACTTTAATCAATTGGAATATTTAAATTGTTTTTTTGATATTGTTTATACAGCATTTATTTACATTAAATTAGTTATTAAAAGAAAAATATGTTAACCAAAAATTTTAATTTTAATTTGATTTTTTAAATAAAAAAAACAGGTAGTTAAATAAGTTTTCTTTTTAATAAAATCTTTAAATTAAATTTAAAAATTAAAAATTTAAATTTAACTTTAAATGAATGTTAAATAACTTTGCAATACTTTTTAAAGAAATAATTATTTTCTTTTTATTTGCAAACTAATTCATTACGCAAAAATGATAAGATTTTACAGTCTCCATCATAGATCTTCATCTCATCATAGATCTAAATGTGTAAAAGCAACCATAAAATATCATTATTTGTTCTGAGAAAGGAGAAGTGTTTTTGTTTGAAAGAATTTAACTTTTTTTGTGCTTATTCAAAATCTCGTTAAGTTCGTACGACATAAGTTTTATTTATAAACACAAATTATGTTTATAAATATAGTTCATTTAATACTTTAAAAATATTGTGTTAAAAAAACTAAATTGTGAGAAAATAAACAAAAAATTATTATGTTACGTATAAAATATTTTAAGAATAAAAGAAACAACTCTTTATACAGCCGAAGAAGATTTAGAATTATTGAATATTTTAATATATTGAAGTATTGGAAATGAAGATACCAAATGGTATCTCCATTTCCAATATTGTTGCACAAGTAACATTGAAAAATATATTAAAACATCCAATCATACATATTATACAAAAACACCCAATCATACATATTATACAAAAACACCCAATCATACATATTATACAAAAACACCCAATCATACATATTATACAAAAACATCCAATCATACATATTATACAAAAACACCCAATCATACATATTATACAAAAACATCCAATCATACATATTATACAAAAACACCCAATCATACATATTATACAAAAACACCCAATCATACATATTATACAAAAACACCCAATCATACATATTATACAAAAACATCCAATCATACATATTATACAAAAACACCCAATCATACATATTATACAAAAACACCCAATCATACATATTATACAAAAACATCCAATCATACATATTATACAAAAACACCCAATCATACATATTATACAAAAACATCCAATCATACATATTATACAAAAACATCCAATCATACATATTATACAAAAACACCCAATCATACATATTATACAAAAACATCCAATCATACATATTATACAAAAACACCCAATCATACATATTATACAAAAACACCCAATCATACATATTATACAAAAACACCCAATCATACATATTATACAAAAACATCCAATCATACATATTATACAAAAACACCCAATCATACATATTATACAAAAACATCCAATCATACATATTATACAAAAACACCCAATCATACATATTATACAAAAACACCCAATCATACATATTATACAAAAACACCCAATCATACATATTATACAAAAACATCCAATCATACATATTATACAAAAACACCCAATCATACATATTATACAAAAACATCCAATCATACATATTATACAAAAACATCCAATCATACATATTATACAAAAACACCCAATCATACATATTATACAAAAACACCCAATCATACATATTATACAAAAACATCCAATCATACATATTATACAAAAACACCCAATCATACATATTATACAAAAACACCCAATCATACATATTATACAAAAACACCCAATCATACATATTATACAAAAACACCCAATCATACATATTATACAAAAACATCCAATCATACATATTATACAAAAACACCCAATCATACATATTATACAAAAACACCCAATCATACATATTATACAAAAACACCCAATCATACATATTATACAAAAACACCCAATCATACATATTATACAAAAACATCCAATCATACATATTATACAAAAACACCCAATCATACATATTATACAAAAACATCCAATCATACATATTATACAAAAACATCCAATCATACATATTATACAAAAACATCCAATCATACATATTATACAAAAACACCCAATCATACATATTATACAAAAACACCCAATCATACATATTATACAAAAACATCCAATCATACATATTATACAAAAACATCCAATCATACATATTATACAAAAACATCCAATCATACATATTATACAAAAACACCCAATCATACATATTATACAAAAACACCCAATCATACATATTATACAAAAACATCCAATCATACATATTATACAAAAACATCCAATCATACATATTATACAAAAACATCCAATCATACATATTATACAAAAACATCCAATCATACATATTATACAAAAACATCCAATCATACATATTATACAAAAACATCCAATCATACATATTATACAATTAAAAAAAGAAGTGATTTTCACTAAATGCAATCACTTAATACTAATGAAATTAGTGCAGAGATAATATTTAGCTACAGTTTTATAAAACTTATAAAAGCCTATAAACAAAAATTTAACACTGCTGGCAGTAAATCCGATTTAAATTTATTTGTAAGCATTGTTTGAACTTGAAAGATGATACAATATATGGAACAATCTCTCCTCAATCTGTGCAGTTTTCTATTGCTTAAATACATTAAAGAATCCAAGGAGCACATTGAAAAATTAAATAGAAAATATTTTTAAAAAACATTTTGACTGAATAAGTGTATTATAGTTTTTAATAGTTTTTTAGACCATTAATAATTGAATACATTAATCCAAGGAGCACACATCTTTGATTACATAATTAAATACATTTAAAAAAAAAAAGCATTTTATTGACTGAAAAATAGATTAGATTTTTTATTTGGTCTAGTTTTGTCTAAAATTTCAATGACCTTTACTTTATTTACGATGTTAATTGGTGGAAATATTTTAAATACATTAACTGGAACAAAATCATATCAGATTTTTCTGTTATATAGAGTTGTGGAGATAACATGTAGAGTTACTCTCAATGGTTTTATTAAAGTAAAGGTATTCAAACATTCACCATCAAACCTAATGAAAGGTATTCCAAACATTCACCATCAAACCTAATAAAAGGTATTCAAAACATTCAACATCAAACCTAATATGAAACAAAATTGCTTCACTATATGCTTGGATAAAATTTTAAGAATTTATAGAAAATTTAGTTATAACATGTTTAGTACCTAATTGAAAACCTTAAGAAATAAAAATCATTAGTTGTTTTGTGTTTAAATAAATGTTATTAATTTATACTAATAAATCAAGTCTCATAAACCATTGTATAATGTATAAAAATCTTTTAAACTTTTATAATTAGAATAACAACAAATAAATAAAATTTAATTGCAACTTGCAAAAATAAATTTTGTAATTAAAATTATTTAAACAATTTTCAAATTTGTCATTATAAATTTGAAAATTTGTCTATAAATTTAACAGTCATAATTTATCTATCAATTTTCAAAAAGTATGAAATTTGTTTTTCATATTTTTAAAAGAAATTGTGTTTTTGGCACTGCACCAGTTTAAAGGGAAGTTGAATGTTATGGTAATGCAAAAATATTTGGCAAACAATTGTCAGTATGTATGCCTGAGTATATGTATGTATATGTATGCCTGAGTATAAGTGTGAGTATGTCAGCCTGAAAAGGAAACAACTGAAAACAAAATAAAGATCACATAATCTTGGAAAATTTTGCAGATTTTAAAAAAAAGTTGCGTAAAAGGTTGTTTATTATGGTGCCTAGACTGGGCCTATACACTGGAATAATGTTAATACAAATAACCATTGTAAACATCGTGTGTATACAACCCAGTCAGCAATTTAATATCATAATTATATCATAATGATCTCATATTACAAGATCTATGATATCATAACATGATACGCTTATGAGATCAGTGTGATATCAAAATGAAATCACACAATTATCTCAACTTAAGTTGAATTTGATATCATAACATCAACATGAAGCTTATGATATGAAAAAATATGAAACATTATGAACGTGAACATGAAGCTTATGATATGAAAAAATGATCTCATCTTGTACTTAGAATGTTATATACTCCAAGAAGTTCATAATAACTATCTTGTTAAATTGAAATCATATAATGATGTCACACAAAATGCAAATTTGATATCACACTATAACATTCTAATCAGATATATATTGTTTTTATCTTTTTTATGCAGTTTTAAATCAAATTATACCTTGATTAATTATTGCATATATATTTAATACGATTAATTATATTTAATCAAATGTAATAAATTTATTATATATGACCAAATGAATATTTTAAATATCTATTTATATAAAATATTTAAAATATTTTATCTATTTTTATAAAATATTTAAAATATTTTATCTATTTATATAAAATATTTAAAATATATCTATTTATATAAAATATTTAAAATATATCTATTTATATAGAATATTTAAAATATTATATCTATTTATATAAAATATTTAAAATATTATATCTATTTATATAAAATATTGTACTTATTTTAACTATTACATATTTAATGTAATTATTAATTAATTATGATTTAAAAATTAAAATAAATATATTTATTTAAATATAATAAACTTATTATATACGACAAAATATTGTTGTAACTATAATTTCAGAATATGTTTTAGATAATCAAAGGAAAATTTGATTAAAACAGTATATATTTTAAATCTATGCAAATAGAATCACATCATAAAAAATTTTGCTAATTAGACACCATTTATTAAATATGCACCATATTTTTTACACCATATTTACACATGTTTACACCATATATTAAAATAACATGAGGGTATCAGAGTTCAAGAAAAAAAAAAAAAATATTGTATATATTAAATCATATTTATCATTATGACATGGGAATAGTGTTTATTTTTATTATTATGATTATTATGAATGAAAATTGAAAGAAAAAATACAAAATAAATAATATAATTTTTACTTTTAGTTTGAATTTATAGAGGTAAAAAAAATGTATTTTTAAATTTTATTTTTAGTTTGATTTAATAGAGGTAAAAAAAAGTTTAAGCCATATTTGATATGTATCGATTGTTCTTCAGAAACCTTATACACAATTTTTTTATCCAATCGAGTTGATCGTAGATTCTAGCTTTATCTCTACTTTATCTGAATTCTGTTTTATCAATTTATACTAAATTATCATTACTTTATCAATATCTGAATTCATAGTTTGGATTTTGTCTTTGCTTTAACTTTAAAAAGTAATTTAAACATTTTTATTAGTTTTTTACTTAATACTTTTGGGTCATTCCATGCCAAATGGACCAAAATTTTAGGATTTCAACATAGACTTCTATAGATCTGAAAATTTCAGTATAAAATCTTTTGTGGTTCATGAGATATGGTCATTTGAGATTTCTGATTTTTCCAAAAATAAAAACTTCAGTAGCAAAAACATGATTTGTTCATAATTTGAAGCTCTATATTTTAAAAACAAAATTTCAGAGAACCTTCTAGTTTTTTTTATTGTATACAACTTTAGATGTACTTTAATAAAAGTTTGACATTGAATTCTTGAAAGTCACATTTTTTCCATAATGGCTACCTAAAAAAACAAAAAAATTGTTTGCAAGTATAAAAAGTTGGTTTTTGATGAGTCAATATACAAAACCTGCTGTTTAAGAAGTGAAAAGAAATATTTTTTTAGTTTCTATAAATGGTAGGCTTCTAAATTTTTAGAAATTTACTGATAAGATACAATTCAGTAAAAAATTATAGACCTCTAAAAATGGCTGCGGCTAAAACTTAGGAAAATGTGCCTCCACTTCAAACCACCGGTAACCTAGGATCAACACTGGTTTTAAAAAGATTTTTTTTTTCTTCTAATTTAGAAGACTTTATTACAGTGATTTCAGAAAAAAAAAATAGTGGGTACTCATTGGGAAGATACAAAATCAGAACAATGAAAATTGCCCAAAATGCATTAAAAACAATAAAAATAAAGTTATTGTTGTACTTTAGTTTGTATTATATATTTTAATACAAAGTATGTATGAACTTAAAAGTATTTCATAATCAGTACTAGAAATAAGTCTTTAGTTAAGCCTGAATTAAACTCAATTTTTAAATAGCCCTAGCTCTTTCCTCCCCCTCCCCCATCCATTTACTTTTTAACATTCATTTTTTCCCCCAGAACTTAGAAAAAAACTGTAATTGAACACTTTTCCTTACATGGTGCGCCTGGTTTTATGTCTGATGTATAAAGTGCCTTTATGCCCAAACACACCACTAAACATACACATATAAAAACTGAAATTTAGTATTTAATGTTTTCATATAAAACTTATTAATAGCCTATTAAGTAAAACTGAAATTAAATACTTTTAGTCTAATTTACCTGATATTTAATATCATGACTATAAATTTTATAATATTTTTTCAATACATTCACGATTCCACCCTTCCTCATTAATTTGACTTTAAAGTACAACAATAACTTTATTTTTATTGTTTTTAATGCATTTTGGGCAATTTTCATTGTTCTGATTTTGTATCTTCCCAATGAGTACCCACTATTTTTTTTTCTGAAATCACTGTAATAAAGTCTTCTAAATTAGAAGAAAAAAAAAATCTTTTTAAAACCAGTGTTGATCCTAGGTTACCGGTGGTTTGAAGTGGAGGCACATTTTCCTAAGTTTTAGCCGCAGCCATTTTTAGAGGTCTATAATTTTTTACTGAATTGTATCTTATCAGTAAATTTCTAAAAATTTAGAAGCCTACTATTTATAGAAACTAAAAAAATATTTCTTTTCACTTCTTAAACAGCAGGTTTTGTATATTGACTCATCAAAAACCAACTTTTTATACTTGCAAACAATTTTTTTGTTTTTTTAGGTAGCCATTATGGAAAAAGTGTGACTTTCAAGAATTCAATGTCAAACTTTTATTAAAGTAAATCTAAAGTTGTATAAAATAAAAAAAACTAGAAGGTTCTCTGAAATTTTGTTTTTAAAATATAGAGCTTCAAATTATGAACAAATCATGTTTTTGCTACTGAAGTTTTTACTTTTGGAAAAATCAGAAATTTCAAATGACCATATCTCATGAACCACAAAAGATTTTATGCTGAAATTTTCAGGAATTGCTTTTCTCATTGATATTAACAAACCCGTTAAGTTTCATCAAAATCTGAGGGGGTCCATGTTGGACCTTGGTCTAGTTGGCATGGAATGACCCTTTTATGTTTTTAACAACTTGTTTTATACAAGTATTTATATATTTGTAGTAAAACATATTTATTATAAGTATTTAAAACTTCCGCTTGTTATGAAAACATATAACATTGTATAAAATAACATTTAATAAAATTATTGGTGCAATACATGTTTGTTAAAAAAAAGTGTAAAAAATTATTATCAAATTAAAAATCAAGATTTATTACCAAAAATTATACCATTATAGATAATGACAAAATAATTATGAAAGCACAAGTATAATTTACTAATTTACAACAGGATTTATGTTTATTTTATTATTATATTATTATTTCAATATTATGACTGTTGCAAAGGAATTTGTATTTTATCAATAGACAATAAGACTAGACAGCATAAAATTGACTTTTAACATTTGTAGTCTTAATTTTAGTTGTAAAAATCAGTAACTTAAATCTTTAAATTGAAGACTACACAGTTGAGCACCAATTTAAAGCACCAAAAAAAAAGTTTTTTCACATTAGAGATGCGATATAAACATGCCATTTATTATAACTATTTTCACGAATAATATTCACTAAACTATTGTTGAAACATACAAATCTTACCAATCTTTTCTTTTGTTTTTTCAATTACAGGACAAATTCCAGGACAATAGTATTAGTTTGTAAAATAGTGCTGGATAAAAATATTTAATAATCTTTAACACTGAAATTTTTGAGATTATATAAAATCAAATTTAAATTAAGTAAAAAAAATCTTATGCATATATAAAAATTTTATAAAAAATTTTAATGTTGAACATAAAGTTTTAAATACAACAGTGACAAATCACACATTTATTGTAAGTATTTAAAACATGTTTTGTTATAAAAATATTTAAAATATGCTCAGCAGTGCAACATAGCACAAAACAAAGCAAACAGCATGTTCAGAATTCTTAAACACACATTTGTATCAAGAGACACTGGGTGTAGGTGTTAGTTCATATAGAACTAACACCTACACCCGTATAGCGGTGCAAAATGAGACAGGAATATAAATATTGACCAGGTGTTAATCATTATTTAGGTATTTTATTTTATGGAATTGTGTTTTTATTTTGAAAATTTTGTAAAATATTTTGTAAAAAATTTTGTAATAGAAGTATATGAAGATTTGGCTTTATATACTAGATAATTTAATAATTAATTAATCTAATTTTATAATTTACCTTTATGATATGTATACGACAACCTCTAAAAAGTATAAAAACTGTTTCGATTCTAACGCTTATTTTGCCATATTGTTATATTGCCTTCTTCTTGCGATACAATCTCTTTTAATTAGAATAAAACCATAACTTCTTGTGATACAAACTGTGAAAATTGAGTTATAAGGATTTCTTTTTCTCCTTTTTTTGCCATAACATTTTATTTAGTTTTTATTAAAACTAAAAAAAAATATTACCATGTCTGTAGTAAGTGAACGGGGCCCCGGCTAAAAATGAGACTTTTTGCAAACCCAGCCCTGGCAAATTTATAAGTTTAGCAGGGGATGATAGCTAGGGCTAGAAAAAAATTTATAATACTTAATATATTATAATTTTATGCTTACATTTACTATTTATTAAATACTGGCATACATTTATATATTTTTAAACTCTAATCTATTTCCAACAAGATTGCAAGCAACCACTATTAAGTTATGAGTTACTTTAAAATACTAGGAAACGTATAACTGAAGACTTAAAAAGTTGAAAGTTGTATAAAAAGAAAAACATGAAGATAAGTAAGAGTTATAAAGTTTTTTGATGTTCAAGGAAAAAAAACTGGATCACTAAAAGTTTTTATAGCATGAAGGGACAGATTCATTAGAAGGATGCAACTTGTTGAATAAAAAGCCAAGCAAGAATGAGTTTTGGTTTATCGTTATAGAGATGATTAAGCTCGTTTAAGCATTAACCATGATTGTATTTTTTAAAAAAGAAAGAAATGCAACCTCACAATGATAAGGGAGTGGCTCAAGCTTGGCAGATAAACCAAGTCTAAATACATTTACAATGTGCTTTTAGATTTTGTCTGAGAGTAAGAGGGTTGTTATTCATCAATATAGGAATGCCAACAATATTGCAATATTTTTTTACAGTAAATAAATGAGTTTTGTTGTCTAACAAAAATTGTGGATTTTAAGAATTTAAATCCATAAGCCACTGCAAGCCTTAGGCTTTTACAGAAGAGAGATCAGATTTAAAATCAGCTGCTTGTTCTAAGCGATTAAAAAGTGAAGAATTTTTGTCAGGACAAGAGTATAAAGTTTGAGCCGTCAGCAAATAGAGCCACTTTAAATTTTATGAAGATCGTTATTGTAGATAAGAAAAAATACAGGAGCAAGATAGAACTTTGTGGTACCCTTAAAGTTAATTGAAATAAAGAAGAGGGCAGGTCTTCATGAATAACTTTACTACTGCAGTTAGAAAGAAATAATTTAATAACTTCAAAACCTTTATATAAAGAAACTACAAAGTGAAGACTAATCTCTAGAAAAGACTTTGACCTCTTTAACTAATAGTTAGAGAGGTCAAAGTGATTTCTAGAGTTTTGAAAAATTGGAACCACTTATAAAGCACTTTTTTAAAATTTAGCAAAAATTGAAGAGAGTTCTGTACAACACTTTTTTAAGACTATGTTGGAGATCTATTGCACAAACTGTAGAAGTGTTTGATTGAGAATTAACTTGCAAATAACTCTGTTTTATTCTGGGGAGAAGTAAAAAGATCACACCCATAAATTAGTAATTAAATGTTAGACTTAATTTAGTTAATAATACTATTGAAGACTAACAAAAAGTCTCTAGAATCAAACATCTGAGATAAGATACAAGGTGTAGTAAACTGAGAATAACAGAGCTTAACATCAGACAGGACTTTTTTACATTGGCTTTTTGCAATAATAAAAGGACATTTGATGTTCTTTTATTATTGCAAATGATGATGATCATGACCATCATCATCATCATCATCATCATCACCATGATCATCATCAGGTTTTAGCCTTCCTCTTTTATGCTTTTGATGATCATCATGATCATAATGATAATGATGATCATCATGATCATGATAATAATGATCATGGTAAAATATAACAATGATCAATGTTAAAGGTAAATAAATTCTCTTTTATATGTATTTTTATAATTTTAACTAATGAAAAAAATTTTGCACGTTTTTGTCATTTGATATTGATTTTATACTTAATTAAAAAAAAGGGTAAAATCATAAAATCATGTTAAAAAAAAAATGTAAAAAAGGTAAAATCATAAAATGGTAAAAAAATATATAGTGAATGAAAGTTACACCAAAAATTTTGAAAAAACACATAAGTTATAAAACATTGTATAACACATAGCTGATGTAAATAACACATAAGTTATAAAACATTGTATAACACATAGCTGATGTAAATAACACATAAGTTATAAAACATTGTATAACACAGCTGACATAAATAACACATAAGTTATAAAACATTGTATAACACATAGCTGATTTTTTGCTACTGATTTTTTTCAAAGTTCTGTGCTTAATTTATTTCAAGTAGTGCTGTGCCTACGTAGTTTTAAAAAAATCTTCAGCTTATTGATGACACATCTGGATGATTTCTTCTTCAATTGCAAGTATACATATGTGGTAGTGATTTTTTTATTTTTTAACAAAATTTTTCACTTTTTTTTAAGAATTCTTGGCTTACTATAATTTTACTATTTTCTAATAACAGATAATGAAATACACATTTGCAAAATTTAGTTTAAAGTTCAAATTTACACACTAACAAAATTTGACTTAAAGTAGGGCATATCAGGTATGCGCCCCTTTTTCTTTAGATCTTCTTGTCCTTTATATCCTCTCCTGCCATTTGGTTTTTCTAGACATGATATTGATGTTCTGGTATAAAAAACGTTGTGACTAATTGCAATTTTTTTCTTGAAATCAATAGTTTTAAAAAGTTAAAAAGATCTTCTTATGATTAATTTGAATTCTTTTAGCTTAATTAATTCTTGTTTTTGAAAACTAGGAGTTGTATAAAAGAAAATTTTATTCAAATGTTTTCTTAATTTGACACTTTTGTGTGCTTTACTTTGTAGAAATTAGTGACATCTAAATGCATATGTTTTTTTAAATAAAGTTATTTTAAATTTACAATATGGCTATTGGTTCTGGTAAACCATTTTCTTTTAGAAAACCTGGTGAAATTTTGTCCAGATCAGACCTGTTCAGACATTTTAGCTGTTTTTGACAAAGATCTTTGAAACATAATCAAAAACTAACTTTTGGTTTTTTTTACAGGTGGCTATAAATATTTTTACAAACAAAGTTTTCTAGCAATTAGTAAATTTTAAACAAAGTTTTCTTGCAATTGGTAACTTTAAAACAAAGTTTTCTAGCAATTGATAAATTAAAAAAAAATTATTTCAAATAAAATTTTTAAATTTATTTTGTGATTTCTGTTAAACCTTTTTGTCAAATAATGTTGTAACAAGAACTTCTGTTTTTCCATGACTAAGTGTCAAAGAGAACTTCTGTTTTTCGATGACCATGTGAGAATTTTTTTTTTAACCAGGTGTCTTGGAGATCAAAACAACCAGGTGTCTTGGAGATCAAAACAACCAAGTGTCTTGGAGATCTTTTATTTTTTAATAACCAGAGACCAAAATCTCCCTGAGTGATCTGATTTTGATCATTTCATGATCAAAATCAGATCACTCAGGGAGATTTTCTTAGTTGTCAGCACTTTTTAGTTTTGTGGAAAAAATCTTATTGAAAATTAAAATTGTAATGAAATATTTTCATTCATCCAACCCAATCAGGAAGCTTGTAAAAGTTTCTATAGCAAATATAGTTAAAAGTAAAAAAAAATATATAAAAGAAATAAAAAGTAGAAGAAGAAAAATTATTCGTAACACCTTATGAAAATCTATTACATTAATTTGAATTTTTTAAGAAAAATTTTTACTTATCAAGAAAAACTCTTTATTTACTTTATTTTTATGAAAACTGAAAGTTCTTAAAAGTTTTACTTAGAAATAAAATTTCAAAAATGTTCTACTTTTTTATGCATTTTTTATGAACATTTTACATTAATAAAATTGTTCAGACATTTTGTATTAGAACTTTTTACATAATATGCTTTTTTTTTATTACTAATGATTGTGTATTTTAAATTATTAACATTTTATTTTGAAAACTAGGAGTTGTATAAAAGAAAATTTTATTCAAATGTTTTCTTAATTTGACACTTTTGTGTGCTTTACTTTGTAGTAATTAGTGACATCTAAATGCATATTAGAACTTTTTACATAATATGCTTTTTTTTTATTACTAATGATCGTGTATTTTAAATTATTAACATTTTTTTTTTTTTTTAATCAAATTTTTGTTAGGCAATAAAAGAAGTCAGATTACATCCCCTACAGATGTTAGTGACAATTTCTCAAATTTCTCTAGTCATTTGCTTACCTTTATGGATATTTATTGATACACCAAAAATGGCTAATGATGTAAACTTGGTATGTTATAGTATAAGGAAATTCTATTTATGTGTATTATATATGTATATATATATATATATATATATATATATATATATATATATATATATATATATATATATATATATATATATATACTATATATATATATATATATATATATATATTTATATATATATATTTATATATATATGTATATATATACATTTATATATATCTATTTATATATATATATATATCTATCTATATATATATATTTATATATATATATATATACACACACACACGCGTACACATTAGGGTGACAATTTTTTTGCAAAAAAATTATTAACACTGCATTTAGTTCTTTTCCACACCCCTCAGTGATATAAGAACTGTATTTGTTTTGTTTTAAGGTATAAAATTAGTGCTAGATGTAGATATTAGATGATTTCACAATTAACCATTATTTCAAAAATTTCTTTGTTCATTGTCAATATTTTTTTACTTCATTAAATCATTTTAAAAAGTAAAATGTAGTTTAATTTTTCATTCAATTAATAGTTGCATAGTATCATAGTTACATAGTATCATAGTTACATAGTATCATAGTTACATAGTATCATAGTTACATAGTATAAAAACATTGTACAACAAAAAGTTTTTAATTTTTTTAAACTTTTAACAAAATTACTAATAAAAAAGAGGAGTGGTAAACATAGTTTCAGGTAAAGTTTATTAAAGGTATTATTTAATATATTATTTAGTAATGACATCAATTAAATTTAATGGTTTCTTTTTAAATTAAGTGTAACTAAAAACAAACATTGAGCATTATTTATGTAATACTAACATATACCAACAAAGATGCAATCAAGTATTGAAAAGGAAACATGTTAAACATCTGAAAGTCAGTTGTAGACCCCTTTATCTTCTTAAATCTTCTATTTCATTTTTATCTCAGAATCAGCTTCCAACTAACGGGTTACTTCTAAGTATTATCAATATTTAGTTAGCAGTAGATCAAAAAGATTCAAAAGTATTTATGATAATTTTTCTTGCCCTATGAAATCAAATTTTAATATGAAATGCAAAAGGAAAACAACGTGTTATCAAAAAAATGTAGAATTGTATCTTCTTAGAAAAATAGTTTGGAATATCTGGGAGTCCTGTGGTTTTAAGAACTATATTATTGGAGAGGATAAAATATTATCAAAATTTGTAAAAGTTCACAAAAAATAGGTATCTATGATCAGATGGAATCAATATCTAAATACAGTCGTCAGACATCTTCGGATGTCCAGATTTCTTAAAGATGTCTGACAGACATTCATCAGGCAATGCATTCCATTGCGGGTGGCACATAGATTTTTCATATCTGGCATTGATGATGGTAGGTAAAACAAATTATAATTCTGATGAGGATGAGTATAAAAAACATCAAACAACACTAATAAAAGGAAAATAAACAATGTATCACTTATGATTCAATCCAGTTCAATCTTTGTCAATAAAGAAGCTACTTGAAATGGCCTAATTGCCCCTACAGCTCCCCTCAGTGTAAGGACCAGTTATACTACCAAGATCAAACAATGTTTATTGTATGTTTAGCCAGTATCATAAACTACCAAGGAGTTGATATATATATATATATATATATATGTATGTATGTATGTATGTATGTATGTATGTATGTATGTATGTATGTATATAGTACAGTGCTTTAAAAAAAATAGATGCAATAAAATATTTAGTTACTTTATTTTTTTTTTTGAAACATGAAAAAGTGACTGTATTTGCACAACAGGAAAACTATTTCTTTACAACTAAAATGCAAATAACAAATTTACTTTGTTTTGCTTCTTTTATTATTTTAGTTTTATCAAAGAAGTAAAAGCCTTTTTAGATATTTTGATAACATCTTAAAGTTAAGATACACCAAAATGAGATAAATGAGATGTAAAACAGTAAGCAAATCAACAAATTGGCAAATAATAAGAAAGTAGCTACAAAGTGTTTCTTTAAATAGTCATGGTACCGTGATTAGTAACTGAGATATAGCAAGAAGATTGAAAATTTCAGAGAATTGCATCAGAAATACTCTGAAAATATTCAAAACAAAAAGTGGCATTCAACGTCATGCAAGATCTGGAAAGTTAAAGTAAAAATGATTTTAACATTACATAGTAATTGTTATTAGTTATAGAAACTATGAAAGCAATTTCAGATTCTATATGCCTTTTTGTAATGCTTTCTTGTCTTAGTAAACTATTTATTTCAATTTTAAATCAATAAACAGTTGTATTAATTTATTAGTTTGGTATGTTGAACTCTATCAAGAATGCACAAACTCTCCAGATATATTTTGTTAAAAAATAAATGTACACTCTTTGTAATATCAATGATTTGTAGAGAACAAAGCAATCATATCTCAAATTATTCCATCTCTATGACTAGTAAAGAATTAAATCTACTTTCAACCCATATTTTCAACATAGAAATATAGCTTCAAATCTACTTTCAACCCTCACATTACAATATTGTCTCACAAATTGAAGTTTCTGATCTACCAGTTGCACTTGATGAACTATGTATGACTCTAAAATCACTAAACTCTAGTTACAAGCTAATTTAAATGGTTTAGTTAAAGACCTGAACTTGCCAACCGAGTCTGAAAAATTCCTTTGTTCTTGTTTGCATAAGAGAATTTTTTTTTGCTATAGATACTATGTTTTCCTAGTACAGACATTGTGAAAAAGAGTTTGCTTAGTTCTTTGACATAAATGATTTTGTAGTGTACTGCAAAAAAAAAAAAAAAATAATGATAATAACCTGAGAAGACATAAAGTAGACAACTCATTATGAATGATGCCATTCATCAATCTAGAAATATCAACAATATTGCAATTAGTATTAGCAGTATACTGAGTTTTGTTTGGATTGAAATTCATTGCCACTGCAAACCATAAGCTATTATAGATCAGCTAACTAAGTGATCAAAAAAGTTATGACTTTTTGTCAAGACTGTTGATTGAAAGAAAAAAAATTTTTATATTAGCTCTAGTTTCTGAGATTCAGCAACAGAGAAATATGGCATATAAATACAACATATAAATATGACATATAAATATGACATATAAATTTCATATTCTAATTGTATTTGAAGTACTTTTTTTTTTTTTTTTTTTTTTTTTTTTGATGCATCATTCAAATAGTTTTTAACTTAGAAATCATAATCATCAAGGTAAAAGGTATGGTATGCAAATTCTGGAGCATACCAACACACAAACAAACAGTAATCTGCTAGCTTCATACTAATTACTCTGATATCTTTGTTCCAGCAGAGAAATATCTTGGTGGAAGCATTCCCGTGTTCATCACTAATAGCTCTGCAACTGGGGGATGGGGGGATCTAGGTGTGAGTGGATTAAATGAATCTTGAGGGACATGTTACATCCAAGTTGATGGTATTTTTATCCACAAATCACATCAGTGAGTGATTTGTGGTTTTTTCCTATTTTCCTTGTCTTGCCTCTTCAAAACTTCATTAATTTCCTTTTTGCCCCTTCAAAACCTTATAAAATGCAGGATCCTTCATTTGGTGTATTTGTGGCTCATTTGTAATTCAAGTTGACTTGTGGCCCAACAAAAACTCTTTTATTTTTGTATAACTTATTTTTCATTTTTTACCAATATATATCTGAAAGTCCTTTTTTGTTCATATCTTTGAAAAAAAATTTCATTAAACCCAACTTAATATGTAAAGGTGGAAGAAAAACATCTTTTGGGTCCACAAGTGGTTCAGCAATAATATTTTTCTCATTTGTGTTGAGACTTCTTGCAGACCAGTCTTCGTTTATGTGATGTGAACTTCCTCTGCTGGAGCCCTGAACTGTCTCTACTGAGCCATTTACATAAAAAGCAGCAGTATTTAATATAATCTAATTGCATTCCTAAATGTATAGCAATGATTTTTAGATTACCGCAAATTTTTCATTTGTGTTCATTGTAATTGATTGAATTTATATTTATAAAATTCTCTTTCATGTGAACTGCCAACAGAAAGAAGACAGTTTCTATTGTGCAGTAATAAAGCTTTCAAGCTTAGCTTAGACGAGTCTATGAATTATCTCCATTCAGTTGGTTTATAGTTCAAGTTGAGAAAGTACAAACATATCCAAAGACATCAATGCAAAAAGATTTTTTTCTCAAAAAAAGAAATGTATTCTGTCATTTTCTGTAATGTAAAATTTTGATATAAAGTTGGAATAGATTCGATTGCTTTATTCTTGACAATAGAATTTCTGCCTTTTCATGTGACAAGTCCAGATCTTGAACAAGATCATGTAATACTGCTTGACTCTATCTGTGTGGTACATCATTTTTTTACACAAAATCAGGATTGCTTGATGTGGAAGTTTTGTTTTCTTCTTTTTCTTCTATTTTTACTTCAATTCTGCCTTCATTTTCTGCTAAATCATAACTTTGCGGTGGAGTAGAAATCGGTAAGTTATCTGAATGTGGAATAGGTCAAATTGCAGATAAATTATTTGGATATCTAACTGTATCTATTTTCTTCATTGTCAACCCTGCGTTAATGGTTGGGGTCAGTCAGAAATAGCAGTCATCTGTATGATTTCCATGCAATATATGTATTTATTTAGCAGGATGTATGTACTTAGCAGACAACTGTATGGTTTCACGCCATTAGAACAAGAAAGCTAGAAACTTTAACAAAAACACATAACTCAAATCACAAGCTTAAAATATAAATAAACTAAGAAGGCCAGAAACTTTAGCAAACACAAATAACTCATAGAAACTTTAACAAACACACATAACTTACAAGTTTTAAACATGAAGAGAACATGGGTAGTTAAGTTTTATTCAAAAATTAAAATTTATACCTTTAAGAAAAGTTTTTTGCTTTTATTTCTTATTAGAATTTTATTAATTAATTGAATAAGCAAATTAATGAATTAATTAAAATGATATTAGAGCTAACATATCATTTTTGAATTCAGCAGGTAAATAAATATATTAAAAAAATACATAAATCAATACATTAAAAATAACTTTTTTTGGTTCCAAAATAAAATCATTTTGTTGCCCAGTGTTGTCAGAAAGTTCATTAGTATACGGTTATGTGGCTTTGAATTGGAAACATTTTTAAAAAGAATATTTTTATTCTTATATTTTGTTTTTTGTAAATGTTTAATATTTGATGACCATTAGTATCATAAATAAGTTCACAAAGTTTAGACATTATATTAATGTCTTTATTTATAAGTTTTTGAAGAATGTTTCTCCATATATCTTTTATATGCCAGATAAGTCATATAATATCATTTGCTTTTGTCTTTTTATTTGATGGATTCCTTGGGGATCAATTAACTAAATAAGGTATCCAATAGAAATCTTTAAATACCAAGACAATTTGTTTTCATATCTTAAACATTCCTTAAATAATAAGTTTCAAGTTAAACTTTCAAAAGCAGATTATTTATTAAGATATTACCAAAAAAGTTCATAGTTTTTAATGGCAAAATGCCATTTCTCTTGAAGACAAGTTCCGACTCTTTGGTTGTTTTTTTTTTATTTAAAAAAACTAGTCTAATTATTGTGCTTTTGAAGTTAATAAATGAAATCAATACAAAAAAGTTGTTTAAATTGAATATGTTATATTTGGGTTTTCCCTTAGGCAGTTAATTTTTATGTAGAAGAATACCTTTATATATAACCTTCTAACAAATGTGTAATAACAGAATAAAAATAACACATCAATGAACAATGTTTTAATCAATTTTACATCAATGTTTTTAATTTTTTTTCAAAAATAATTTTAAATTTTATTTCAAAAATAAAACTAACATAAGTATTATATAAATCAATTATAAGATGTAAGTTTAAAAATTATCCTGAGTAGTGTTTCTTAACCAGGTATTACCTTACCCTGGTAATTTGTGTTTTTTTTTAACTTATACCCAGGTAATTTTCAAAATTACCCAGGTAATTTCAGCTAATTTTAAATTTTGTTATTTTTTTAAAAAAAATTTTTATAAATGAACTTTTTGCTGTGATAAACTTTAATTAGTGGACTGCCATGAGTGACATAAAAAAAAGTTTTATAATATAAATCCACCTTTATGATAATGAAATTTTAGGGTCAAATCATTATATTTCAACCAATTTAAAGAAAACTTTGTGGGGCACCATCTCTGATTTTCCTGATTTTTACATATTGTTATGTGCATTATGTAGATAGGTTAAATTTGAAATTTCAGACTTCCAAGTACAACGGTTCAGAAATTATAGCCTTAGAAACATGACACAGTGGCCCCCCTCAATTTACAAATGGTCAAAACAGACTACTTTAGAGCTGTATAACTTTTTTCTCACTTTCAACAAGTGTCTTATTTTTTCTAGAACTATATTCTGGATAGTTCTCTCTTTAAAAAAGTGTTTTTTATTAACTTGTGTTAAATTTGAAAAAAATTATGACCTCCTCAACTTTGGAAAAAATCCTAAAATTGCTAAAATATGCCAAATTGAAACTAGCTGTAGCATTATTCTATTCATCCACAAGTTTTTACAGATAAGTTTTCTGATTAGCTGCTACTGTCTGCAATAAATGGGCAAATTATAGGCAGCTTGTTGCAGTTTAGAACTTAAATATATCTAAAAGCAAAATGTCCACTCGCCTAAAAAGTTCATTTTTCAGCCATTTTGAGATGCTGGAAAATTTTTCTAACACTTTGTTTTGATGTAAGATTAACAGCATATAAGACCATTAGACCCAACTATCTGAAAATGCAAACATTATAAACTTTTCAAATCCACATTAAAAATGCCAGCATTTTTAAGTAACCCAATTTTTCAATCATCAACAGTTGAATGTGTTACTAGAAACCAGTGCCCTCTAATCTGCCAACTGGCGTATGTGAAAGGTGCAACTAATTATAAGTCATTTCTTAATAAAATGAAAGGTATGGTTGGTTGTCCTCTTCTTGATCTGGTCTTTATAGGGGCACAAATAAAGGGGGCAGTAACTTTTTAGAGATCTTCATTATGGTTCAAATAAAGATCTCTAAGTTAATTTAGATATTTAGATACTTAATATCGAAATATCTAAATTAATTTCGAAATGAAACCAATCGTTCTTTAAATTCTATTTTATTATAGGTAATCAGTGGTCTGGTAATACCACTCTGGTATTTGGGAAATACAGGTATTACCCGGTAATACTCAGGTAAATTTAAAATTACCAATTACCTGGGTAATTTTTTTCTGCCAGGTAATGGAAACACTAATCCTTACATTTCTTAAAACAAGTTCTGCTCAAGGGCGGATCCATAGAGGGGGCAATGAGGGTGATTACCCCTTTCCCGCTCCCCTTCCTCAGATATTTTTAAAATTTTTTTTTTTTTTGTAAATTTGTTTAACACAGCATGTTTTTTAAAAACGGAATTAAATAAGGGAGATTAAAAATAACGGAGATTTAAATTAATATGAAATTTTCATAAAGTTGTGTGGTGCAAAAAAAATAAGACTGTTGGGATATCAATATATGATGTAATTTCATAGTTTCATAGATTAATACAGTGTAAGACTAATGTTCTAAAAAAGTTAACCAAAAATGTTTTACAATTTGTGGGCTTGTCTGCTCACAAATCATTAAGCCTAATTAACATCAGACATTATTTGTCAAGGCGATAGGAGGCATTATGATAGGAGATAGGCACTTAGGAATCCCTTTAACATATAACCTCATAAAAAATAGTCCATTTGTGCATTATCTGATGAGTTTGGACCACATTTCAGTATGAATAAATTTGATTTTTTTAATCAGTTAAAAATTTCATTGTCATTTTTGAATAGCGACTGGGTTTAGAGTTTAGATGGAAATAAAAGCCATATTTTGGATATAATCTTTTAATATCAATTTTAATAAATAGTTTTAAAACACTATATATAGTTTTAATTTTAACTCCTGAAAAATTTTAGAGATCAGAATGTTAATCAACATTTTTATATTCATTAATTGACATAGAGATGATGACAGATAGTGAGGTCAATTACTGAGTTAAAATATAACAGTGCTATAAAATCTTTCTGTTATAACTTTTGTAATCTTTCTGTTATAACTTTTTTTATTTTCTCTTAACAAGTCAACAGTAAAATCAGAGTATCAAAATTTCGATTATCAGGGAGTTGTTAGACTAAAAATACTAGAAGTTTGTTAATTAAAGACTCAAAGACTTTGCAAATAATAGTAAGCATTAGAAGACTGGGCATTACTTAGAAGGTTCAGAGTTTGTTTAAGATTGAACCACAGTTGCCATTTTCCAACAGAAAAGAAAACAACTTTTAGTTAAGCACTTGTTAAGTAGTTTAGAAAGTGACAAAGAAAGTTCTGGAGAACACTTTTGAAAGATTGTGTCAGGAATGTTGTCCAGACAACAAGCTGTAAATGATTTTAAATGAGAAATAACTTTAACAAAAGTAGCAGGAGTGATTTGCATGTCTAACAGTGGATTCTTTGGGATGACAGGAGTGTGATCATAGAATTGAAAATGAATTAGAGAAAAAAGACTTTTTTTTTTTATTTAATTGTCTTTTGTTAATGACATTTTTAAAGATTTTGTCACAAAGTTAATTAATTAGAGATAAAGAAAGGCAAAAGTTTTGAGCTTTAGAACCAGTAGGGTCAGTGGTACTAGAGTCAAAAGTGTGTTGAGCAAATAAGTCATCACTAAAAACAATTTTGGCTGGAAGATTAAGAGAAAGGGTTTGGTCAATGCCATCAAAGCGACATCAAAGAGTTTTTTTTTTTCATAGAATAGAGAGGTACTAAGTGATGGTTGCTAAGCGAAAGCATGTTAAAAAATAGTCAGAAGATTTAATTTTAAAATTTAAAAAACCTTAATGTCAAATTAAGATTAAGACATTAGATTAGGTGTCATTACTGAATTTATATGATGATCCTAAGATCCTTAATCATCCTGAACTGAATTGATTGGTTTGTAATCCTGACCTAAATTTATCTGAGTTCATAATATATTTTGTATTCGCAATCCATACACTTTTTAGAAATGAAAGCCAAAGTCGAAGTAAAGTTTATAAAACTTTTAGAAGTAAAGTTTATAAAACTTTTAGAAGTAAAGTTTATAAAACTTTTAGAAGTAAAGTTTATAAAACTTTTAGAAGTAAAGTTTATAAAACTTTTAGAAGTAAAGTTTATAAAACTTTTAGAAGTAAAGTCTATAAAACTTTTAGAAGTAAAGTCTATAAAACTTTTAGAAGTAAAGTCTATAAAACTTTTAGAAGTAAAGTCTATAAAACTTTTAGAAGTAAAGTCTATAAAACTTTTAGAAGTAAAGTCTATAAAACTTTTAGAAGTAAAGTCTATAAAACTTTTAGAAGTAAAGTCTATAAAACTTTTAGAAGTAAAGTTTATAATAAAGGAAAATTAAAGGTCTAATAGAGGTTGGAGATATTTAATTTTTTTTTTCAAAGTAAGTTTATCCAGGGATCAGGACAATGTTATCAAACTGGGTATTAGTGGAGTTGCTTACTTTTTTTGTATTAGTGGAGTTGATTACTTTTTTTGTTTTATTACAGTTGAAAAATAGTTATACTTGTTTTCTAGAAATTATTTTTATTAAATTTTGTTTGTATTTTTAGCATTCAACTGCAGATCAACTGGACCTGTTAGGAAGACTTTCAATGAGTAGCTTTATAAATTTCCTTCAGAGCATAGTTTCATTTTCAGTATTGCACCTTCTTTCTCCACTCAGCTATTCAGTAGCAAATGCAACAAAGCGTGTACTTGTCATAACAGTTTCACTTGCAACCCTACATAATCCAGTGACACTAGTTAATTTTTTTGGAATGATGCTTGCTGTGCTTGGAGTGTATTTATATAACAGGGTAAAATATACTTTTTAATTATATTTTATTTGAATTATGATTGCTTTAAGCTGTAATTATCAGCCTAGGTAATTAAGTGCTATGTTTGTATGTATTTATGTATGTATATTTGTGTATATGTGTGTGTATGTATGCATGTATGTATGTATAAATGTATGTATGCAGGGCTCAATTTAACGGTCAGACATTGGACATTGTCCGGCTAAAACCTCAGATTGTCCAATTTATCAATTTACAAAGTAATTAGATATTTTGACCGATAAGATTATGAGTTCTACAAATTAAAAACTTTATTTGTTGATATAAAGTTGATAACCTTAAACTTAATGTAAACTATTAGACAAGCTTATATTAGTTTGTTGATAAGCATTGAATCCTAATTAAATGATATATATATATATATATATATATATATATATACACACACATATATATATATATATGTATATATATATATATATATATTTATATATATAAATATATATATATACATATATATATGTATATATATATATGTGTGTATATATATATATGTGTGTATATATATATATATATATATATATACATATATATATATATGTGTATATATATATATATATATATATATATATATATATATATATATATATATATATATATATATATATATATATACACACACCATCAGATGGGGTAATTTTAGCATATTTATCAGTTTTTTGCTAAAATTTGCTAAAGTTTTGAAGCAGTGCCCCACTACATACTTTTTATAGCACAATGTTAATCTGATATTTTAATGTCTGTTAAAAAAAATTAAAATAATACTCTTGTTGTTGAATGTTTTTCGCATGCCATTTTTTTATGCCTTTTCAAATTTTAAAAATGCTAACTATTGCCAAGCAAATACTTGAAAGGCTATTTGGCCAAAATTTTAACCAGAACTCTATGAGCTAATTAGGTAAGTGCATTTTTAGGTACTTTTTGGGGTAATATGGTCACTTAATGATTTGGTTGATAAATTTGTCAACTTTTTTTTTTTAAATCAGTTGCAATATACAATACACTATAAACCAATGAAAGGTTACGCACACAGTAACTACCTCATAGAGCAAGTGGACAAGGCTATGAAGGCCATTGCTGCTGGTATTTCGGTTAAAAGGGTCTCACCAACAAAGATCAACTCTTAGAAATTATCTATGTGGTAAGACCAAAAATAGGTGGACACCTTTTCGAACTGCTATTTCTGCTGAGTAAGAGCTTGTCATTACACAAAATTGAGCAATGACAAAGCACTTCATCACCAGGATGAAGAACTTTGGGGTCTGGCTGCGTTAAAACAATTCATCAAATGTATCCTTCACAAACATAAGTGAACTTCTCTTGGCAAGATTAGACTTCCTGATTTTTTGAAAAGGTAACACAACCTAACCTTTACAGAGAATTGGTCAGAACATTTTAAAGAGCTGTGCAGCTGTAAGTGAAGAACAGCTTTTTGTTTATTTTTAACAATCTGCACAACCTAAACAAGGACATTGTCCTTCTAATGTAATGAACTATGATAAGACTAATCTCAGCAAAAACCCTCCAAGAAAATGATTTACAGAAAGACCACACAACATCCAGATACTATTATAAAGATTGACATGTCTTTGCAATTTGTTATGAATTTTTGTATTTTTTTGGTATTTATATTTGTATTTTGAACTTTGTTTTAAAAATGTAGTTTTAGGATTTGAAACATACTTCCTTTTATTTCATATACATGTATTGCAAAGTTTTGTTGTTTAAATTAGGTTTTTTTGTTATGTGGCGTAAACACACTATATTTTGATTTTTTTTTAAATGATTTTCATAAAGAGACTTAATTTAAAGTTTTAAAACCACATTTTCACATATTTTTAATGCTGATTTTTACATATATTGTGCATCTTGTATGAGTAATTCTTGAATAAAGTTCACAAACTTATAGCTCTTACAATTTTTTAGTATTTTTTTTTTGATAATCTAGTATTGTGGTTTGCAACTTTCATTAATTTCTTAAACATGTATTGCAATGTTTTGTTGTTTAAATTAGGTTTTTTTGTTAAGTAACCAAATCACCTCATTTTTGGATTTTTCAAAAATGATTTTCATTAATAAGTTGTGGTTAAAGTATTAAAGCTACATGGCTGGTTTTCATATATAATATGCGTCTTGTAGGAGTGATTCTTGAATAAAATCTACAAGTTGTATTTATTAAACTTTTGAAAAAAAACCCGTCAAAATGTGGCCTAATTACCCCATCTGACAAAGTTTTACAATTATTTGATGTTATAAAAGCTTTAAACAAAACATGGCAACAAGAAAAAAAGTAGACTTCATTTTTCTTAAATTTTATAAAAGTAATAGTTGTTAAAAAACCTTGTTATTTAAGATGAAACATACATCCCAAGAAAATATTAGCCATATCCCGGGAAATATTAGCCATATCCCAGGGTATCCTGCTGTCACTTTCACGCCTGGGATCCCAGGAAAATGTGATCCCATTTGAGAAACTCTGATAATAACAAGAAAGAATTTCTTTAGAAGAGAAATAACTATCAGCGTTCTAAACTGCAAACAGTATAAATTTCATAATAAATATAAATATTAATAATAAGTATAAATTTCATTCAGATTAATAGTTTTAGTTATTATTGTTCCATAGTGCATCATTGTTCGCTAGAAATAAACGCAGTCAATTAAATTATATTTTGGAACACTGTTTAGATTCATCAAAATGTCAGACTTGTTATGCGTATCCTGCAAAAACTACAAGACAAAGTATTCGTGTGTAGATTGTGCCTTACTAGTATGTTACATTTGTTCTGTTGAAGTATCAGAACATGTTGTAAGTTACTCCAAAGAACATGCATACATACATACATACATACATACATACATACATACATACATACATACATACATACATACATACATACATACATACATATATATGTGTATATATATATATATACATATATATATATATATATATATATATATATATATATATATATATATATATATATATATATATATATACACAAACATATAAATAGATAAGATTAGGTTTAATAAAAAAATTTACATAACTTTTATAAATCCAATGTAAACTAACAAAGCTTTCAAAAAAATAAACTCAATGAAAATTTAAGTCTATTTAAAAAAATACACAATTTTGAATTTAAACTATTTTATTGAAAAAAAAAAAATTTGTGATGAAATATTCTAAATAATAAGGAAAGAAACGACAACTTCACTAGACTAACATTAAACAAACTGAATAACATGATACAGATTTCAATTGCATAATTCGGTTTCATAAAACCCAGATAGGCCCGTGTGTGTGTAAAGGATGACTCATTTAGAGGTAATGTGGCAATTAGTGCCATCTTGTTGGAACTCTTTTTTTTTTTGAAAACAAAGAATAGTTATTAAAGCACAATATTGGGCACCATTAGCAGATATATACCAATCTAAAAGCCCATAGACTACACTAAATTGTTGCATCATAGACTACACTAAATTTTTTTTGGTGTAATAATGGCTCTTAAATATCATTGGGTTCAAAATAGGCTGACTACAAACAACCAAAATGACAATCATTTGGAAGGTTGGCTGGCTTCATGCACAAGTTCAATTTTAATCCAAGACCTTAATGTAAAATACTCTAAGACATTTCATCTGCTAAATCAAGTTGTTGAGTGTAGAATGGGTATATTACAAATATCTTTCAGCCACCATCACTATACTTTTTTCACTACTTGTTGAATTTGGTTTATTTAGTTGCATTTTATCTAATGATCAAAATTAGGTTTTGAGTTTCTAAATGGTACAAAGAATTGTGTGTTTGGTAGGCCAATTATGTACCATAACTTGCTCTAATTGCTCTAAAAACTTGTTTCATAGAACATCAATTTGATTATACAACTTAAAAGTTTATCGGCCTGTGTTAAAGTTTTTTCGTGATGAAATACCAAGCTATACTAGCAATCTGCAGATAAAAAAATTCAATTTGAATTTGCTAATTTGAAAAAATTAGCACTAAGTGAATACATTTCATGTTACTTAGGTCATTAGTATAAAACATAACTTATGGTGTCATAGGCAATGGTGAATCAAGCGAGAGCTTTGGAGCACATGTTGATTATTAATAAATAAAAGTTATTTAAAGAATAGTAAATGCTACAAAAGTATGATATTTAAATTAAATTCTGTTAAGCAATAAATAATAACAAGAATATATTATCTAGTTTGACAATTTTTTTCAAATTCAGGTATGTTGAAAACAAGTCAATATTCCTCCGTTACTTAAGGAAGTAAACATGGTTCATTTTTACTTAAACTAAGATTTCTCTGTTACTTAAAGTAAACATGGTTCATTTTCATTAAAACCAAGATTTCTCTGTTACTTAAGGTAGTAAACATAGTTCATTTTCATTTAAACTAAGATTTCTCTGTTACTTATGGTAATAGACATGGTATTCATTTTCACTGAATTTTTAGCGCATTTCGGTTTAACTGGCTGCAGTGTTTGTTTTTTGTTTGTTTGTTTTTTTTTTAGTATTTTTACAGTGTTTATTTTTCACTGTCAAATCTCTCTAAAATTTACAATCTCTTAGCCAACTTCAGAAAACCTCATTCTTTACAATATGATCTGTAAGGTGAAAATGACTAAATTTGGTTCCATGTACTGAGTATCTCTGAGAATAGTAAAGGAAACAGCATCTAGGATTTCTTTTATGCGGTAGTGGTGAGGTGGTAGAACGTTTGTCTCGTAAGCAAGAAGTTCCGAGTTCGATCCCCCCCACATCCCTGGTAGTACCGCGCTCAATTTGTTTCTCTGTACAGTCCCCTTGTTCGTCAAGGTTCGTGTTTTGGAATTATAGAGTTGACAAAAGGTTGTAACCACAACTAAAGTGTAGTGGCCGATTGTAGTGGCCTTCTCAGCCTTGGGGAGGTGAATTAGCATTAAAAAAATAATAATGAAAATAAATCTCTTTATTTCTATCAAATCAAAAGCATTTGTATGTTGTTGTTTTTTTTTAATTTTCTTTGATAAAAAATGTTAGAAACGACTTTTTCACCTTATTCACTTTTTATTTACTGCTTTTTGTTTATGTATGTGCTGAAACCCTTATCTTTTTCTATTTCAATAATTGGATATACATAAGTGTGCAAGAAGTCTTCGGAAGAAAAAGAACACTAAAAAACAAAAAGAAAAGTGAAGAGAAACAAAAATTAAAATATAGGCAGAAGATTCAAACCTGGTTTAACAACAAATTTATGAAATGATAATTAAGATATGTCCAAACCAAGCATGTGACTGTTGGAATCTTTGCGAGTCAAAAGATACTAATTAGATCTTAGATCTGAAGTTGAAACGGCTAAATTTAAATTATTCTCACAAAGTTGGTCTGGTGAGTTTTGCATAAGGTAAGATTTGACAGACAAAAACTTACTTCGAAGACCACAAATATTTTTAGAGAAAATATTTTTTTAGAGAAAATATTGAAACAATATCGTAGTAAAGATTTAAAAACTTGCTATTATACTTAAAGTACTGCTATCAGTATGGAATACCGATAGCAGTATTGAATACCAATAGCAGTATGGAATACCGATAGTAGTATTGAATACCGAAAGTAGTATTGAATACTGATAGCAGTATTGAATACCAATAGCAGTATGAAATACCGATAGCAGTATGGAATACCGATAGTAGTATTGAATACTGATAGCAGTATTGAATACCAATAGCAGTATGGAATACCGATAGTAGTATTGAATTTCGATAGTAGTATTGAATACCGATAGTAGTATTGAATACTTATAGCAGTATTGAATACCGATAGCAGTATTGGATACCGATAAAAGTATTGAATACCGATAAAAGTGTTGAATACTGATAGTAGTATTGAATACCGATAGCAGTATTGAATACCGATAGCAGTATTGAATACCGATAGTAGTATTGAATACTGATAGCAGTACTGATTACCGACAGCAGTATGGAATATCAGTAAAATTAAATTTATTTATAATTTTTAATCAGTTTCTTTAGTGCTGAAGCATTTAGAAAGTTTTTATTATTTATGATACAGTTCTTATTGCTGTGTAAATAATTTTGTATAAATAATGTTATAGATGCTTACACCAAAATAGTCTGAAGTTTTATGTTTTACTTTAGGCAAAAATCTCACAGGGCACTATAAAATCCATACTACCAACAACGTTAAATGATCAGTTATCAGAAAAAGTATCAGACTCATCGCCTCGATATCGTGCTTTCATCAAATCGAATACTTTTATATAGATAATGTTTAGTTACGATTACAAATATATCTCTAACAGAACATTTTGTCTTCGAGTATGCGTCATATAAACATATATACACACAGGCGCGCAATTATATATAATATGTGATAACTAAAATAATGTACAAAATTTTATTAAACTTAAAAATATGCAAGATTAATTTAACACACTTGCAATCACTCCTATTTAGTTAGAAATTTAACTTTTTATATGTATTAATAAAAAAATATATATTTATAACTCTTTAACTCTTAATTTAATTTGTTATTTGTATTAAATAAAAAGTTTAACTGGTATTAAATTAAAAAAACTTTCAATTTAGTTACAATTAAAAATGAAAAAAAAGTCTTACGACGATTATTTTCTTAGAAAACAAGTGTAAGCATCTTCGGATTTACATCCAGATAAGAATAAATTTATTGAAAATGATTTTCGAATGGAAAACATACCAAAATCTACTATGCTTAAAAAAAAATCTGTTTAAAAAAGAAAATCTACTATGTTTAATATACTAATAAGAATCACAGGGCCAAATAGAAAATTTGTAAGTTTGCAAAGCAAAAAAGATTTTGCAAAGTTTGCAAAGCAAAAAAGATTTCTGAAAATCAAATAAAACGTCCTAAAAAATTGGTTGATCAAAAACCTGGTATTTCACAGTGTGGTCTTGCTAAACAATTTAATTTATCACAACCGTACATATGCAAAATTATCAATAACAAAACGTTATCATAAAAAAACACCTAAAAGAACACTGGGGCAAAAGGCAGTTGTTCCTTCGAGATGTAAATTGGTTTCGGTTTTTCAGAGAAAAATTGCTTGTTATTAACGATGAATTTGAGCAATGAATTTAACATTTATTTGAGCAACAATGTTTCTGGAAATTTTGGATTCTATTCTTTTGAAGTAAATGCAGCATTAAAAGATGTAAGGTTGAAAAGAAAAGACATTGGAAAAATTCATTGAAAAATAACATGAAAATGGCAGCACCATTTTCTGGCCTTAACTTACTTCATCACATTCCCGTAAAGTAGAAGACTAAAATCCAAAAATATCAAATATGTTTTAAAAATTCATAGCGCTGGAAATGTGCAAAAATTACGCTCAACTGAAGATTTTCACCTGAACTTAGAAGATTAGCGTACAATAAAAAATGCTTAAAACTGAGATTAAAAAATGGGTAGAGTTTTCAATTAAGAAAATTAGCATAAAACGCCTACCTGCAACAACATTTAAAAGAATGGACACTGTTCATCGTCATGGCATGAACAACTTTTAATTTTAAATAATATTATAGAGACTTTTTTTGTTAATATACTTTTTAAATTAATGAAATTGATCATTTCATTAAAAAGTTATACAATTTTTAATATTTTGTCTAGACTTTTAGATATCAAATGTTATATATATATATATATATGTATATATATATATATATATATATATATATATATATATATATATATATATATATATATATATATATATATATATATATATAAAGCATAAGTTCTGATTTCAGAACTGGAGGTGGTTCGAAGCCGGCTCTGGCCATATATTTATCACTGGTAAAGGAAGGAGGCGTGAACTTCCTGGTTAAATGCTATTCCTCGGCTCTCTGTAATAAGACCGTAAGGATTTCTTGGAGCACCTAAATAACAAAATATACAAAATGTAAATTCCAATAACTCGATTTCTCGATAACTCGAACTTCCAGTAAATCAAAGTATTTTAAAATTCCTGTTGAACCCAATTTCTCATAAAAATATGTACTCTACTTATGAAATATTATATGCAGCTTCAAAGTCATTAAAAGAGACAGCAGAAATAAAGAAGTTAAAAGTGTCAAAAACTATTTGTCAACGCATACTCAAGCAAGTCTTTCATCTGACAAAGCATTCTTTTTAGATTTGTCAATAGCAATCAACTTTTTCATAACTAAGCTTTAGAGCTAAACTCGCCTATTTACCTAAGATGCCATACTTTCAAGGGTGTCATAAATAAGGCCACGCGGTTAACCGAACCGTTCTTTCGGTTAAAACCGAACTAAGAAAACCGAATCGAACCGAACCGATAAAAATATTTTAAATAATCAACCGAACTGAACCGAAACCGAAAAAAGCTGAAAAACCTATATAAAAATTTTAAAAATTATAAAACTTAATTTTATATTTTTTTAATAAACTTTATTTATGAAATTTAGTATTATTAAACCACAGAAAAAAAAAAAGTCAAAAAGATGAGATTGTAAACATAACTCCAAAATAGTCGTAAACAGTTGCCGCAAAACTATATCAAATGTTGCGGACCAAGAAAAATATTGGCTATTAACAGTTTTTGATACCATTGTACTGTAACATGTGAGTAAATTGAACTTTTTTTCTAAACTGTTGTAATTTTTTATTTTACTCAAAAATTAAAATATATTGTATAATATTTTTATTATAAGAACGTTGCTTTTTAATTTAGATAAATAATAAAACAAATAAGTTTTACTGTTTAACATGTATTTATTTTTCATAATAGCTTGACAAACATACAAACAATTGTAAACTTTAAATTTGAATAAGCCTTCAATTAAATTTATTTGTGAATATACTTTAAATATAATTTGTGATTTACTTTGTCTTTAATCTAACTTTAACAATTTCTAATCTTATACTACTTGTTATCAACTTAGTTATCTGTTACTTGACCAAAACAAATATGTATATATGTTTATTTTATTTAATTTTTTTTAGTCCGGTCATACAAGCAATTTATACTTTATTGAAATTGAAGATGCCGAAAGAAAGTGGTATTTGGCAATTCTTTGAAAAGCTGAATAAATTTGAAGCTAAATGTAAAATTTGCTTTAAATCTTACAAAATAAACTGTGGCAGTACTTCAACAATAACCAGCCATGTTAAAACCAAACATGAAACATCTTGGAAGGAACATCTTTTAAAAACCATAGAGGCACCTAATAAACGAAAGTTTGATATAAAAAAAGACGACAAAACAACAACAATTGAAAGTAGTATATTAAAAAATCAAAAATATGGGTTAAATGATCCAAAGCAATTAAAGTTTGACTTTTGAAGTTTTGGATAATAAAGGAGCTCAAGAATTTATCGATGAAGTAAATAATAAATTTACTGTCAAATCTGCATCAACATTTAGACGTCATAAACTTCCAATGTTGTATGACAAAGTTAAGGAAGGATTACAACTAGAATTTGTCAAAGATTTTCCAAATGTGACTGGAGTTAGTTTTACAACAGATCTCTGGACAAGTCGAAACAATGATTCCTTCATGAGTCTTACAATTCACTACATTAATTCAGATTTTAATTTATTGAGTTTTCTCATTGCTTGCACACCATTTACTGGTAGACACACTGGGGTAGCAATCGCAGTAAACCTGGATACTTTTATTGCTAATTTGAACTTAAATGAAGGAGTGCACAGAGCCTGCGTTAATGACAATGGCAGCAACATTGTTTTAGCTGCTAAAGAAAGTGATGAAATTAACTCAGAGTTGCGCTGCAACAATCACACAATCCAGCTAGTTATTCTTAAAGCAATTAAAAATTCAATTGAACTTTCAAAAGCAATTAAAAACTGCACAGATTTAGCATCACACGCACATAGAAGTTATCTCTCTACTGCTAAGCTTAAAGGTGCATGCGAAGAACTTGGAATTAAGGCCAAGAAATTGATTGTTCCGTGTACAACACGATGGAATTTTGAGTACATGTGCATAAAGTCAGTCCTTCAACTCAAAGAAGCGATCAAAACACTTGCAAAATCAAATGAAGAATTTGAAAGGCATGCCGTTTCTTGAAAAAATTTACAATATTTCAGTAGGTTTATCAGCTGATAAAAGACCAACAATCCAAGATGTAATACCTGAATTATATTCCTTGCACCAAGAACTACTTGCCCAGCAAAATCACAAAGACAAAGCAACAAGAATTTTTATAAAAATGCTGATAAGTGAACTACAGGAAAGATATCCTCTCAATGTTGCTGAGCAGCTGATTAATTGTTATGCTAATTTTTAAGATCCGCGTTACAAAGGCCTGCATTTAATTGAATATAAAAAAATTGATGATATAAAAGAAGCATTATTGACGCAAGAAAAAGCAAAAAAAAAAAGAAAAACTTCCAATCACAAGTAGTAAAATAGACAATAAAAGCAATCCAAATACTAAAGTTAATCACCACGAGTTGCTTAAAAGAAGACTAAAACAAGATATTTCAGCACGCAGCGCTTCGACGACAACTAAATTGAGTTTAGAAATTGAGCATTATTTAGGAGCCGAAACAGCAGACGAAAAAACGAATGTTTTAGAATGGTGGAAAATAATGAAGTTACAGTACCCAATTCTATCTGATTATGCACGAAAATACCTATGTATAACAGCAACTTCTGCAACATCAGAGAGAGTTTTTTCAACTGCCGGTAATGTCGTAACCGCCAGAAGAACCACATTGGCCATTGAAAATATTGAGAAAATTGTTTACATAAAAGAAAACATTAAAAAAATAAAAATTAATTTATAATTGGGTATTTTTAAAAAAATTATATTTTAAAGTTGTAAAATATATATATAAATAATTATCTTTAAAACCATATTTTGTTTTTAATCGAACCGAACCAAACCGAACCGAATTTTGTTTTAAACAGAACCGGAAAAAAACCAAACCGATGGGTTTAAGTTTAAAATCGAATCGAAAAAACCCGAACCGAAAAAAACCTTAACCGCGTGGCCTTAGTCATAAAATCCATTAATAAATTATGTTTTTTTTTTTTTTTTTGTTCTTTTATCTTTACAATGTTGTGATTCTATGCAACTGATACAAATTTACAATGTTTATAAAATATATAATGGTAAGAGGAAAAAAAGAAAATCTCACAATTTTTTAGAATATATAAAAAAATATAACTGCAGGGTATCATTAATATTTAAAGAACGGAGGAAACTTGCAGAAGGTTCAGCATGAGTGAATTTATCTTTTTTATAGACAATTCTAACGGCAAGTTTTTGACGTCGATAAAATGATTTCAAATTAAGTTTATTGGTACTTGCCCATACTATATTACCATATGTATAAGCATAATCAACAGTATCGAATGCTTTCGATAGATCTATAAAGGTTCCTCGAACGAATTCTTTATTAACAAATGAGTATTTGATGCTATTTACAAGATCTACGATTGCATGTTCGGTTGCATGTTGCTTTTAAAAGCCGAATTATTTTGTATTTAAGATGTTGTTGTTTGTTATATATTTGTATAATTTATTATAAATTATTCGTTCGAGGAGTTTTGAGAATACAGAAAGAATTGAGATTGTTCTATAAATTTTTAGTAAGTATGGTTCTCTAGTTTTATATGTTGGTACAATTTTTAATTTCTCTGGAACGGTTTCTGTTGTAATTGAAGATTAAAATATTTCGAAGAGGGGTTTCTTTATTATCGGACAGATACTTATTACTACGTTGCTACAAATTTCATCAATTCCTGGTGTTTTGTTAATTTTTAAAGAGTTTTTTGCATTTTCGAGTTCTTCATACTTAATCCGTTGAAAGTTAGTTCGCTATTTAGATCAGTAAAATAATTTTCAAAGGAGTTATCTAGGGTTTGAATTTTAGACGCCATGTTAGGGCCAATATTTGCGAAGAAATTGTTGAATTATTTGGCAATAGAATTCTTATCGCTGTGTTCTGTTTCATTTATAATAATTCTATCTGATAAGCTGTTTGTTTTTATATATTTCTTTCCGATTATTTCTTTCATGTTGTTCCATGTTTTTTGGTATCTTCATTTGTTTTTTGAAGTAATTTAGAATAATAAATTTTTTTAGAATGTTTTCTGATTTTTTAAAAAAGATTTTTATATTGTTTATAAGTAGATAGGTTATCTTCATTTCTGTAAAATTTTCTCGCTATTAAATAACACGTCTTTCTTCCGCAAGAGCAGGAGCGCAAAACCAATAAAAAATATAATCTTCAAGAAGTTTTAAAAGGGTAAGCGAAAGATACTATGACTCAAAATGAGGTTTAGGGAGAGTGCTGCTACATTGGCTAATTTATGGATAACATGCAAAGAAATGCCGCTACATCGACTGAGGGTTTAGGTTGGGGCAGGTATAGATTAATCAATGTAGCAGCACTCTCCGACATTTCTTCAAAAATCAATAATGTATCTGGTCTTCGTTTTTTTAAAAAATCAAAACCTCATTTTGAGTCATAGTATCTTTCGCTTACCTTTTAAAACAAGTACTTTTGCGTGCTTAATACAAGAGGGTGTGTGAATAAAAGGTAGTTGGAATTTTAGTTCAGATCTAATAAAAAAGTAGGTTGCTTCAATAAAAGTGTGGGTGGCAATTTTTTACTGAACACGAATTAAACAACTTGGGAGGGCCCAGAGTTATTAAGGGTTACAACCAACAATGTTTTAAAAAAAGTTTTAAAAAATTTGTCACTGAAAAAAATAACATGCATGTATATAAATATATCAACTTTAACAATTTGTACTATTGTTATGTTGCTAAGAGATGCAAACTCTTTTTCATTTTTATAGCTTTAGTAATAATCTTGACTTCAAATAATGAGTAACTTTTTATCTAAAAAATTAAAACAAACTACATTAATTTATAAATAATAAAATAATATAAAATTTTATTTAGTGGGATATCATAACATTACTCAAAGTATGATTTTTTTATGCCATTTTAGTAAAACAATAATCTACTACTATAATTTATTACTAAGAAATTTATTACAAAAAAAATACAATGACTTCGCAATTAGCGAATTTCTTTTTCTCAACAGTAAAAACATTTTTAAAACGGAGATTAAAGCACGTGTCATGAATCGACCCTCAGGTTGTACTTTATCCAACTTTAAAAAAAAGTATGCCATCATATAGATATTTATTAGAAAATTAAAAATTAAACCATTTAAAAATCCAAGGGTACATTTTTAGACTTGAGGGGGGGATTCAAATCCTATGGAAAATAGGGCCGATCCTACGGAAAATAGGACCGGGGGAGGGGTTCAAAATCCTATGGAAAATAGGGCCGATTCTATGGAAAATTGGACCGGGGGGTTCAAAATCCTATGGAAAATAGGGAAAATATGTGATAATAGGGCCGAGGGGTCTTGGCCCCCAACTTGCCAGATTTTTATTATAAAATTTAAATCTAACATAAATATACAAATATATTTAAATTTTTTGTTTACACCCCCTCCCACCACCTTCCCCAGAAAAAAATATGCGTTGCAATCCTTACAAGGTACCAAGATGGGATGTTGTTGGACTTGATACCATAAAACCTAAGTGAAATCCAATTAAGTGAAATCCATCACTTAATCAATTTACTATTTTTATGATTGCTGACATGTCTGAAATATAAAGCCTTTATGTTTAAAGATTTTTTAAGTAGGAGGATACAAATCTAAAATAATCATTTCTATATAAATCATAGGAAAAAATTATTTTTCTCCATTACTTTTTACATACTATTGATTTATCGTTACTTTAAAAACACTTTAATCTATTGAAAAGAATACAAGTACATCAGCTCTCATATAATTGCATATTATGTTTTGACACTTTAAAAAAAATTTGAATAGAAATTAAAAAGTTTAAAGATACCAACAATCAAATTGTTAACTTATTATTACGTTACATTATATTTCATATTAAATACTTCTTTTAAAAACTTTGTTTTAAATCATGTTTTTTATGCTTCCGATTGCATTTCTCGCTAATTTCCCAGGATTCATTGCATTGATTTTTTTTGAAACTGATCTTGTCAGTGTTGAACTGCTAGAAGGAGCTGGGTTTTTTTTCTGATTACTCTGTTTCATTCTGTTCTGTTCTACTTTTGAACCGCCTGAAGACCGCATTGGTGGACGCATCATTGTACTCATACCTAGTTTAAGAATTTTGGCTTGAAGATCCATTAGTTTAGTATCTCTAAACATATTAATAAGCAAATAAATAACTTAATTCAACTGTCAATAATGGCGACATAAAAAATGAGATCGAAAGCAATGAGAAAGAAAAAACTTCTCATAATATAGAAAGTAATGTTTGTTTTACAATTTTATCAAAATTTGGGTTTAAAGTTTTCTTTCTTGTGTTTTGACAGTGTCAATTTGGGTACTTAATTGCTAAAAAAAACTTGTAGTTGTAATATTTTTTCACTTACCTGTAATATTATTTCTTTTACCTTAACAAAAAATATTTGTTCACTTACCTTAACAAAAAATATTTCTTTACTTTATTAATAAAAAATTGAAACACTCTCTTTCTTTACCACTTAAGTCTTATTTACCACTGATTCTTTTTTCTCTCTCTTTTTTGTCCTTTTAGCTCATTAAATGAATAAAATCTCCTTGTATATTTTTAATACCACTCCAACTGTAGATTTCGCAATACGGTAAGCTCTAAGACCTAATTGTAGATCGGTAATAGATTGACTTGTATGTGAATTTACAATGGGTTTTCTTCATGAATGTGATTTTTCTATGAAAATTTATTAAATTTCTAATTTGTATTTCTTTTTTTCTTTTTTTTTACATTTTTTGACACTTATTTTACTACCCAATTTAAATATTTTTAAATGTGTTAGTAATTTATTTTAAAAAGGGCTTTCCTTTCTCATTTTTTTCAATCTCATGCTTTATATTTTAACTGCTTTCACAACGCACAAAAGCTGTCTACAACATAAAGTTTTTCACAAACTACGCTTCTTAAACAAAAGCAACCTAAATCGTAAATAAAATCTAAATAAATCATAAAAAATTTTCTAATTAAAAACACTAGAAATTAAAAACACCAGAAATCAATTACAATAGAAATAAAATATTTATTGTAACGTCTCCTTCATTTTTTTTAAAAATATATAAACCTTTAATAAGATTTTTCATTATTTATTATAAAGTACAAAAGAAAATTTATTTTTATAAATTTATCTATTTATTTTTTTTTATTTTTATTATTTATAAAACAATAAAGAGCCTTTCAAATTAAGAAAAAATATTTTACATAACAGTTGTGTTTATGATTTGATCAAAAACATGGTTTTTCTAAAAAATTAAACAATAGTTAATATTTTGATTGCTATATCATCATTATCATCAACATCATCATCGTCATCATCATCATCGTCATCATCATCATCATTACCATCACCATATCTTTATACAGTTTATATTGTTTATATAAAAGATGCATCCTCTAAATAATCAATAGATGCAACTTTTTTTTAAAAAAAAATGGCCGAAAAGTAACTCGAAAAAAAGTAGCAGACCAAATTTTATTAATGAATTTCTTTTTTTATGAATTTTTGCATCTCTTAAACTTATATCAATAAAATGAGGTGAATGACTGAAACGAATAAGGTTATTAAAACTTACTTACAACACGCAAAGTCATAGAGAAACAAACTATTGCAAAATAATAACTTGTGTTAGATCACTCTGAAAAAAACTTTCATGAAAATCTAATGTTACCTCAGATAGATCCCATTTAGTGATAGCGTACCAAGCTTTTTTTTTTGGATATTAGGATGCTCCAAGGACTCACGGCTTTGTTACAGAGAACCGTTGTACACACTAAAAAAAAAAGGTAGAAATTTCTACCTTAGGGTAGGATATGTGATATACCCTTAGTAAGGTATAATTTTTTACCTTTTAAGGTAGAAAATTATATTAAAAACAACTATTTGTCATACAATTTTCTAACTTAAAGGTATAATTTTCTACCTTATAAGGTATAAAATTATACCTTACTAAGGGTATATCACATATCCTACCTTAACTAAAAATTTCTACCTTTAATTTTTAGTGTGTAGAGAAAGAAATAAGTTAATGCCGCTTTCTTTGATAACGCTTTAATAGCCAAAGACATCAAACCTTGGATCTCATAATTTTGAAGCCAGCTGGCTGCTTATTTATAGGCAGAGATCACTTAGTCTAGCTACATATTTGTTGCATATTATTATATATTATCATGTAACAAAAGCAAAAGTATTTATTACTATTAGAAGAAGTATAAAGAATTAAAATATAAAACCATTTATTGCCAGTTGAAGTTAATTGTTGTTTATTGTATATATATATATATATATATATATATATATATATATATATATATATATATATATATATATATATATATATATATATATATATATATATATATACATATATGTACAATAAACAACAATACCCAGTGGACACGGAACGTAAGAAAGATTTTTGACCGTTTTGAACGCCTTTTGAAAGTGGACGTTAAATTCCTATGGTACAGATTTTAGCTAATTAGCAGGAATATATATTTTAAAACTTCTTAAGTTCTTCTAAAAGTGAGTGAGAAATATAGAAGTCTTGAGTGAGAAATAGTATAGAACTCTTAAATAGTTTTAGTTTAACTTGTCTCCAAAGGTTGTTAAAGCAACTGTCATTAAAGGTGTTTTTTGAATGTTTGTAACAGCTTTTGTTTAGGCGCTGATTTGTAGGGTTTTTGATTTTATTTTTTTACTTTATTTTTTTATGTTTACTGAAAATCTTTTCCTTCTTTAGTATTGAGAAGTCTGTTTTATCATCTATTTGCTTGTATCTTGAATCTTTTATAAAAATATAAGTTTGACTTTATACTAATCCTAAAAAAACACAATTTTTCAATATTTAAAATAAAGATTGACTGAATGGTGTTGTTCCTTTCAAAAGTTTTTATTAAATGGTTGTTTTTTTTGCAGCTTTGTTTTGTAATGTAGTACATAATTGACTTATTCATATCTTTGCTTAAATCTTATTCAACAAACACGTATTTTACTTTTAGGCATTTTAAGACTCAATCTTAAATGATTAAATATTTTGTTGTATTATGTTTTTTTCTTAGGCTGAAAATCCTTAAGCTATGTTATCAACTATGTGTACTCAATTTTTTTTAATAACGAACCGTTAAAAAGAGTATAATTATTACACTAAACAACCAATTATAAAAAAACCATATATATATATATATATATATATATATATATATATATATATATATATATATATATATATATATATATATATATATATATATATATATATATATATATATATATATATATATATATATATATATATATACCATATGCTAAAACATTATAATTTTCATTAAAGATAAAAATCTAGAAATTCGAGGTATTTTTCTTATTTTCTTATTTTTCTAAGAAGAGAGGATTATAAATAAATAAAAAGCCTCTTCTATTTTACTTGCCTAATCAAAATGAACCTCTATTGAAAAAATAATAGCACAAATGATTTTTGTAAACAAACTCTCGCACCAATTCCGATTAACTAATTGCTTGCCATCTGTTCCACAAAAAATATTTGAACAGATTGAGCATCTGCGCATTATTTATCCACAATACTAAAAAATTTTATTTTATAAGATAAAATTTGAAATGATTACTGAGTTTTGATATAAATTTCCTTTCAAAAAATAAAACAGCTGATTTTTTATAGCTTTATTATATAAAGAAAAAATTTAGATAAATATCAAGATATCAGTTTATCGGATGACATTATAGTATTACACGGCTACAATAGTATTTTATTAAAAGCACATTAAAAAAAATAAATGCTCCTTTAAAAAAACTCGAAAAGCATAATAAAGCTATAATTTTTAGTGCATTTAACTAGGAAGTTCACGCCTCCTTCCTTAATGTGAGGCGAAAATATGTCCTGAGCTCGTCTTGAACCAGGATCTCCTGCTTATAAAGCAAGCGCTCGAACCACTGCGCCACGGCCGCACGAACTTAAGGGCCTAGAACTTGCTTAATATTGCTATCCATTTTCTATTTTTCTTGGTATCATTTTTCAATTTTTTCATAAAAATTTTAACCAAAAAAAAGTTATGGTAACCATATATATAATGCTAATAAAGTTGCTTCTTAAATATCCATTACAAAATTTATAACTTAAAAATATTTAATGTTGCTATAGTAAAATTAATATAGTGTACCAAAACTAGAGCAACTTTACTATTACACTGTTAAAAAAAATATCGCGTTTTCTACGGAAAATTTCCGGCAGCTACGATGACAAACCTTCCTGTTTTTTTACGGAAAAACCTATCACATGTAAACGGAAGTTTCCGTAAACAAAACGGATATTTCCGTTTGAATACAATGTGTTTTTCCCGCTAATTTCCGTTAAATAACGGGAGGTTTTGTCATCGTAGCTACCGGAAATTTTCCATATATAAACTGTCAACGCGTTTTTCCCGTTAAACAACAGAAAGGTTATGGCAACTCAGTTGTCGTATAATTTTCGTAAATGAAAGAAATGTTGTTCATATGAAAATTTAAAAAGTGAATATTTTAAATAGAAAATAGATTGTATGTTATCGAAAATATTATCTAAAACAAATTGTCTTTGATTTACATAAAAATATTAAATTTTCCGTGATTTACATTTCATTTTAACAGCAAATACATCAAAAAATAAAACATTCGTAAATAAAAAAGTCATCACGTGCAATAATTGGTTACCTTAAAGTTGTTACTCTATATGACTGATTTAGCGAAGGCCAAATTTTGGCCATTGTTGAGGCTCTCGTTAAAACTATCAAATTTCGCAATCTCAGCAACACATTTCAAGAAAAAATAAATAATGACATTAAATCTTTACGCAAATCTGATAAAACTTTAACTCCAGCTGATAAAACCTCCAACATGTACAAAATATCTAAAGATGATTATAACCACCTTCTAAAAAACGGAATCACTTCCATTTATAAAAAGGCTGACCCAAATCTAAAGGACGCACAGTGGGCCAGAATGGCCAATTTTGAGACAAAATTAATAACTAACGGGTGATACGGAAGTTATCGGACAAAATAAAAACGTAAATAACTTATTTATAAATAAAAAAACAAACTACTATTATATTTTTTTAAATAAAGCATTTATCTTTTAATAAAAATATATTATTTTTTATATGAAAAAGCACCACCATCTGCAATTGATCTCAATTTTGCTCTGACGCCTTTCATATGCGACTGTAAAAAGTTTAAATCAATTTCTTGTAGTTTTAGTTTAATGCGATCAATCAAAACTTGCTCTGTTGAAGCTTGCCAATCTCCCTCGTAAACCTTCTGTGCCAAATGTCCTTAAAATTTTTCAATTGGTCGTGCTTGAGGCACATTTGGGGGATTGGATTCTTTATCAACGTAATAGACGTATTGGTCCATCCAATTTAGAAAATCTTTAGAATAATGAGAACTTGCTAAATCTGGCCAAAATAAATAGTTAAAGTCTCCATGATACTTGTGAATAAATGGAAGAAGTCGTTTTTCTAAACATTCATTAATATAGATTGATGAATTGATCGCTACAGCCTTGGAAGTGCGAAACAATGGCTCGGACATACCACGGTCAGAAATGGCTATCCACATTAATAATTTTTTTGGAAACTTCTCTTTTCCTATAAAACGAACACTTTCTGAGAATGTCTTTTTGTTGTTTGTGTAGTATCCAGAATTTCCAGGCATGTTGTCCCCTGCAAAACAAAAGTTTTTTTCGTCATCGATAACTAGAAGCGATTTTGTGTTATAGAGTTGGTTAACTAGTTTCCTGCTTCTTTTCTTTGCCTTTATTTGTTGTTCTATAGTGTATTTTGGAGTCTTTTCACGTTTTCTATATTTAATATCCATTTTTCTTAATACCTCTTTTTTTCTGACTGACCCCTTTTCGATTGTTGACAAGTCTCGTTAATTCGGCTTTCTTTTCTTTAGTCCAGGATGTCGGACGACAAGGGTGCTTTCTATCAGAAAAAGATTGAAGAGTTTCAAGTCTTTTTAGGTTATCATATATTGTACTTCGAGCAAATCCTTCCTTTTCAAAATGATTTACGATTTTTTTTTTTTTTATATTAGGTTTATTTACAAAAAACATTTTTAGTCGCTTTCGAAAAGATTCTCGTTCAGCTGCATTTAACCTCATTTTAAATAATTGTGTTTCAAATAATAAAGTTTATATTTTATAGAACGTTTATGCCTACGCATAAAACCACAAAAACTAATTATTATGCTCAAATAATGAAATTAGGATTTGTCCGATAACTTCCGCATCACCCGTTAATTTAACGGGTAATAAAAAATGTCGTTAAAATACCAGTACCCCGCATAGCGGGTGATGAAGAGTTTTGTTTTCTGTCGACCCCTTGTTTTTCGAGCGACTTTAAAACTTAGCTTAAGAGAAACTAAAATAATAATCTGATAATATATCGAAAACCGAATTAAAAAGGCTTTGTTTGATTAGCTGATATTCGATTTTGAAAAATGGCTAATTTATCGTCTTTACGCAAAAAACGTTTTTGTCTTCACCAAAGTTAAACAAAACACTTGTTCCTGATGATACTATACACCGGCTTACTGGACGTCACTTTCCAGGAACTAAACAGCCATCACACGATGCAACAGACAGACGCCCATCTAAATTATGCAGAGTTTGCTATGCACGAGGAATTTTTAACAACAATGGCAAACCACTAAAAACTGTACATGTATGCAAAACCTGCCCGGGTGAGCCAGGGCTGCATATTGATAGCTGCTTTGAAATTTATCACACAGTGCTGGATTTAGTGTAAAAATTAGTATATACACATATTTTTTTATTCGACATGTCTTAGTGATGTTACATTTTGATTTTGTTATTGTTATTTGTTCTTTTTTGAAGAAAGCATAAAAATTGAAATTTTAGACTAAAGTCTCACGAATTTAATAAATATAATAACTTAGGATAAATTGATGTTGAGGATTTGAAACTTTTCAGAATTACTTATTATATATGTCTGATTGTTGACTCCAAATTTGAAAATAATCTGTTAAAAATAAGATACATTTTTATTTGATTGATTTTACAATTAAAATATTTTTTATTTTTTAAAATCCGCCATTATTGATCATAAGACCTGATAAAACTTTTTTTTTTTTTTTTTTTTTTAATTTTATGAAAGATAAATTACTAAGTTAAAAAGGGGCCCATTTTTAAGGAAATTGAACATTTTTTAAACCTATAATATAATTGTGATGGTAGTTGGGTTAAAACATCACTTTTTGTCACGGTAATATAAGGTTGCCGAGCCCGGTAACGAAAGGGTTAATAGTAGTGCTACATTCACTATTTTTGGTATGAGTACCAATATAAGGTTTGAGCTTCTTATAAAGACGTTATTTTTTATTTAGTTGCTATACCAATTTTTTGCATAGCAACAACCTACTTTTTGTAGTTGAAGATTTTTTATGTGTGCTATATACACTAAAATTGGCATGAACACCAGTGTAAGATCTGCGCCTCTTATTAGGGTGTTATTTTTTATTTGGTTGCTATGGATACCTAAATATTGCATAGCAACGACCTACTTTTCTTAGTTGCAGACTTGCTATGTGTGCTATACATACTAAGTTTACCACGAGCACCAGTGCGAGGTCTGCGCTTCTTATGAAGGAGTTATTTTTCATTTGGTTTCTATGGATACTAATTTTGGCGTAGATTAACCTACTTGTGTTATATATACTAAATTTGGTAAGAGCACTAATACGAGGTATTTGAATCTTTTAGAGAACAATTATCTTTAATTCATTGGAATTTTGTTAATGTTTCCGCTAATGTAAATTAAATTTATAACTCATTTTTCAAAACATTTTACGATATCTACAACGCTAATTTTCCGGTAATTACTCACAATCTCCATGCTAAAAGTATTAACCATGGATTACAAAGGGTTTGCGTAAGTCTTCTAAAATTAAACAAAAACTATACATTAAATAATTAAAAACTAAAACAAATGAAAACAAAATTATTTATAAAAATTATGCTAAACTTTTTGAAAACCTAAAAAAAAAAAAAAAGTTATTACATAAATTTACTTGAAAAATTTAAATTAAATTTGAAGCGCACATGGTCAATTATAAGGGAAGCTACTGGCAGCAAGAAATCTTTATCTCACACTTTACCAGATACAATTAGACATAATAATGATTTTATAAATGATAAAAGAGAGAATGTGGAAGAATTTAATAAATACTTTGTGTCTGTAGGGCCTAATCTTGCCAAATTAATTCATAAACCTAACAATCCAATTACTAAACAATTACCTAAACTACTTTGAATTATCTTTTGAAGAATTCGATAATGCTTTTAAAATGTTAAAGTTAAACAAATCAGTAGGCCCTGATGGTGTCAACGGAAACATTATTATTAGTTCATTTGATGTTTTAAAAGATGTACTTTTTAAAATTTTTTCAATTTCAATAAAACAAGAATTTTTCCACAAAGCCTAAAGATAGCAAAAGTCATACCAATATTAAAAAAAACGGTGACTCTACCAACATAAATAATTATCGTCCTACTTCAGTTCTTCCTGTGCTCTCTAAAGTTTTAGAATTTTGTACACCAAAATATATAATCACCTTACTATAAACAACTTATTATACAAAAACCAATATGGCTTTCAAAAAAACAAATCCACTGAACACGCAATTCTTGAAGTTACTAGAAATATTTCTTACTCATTCGAAAATTCTCAGTTTACTTTAGCTATTTTCATAGACCTAGCGAAAGCTTTTGATACTATAGATCACAAAATTCTTTTTAAAAAGTTAGAGTGGTACGGAATAACTGGTAATGTATTATTTTTACTGAAAAGTTACCTTTATAATAGAAAGCAATTTGTTTATGCAGATGAAAGTACATCATCTAGTTTGTTAAATGTAACATGCGGAGTTCCGCAAGGATCCATATTAGGACCTCTTTTATTTTTAATTTACATTAGTGACCTATTTAAAGCTTCAAATCTAATTACAATTATGTTTGCTGATGATACCAACTTATTTCTCTCTCATAATAACATAATAACATTATTTAACAACATGAACATTGAACTGGCTAAAGTTTCTAATTGGTTTAAATTAAACAAATTATCATCAAATATTGAAAAAACTAAATGGATTCTTTTCCATCCAGCTGGTAAAAAACACCAACTTCCAAATAATATGCCAAATCTTTTTATTGATGAAATTCTTATTAAATGGGTTATAGTGACACAATTTTTAGGTGTGTATATTGATGAAAGTCTTACTTGGACGAACCACATTGCAAATTTATGTAATAAAATTTCTAAGAGTTTAGGGATTTTATACAAAGCAAGAAGCGTATTTAACAAACATACGTTAATTCAATTGCCCTCAATTCAACTCACTAATTCATTGCCATTTAAGCTATGCTAATATTGCTTGGGGCAGTACAAATAAAGGAAAACTCGAACCTCTTTATCGGCAACAGAAGCATGTTGCACGGCTTATAAATTTTAAAGGCCGTTTTGCTCATGCCAAACCTCTTTTATATGAAATGAAAGTTCTTAATATATACGAACTAAATATTTTTAATATTTTATGTTTCATGTTTTGATGTAAAACAAACATATATTTCTTTTCATAATTTATATCTACAAAAAGACAGAAATAAATATATATTAAGGAATAATAATTTAATTCGACAACCGTTTTCTCAAACTAATTTTGGAAAATTTTGTATTTCTTTTCGCGGACCATTTTTATGGAACAATGTTATTTTAAACGCTCCAAATGATATTTCTCAAGATTGTACTTTAAATTCTTTTAAATATAATCTTAAAAAACTAATTTTTTCAATTACAAATATATTGATTTACTTTTAAAATATTTTCAAGTTTATTTAATTATTTTATTCTGGAGACTAATGTTTAATCTGAAAAAAACGTTATTTGTGTATATACTTTTTATATTATTTTAAATTTAAAATAAGTGTTTTACTTCAGCGTTTCTCGGTGACAAGACCTGCCTATCTTCTTCAAGTTTCCGCGTTCTTTATTATTTTTATTACAAAACATTTTATTGTATTTTCTTTCTTCTGTTTAGATTTTTATCTTTTTATTTATAAAAACTGTAAAATGAATTATTAAAAAGTTGTAATAAAGAACAAAAAAAAAAAAAAATCCATAAGAACATCTAAACACTGTTTGTTAACAATTACAGAACACCTTCTGGCAAAACCTTCTTCTTAGTACTAACTATTGTTCTTAGTGAAGAAATGACTGGATCACTAGAGCAAAATAATCGCTTAAATAAATCTTCATTACTTTTGGTACGGTCACACTTGCGTGTAAAATGCTCACGACACTTTTTAAAATCTTTTCCGGGCCTCTATAGTTTCTTCACTTAAGAGCCCAATTGGTAAGGTCATGTAATCAACAACACTGGAAGCATGAATTAACGTTTTGTAAATGCTCTGCAGCATTTAGTACCATGGATAGCACTTCACGTAAAACCTAAATGTATGTGTACAGTATTCCCTGAATAAATCTACATCAAGCTCAAAACCATATGAAATAAAAGTCAGAACAACATGGAGCATTTTTATAAGTTCAAAATTAAGTCCTGTTATTTCAGAAAACAGTTGTTCATTCTGAAAGGCTCTTCTGGAGGTGTTGACATCATTAAATGTTCCTGGACCGCTAGCCTTAGGCCTATCGACAATCAGTCCCATTTTCTCTTGAAAAGCAAATAAAATTTTTTTCTTTTGCACTTCAATTTGTTGCTTGTCAGATGTTAATCTTGAAGACCATTTCTTGATATGCAATTTATAAGCAATGTGGATTAAGCATTCAAATGTTCGAATCCATACATGTAGAATCGAAATCCCATATTGTAACCCATTTTGAGTGTGCAACTTCAGCAACACCTGTAATAAATAAAAAACTGCATTTTATATTAATCAAATATAAAAAGGTGTGTGTATTTATATATATATATATATATATATATATATATATATATATATATATATATATATATATATATATATATATATATATATATATATACATATACATATATATATATATATTTATACATACATACAATATATATATATATATATATATATATATATATATATATATATATATATATATATATATATACATATATATATATATTTATACATACAATATAAGTATATATATATATGTACATATATATATATTCATATGTATATATACACATAAGGGTGTACCTGTGTACAAAATATTTTCTATATACCTTGTCAATATCATTCATTTCTTTAGGGCTAACACCACATAGAGAGCAGCACTGTGATGAGTCTGTTACATCTGATAATGCAGTATGGGCTTTGCCATCAATCATAGTAATTTCAATTTTATGGTCAACACCAATAGACTTACCATTATGTAGGATATAGCTTGTTTTAGTTAGCTGTAAGATCTCATTTTTTAATGTCAATTCCTCACTACGAAGAAGGTCTGCAGTTTCCTCTACAAATTTAAATCGCAAAGGCCGACAGTACAAAGTAGATGATGGTTTAGAATTTCTCCAAAGAATATTCTTTTTATCATTGACAATAGATGAGAACTCTAAAGGCACAAAGCATGTAATGAGCAGAGACTCCTCACTCTTCATTATTACATGTTTGTTTATAAATACTATGCCCACTTGAGCCATCAAAACCAGCTTTGTATATTAGAGTAAGTCTATTACACTCATTTGCATTTAAAACACCAGTCTATGTCTCCAAAAGTCTTGTTGTAGTATGATTCAGTAGATCTTGAAGTGGAACACTAGCAGAATAGTCAGTTACGCTAATGTTTTTAGGATAGCATTGATCTTTTGCCACTCTAACATTATTATATGCTGGGTAGAGATTGCATTCCTTTTTTATCAGCTTTGTTTTTCATAAGTTGATAAAATGCCTTTGTTAAATTACAATTTAAAATAATGGCCAAAGCATCATCATTAGACATACAAGTTGGGGATTTAGTATCCACTAAGAATTTTTCAGCTAGTTTGGCTTTTTTAGGCTCATTATTTTTTCCAAATTTAACTTTAGTTGCAAATAATAGTTGGTTAGCTGAGTATTGATCCACATCAGCAACTTTTCTATACTTAGATCTCAAAAAGGACTAATCGAAATTTAAAGTAGGCCTACCAAGAGGATTAGTAACAATTGTTGGAGTAGCAGGTGGAACATATGCAAAAGGTATAAAGTCAGAATCCAACCATTTTGCATATTTTTTTCTCAAATGCTGCAGCTTTGCGGTAACATCATTCCAACGAGACTTCAAGTTCTTTAGGATTTCTAAATTTCTTATAATTTCAGAATCATTTAAGTCTAACTTGACAACTAATTGATCAGAAATTGCTGGATCTTGTATAGACATATTATTGGATCTAATTCAGTTGTATATATAATGGTACTTCATTGTTATCTTATTATTTATTCTACAAATCGCGAGGTTAGAATTATTTTGCTCTACCTCCATGTTTTTCCGAACTGAGAAAATCAAATTCAAAGTTTTAAAAGGACCTGTAGACCACTTAAACATAAAAGACGTAAACAAATTAGATTCATATTAATTTCCCATACTTGCTACCACAGTTTAAAAGTAAATACTTCAAAAGATATAATGTGCAGGTATCTGAATTACCACACCCTGATTTGGAGATAGAACAATATAATACACACTTATTTTATAAAATACAATATTATTTTGTTCTATCTCCATTTTTTATATAAAAATATAAAACAAATTAGTATTTTGTATATATATTGTATATATTGTAGCAAGGTAAATAACTGTTCGATATATCTCTGTTTTATTGGAATAAAATCTTACTTTAACTAGTAAAAAAACTTTATAAATGCAATATTTATAAAGTTTAATTATCTAAAGTATGTACCAAGATTTTTACAAAAAAATAAAACTTTGGTTGAAATAAGCTCCAAGAACATATTATCCAAAATACATTTCACAGTGAAATGAATTTCAAAGATTTAATTCAGCAAGGTAAGCACATCTGGTTAATTCATTAAAAACAACAATTTCAATAAGAAGCCCATTTAACACCATAACATAAACATAAAACATAGATATTTTGACATTTAAATAAATTATTTTAAAATACTATTATAAAATGTTATGTCTACAGCAGGCATATACTTGAACATACTTTGAAGGTCCTTAGCTTTATCATAAGAAATTTGAGCACACTGGTTTAAGACAGAAGCCATTGGTACAACTGCAAGAGGTCTTGCCACAGCTAATGAAGATCGTGGATTGTTAGGAAGACGCTTAATTTGTACTTCTGAACAAACATCAGTAAATGACTTTCTGTAGTATATATGATCTGAAAACTCTGCCCTGTAAACCAGATGCTTTATTTGGGTATAGGGAACAAGGTTATAATTAAAATAGCCTGCAATAGCTGAAAAATGCTTAAAATCCAATCTTTTCATTTGGTAGACAGAAAAAGGATTTCTCTTTTGAATATTAGCAATTGCTCTGATTAAACCAAGTTGACTAAATATTTCAAGAGGAGCTAGTGCTCTATCAATTTGACTATGTATATTGTCAACCTCTTGTATACTAGAATGCCTTGATTCACAGAACTTTTGCTCTATTACCCTGATTTTTAGGTAACGTATCAAAAACTCGCGTAAGGCAATGGACATGTGACTATTTCTATTTTGAGGCACGCAGGAATCAAACCATAGTATGAGTTTATTAACATCTGGGTGGTCAGCAATTATATTCTCTAGCAAGCATGTTACACTACTTGCAAGGTCATTTCCTGCACGACCGGAAATGCCTTCATGCCAAAGCATACAATAACCTTTTTTATTTAGGGAGCAATGCCCAGTTAAATTATAAGCTGAGAGTTTACGTTTGTAAAAAAATGCTCCTATGTTTGATTTTGGTAAACTTATTACATTTTCAAGGTCAATGCATACTACAGCTACATTTTTATTCTTAAGTTTGCGGTCTTTTTCACGTTCTGCTCGATTTTCATTCTTCAACATTACATGTTTGGAAAATTTTTAGGGTTGCTCCTCAGTTTATTTACTACATTATGGTATTCATAACATGTATCACATAAATCAGTTTTTGGCTTTTGAAATTTGATGTTAAAGTCATGCTCAAATATGAATCTATACATATGTTTCTAAACAGGGGCAATATTCTTTTCTTTGCAATAGGTAGAGTAAAGTTCATACATTTTATTAAGATTTAAAAAAGCTTCAAAATATTCTTTTTTGTTCTTTTACGACAGTAGTGTGATGGTACACGTGGAAATTCATTGATATGATCTTTAACACTTTGTTTTGATCTTTGATCAACAACCTTTTTGGTGTTTCCCCCATTTTGAAAAGGCTGGGCTTGCAGTAGCATCATTCTTGTTTTCATGATGATAATAAACTCTTCTACTACTTATATTTAAAGTAGTGAGGTAAAATTCTTTACAAACTCGAGTTTGCAAATCACCAACAAAAAAGCTGTAATAAAATGAATATGTTTTTCGCGAATTTTCATTGATGGTTCGATGACGTTTCTTCTGGAGTTGTTCAGTAGTTCTACTGTAGAAATGCTTTTTTTGGGTATCATCCATAGACCAAAAATCAGAAAATATATGTGCTCGTTCTTCATCACTGATATGTTGTCTAGATTTAAATTTACAAGAATTTAAACAGTCTTTTCTTGTGGTTACAGACTTGCATGGAACATTTTCTCCTTTTCTATTTTTATAAGCTTGACCAGATTTTCTCAACTGCTTTCTCACATTCTGTATCCAAGTTTTAGGTGCTGACTTTCATTTCCTAGTTTGGCCTCCATGTGGGGGCAGACGACTAGCTGATTCTATTACAAGTGCACCATTAGGATATCCAAGAACATTCATATCAGTTTTTAAAAAATATATATATATACATAATAATAAACAAATAACAATAATACCCAAGCCATTAACAATATATATATAAGAAAATTCAAATGTAATAATTATGATCTATGAAAAAAAAACCTATATGTATATATATAAATATATATATATATATATATATATATATATATATATATATTATATATATATATATATATATATATATATATATATATCAGGCTTGCGGAGCCGCCCAATTTTTTCACGGCTTCGCTCCGGCTCCGGCTCCTAGCAAAACTCGGCTCCGGCTCCTCATAACGCCAATAGAAGAATAAGATTTAAAAGTATACCTTGCCGTTTATTCATAAATTTTTTAATGAATGACAAATAAACTATTCCTTTTTTTTTTGTGAAGAATCAGTCCCTTTCATATACCCTTTCATTTCGTACTTGCAAATTTATGCCTTTGCCTGGTCATTTTTACAACATTTTTTCAACAAACTTTTTTAGCATCAAACTCCAAATTCAAAACGGTGTGAGCACCACAACGTTGCAGATTAACGGTGTTCATGTTTTTCGATATTTCGTTGAAGTAAGGCCTCTGCTGTTCAAACACTTCGTCGTCAATGATATTAGCATCCGGCAGATCACCTTCAATTTTAACCTTAAGTTCTTCTTCGATTTCGACGCCAGCAAGTTCTTCAGCAGACTCGTCAGTGACGTCACCTTCTGCATCTGTCTTTCCAAAGTCTCAAACCATTTTCACCATGTTTGATTCGTTATCAGTCGTAATTCCGAGGACATTTTTTTTCCTGATGCCATACGATTCTAGCACGCCTTCAAGAGATTCTTGAATTTCTTTTGCCTTGTGTCTAGCATGATTGTCAACTGCTGCCAAAGTTTTGAGAGTGATTTCGCTATCCATGAAGAACTGCACATTGACACCAAGAAAGCTTCGATTATGTCTTAAAGCTCCGTCGACTTTCAAAAAAACCAGCTTTCCCTGTAGATTGGCTTTTAACTCGGCCCCTTTTTTGTTGAGCCAAAGCCATGATTTGACTTCGAGCAGAATCCCGGTTGACTTTCAAGCCAAAATGTTTTGCCAAATCGCCAGTCAAAATCTTGATTCCTTCACTGCTGAATAGGTTAAAGGGAACGCCGTTTTGAAGAATCATCATGTTCATGCCTTTCTTGAAGTCCTCTTTCGAAATTATGATAGTAACTTTGTTGAGAAAGCGATCGATGGGTGCTTGTACTTTTCTCATCTCACTAGTTGAACCCTGATTTCCTCCAAAAACGGATGAGGTGCGTTTTTTTTCCTTTTCGGCCTTCTCTTTCTTCAGTTTCTGCACTCTTGCCTCAACAATTTTTGTCAAAAGTGTCGAATGTTTATTGACAAAATGGCGTTTCATGTTGGCGGTGGGTTTTTTTTTTCCATTTCTCTTTTCCCTCGTACTACATTTTGCATTTTGCACCGCAAAGTTTGCCCACTTCCTCCCCTACACTAAGGTCAACTTAACAAAAAAGCACGTCGTCCTCTTCGCGATGAGCAAACCATTTCAGTTAATCATATAACCTCTTGTTTTCTATGTTATCACTCATGGTTGCAATTTACAAATAATAGAAATCGCGGAAAAATTCAAAATATATATTCAACTTTATCTAAATGGGAGAAGAAAAGAAAAATACAAGATTATTTTTGGGTCATTGAATAATTTTGAAATGAAAAAAAAAATGACAGAAGATAAGAATAAATATGGTACTTCATTCATTTCACAAGAATAAGAATTTAAAAATACAATATAAGCAAATATATGGTGGCGGCCATTTTTTTGAGATGGTATTTTAATTTAAACTTGTGAGTCATTTTATTGTATATGAAATGATTTGTTAGAGACTTAGAGAGTTTTGAGTTTTAAGTTTCTTGAATGAAGTGCAGAGGTTGCCAAAAAAATGTCTCAAATTATTCTAAAATTAAAAAAAAAAAAATTTGTTCAGTTCAAAATTTTTTTGATAGCCAGAATCCACTAGTTTTTCTCGGCTCCGGTTCCAACTCCTGCAAAAACTATCGGATCCTCGGCTCCAGCTCTGGCTCCGGTTCTGCAAGCCTGATATATATATATATATATATATATATATATATATATATATATATATATATATATATATATATATATATATATATATATGTATATATATAATATATATATATATATATATATACACTCTAAATTTAAAAGTGTTAAAATACACTAAAATGGTGTGCAGTATGAAATACACCAAAACGGTGTTAATTTGCACCGTTTTAGTGTTAATTTACACCGTTTTGGTGTAAATTTACACCATTTAAGTATATTTCATGATGCACACCGTTTTAGTGTAATTTACACCGTTTTGATATTTCATGCTGCACACATTTTAAGGGTTAATTTACACCGTTTTAGTGTTCATTTTTGGCGTTGATAACAACATACATACACAAATTATTATTTATAAAATACATAAAACTACATTCATGTTTACGTTCTACTCATAAAAAAAAGCTGTTTTTATAAAAATGTTTTTATCGTACAATTACAATAAAGATTTTAATAGTTGATTTGCCTTTATTGATAAAGGAAGATTTTTTTTTTAAATCGCAACTGCCAACATGTCCTAAATGATTTTGATCCTGAAGGATATTCCAGGTTTAACGCATAAAAAAAACATAATTTGGCGTGTATAATATCAACAAGATACTTTTTTTGGGCAACCACAACACCTTCAATGCATAGAATATATTCTTCTCCTTCAAGATAGACTGTAGGCTGCATGTCGGCCGATTCGGGTTTTTGCTTAACAATAACAGAGCGAGGATTTAAATAATGATTAACAGCCATCAAAAGGTCGTCGTCATCATATTCCTAAAATATCGTTAAAAAAAATTTATAAACACCTTTTTTTAATACATGAACAAAAAATTTCATAATTTTTAATTAAATTAATATTTACTGTTATAGAAACACCATAGAAACAACCTAAACTTTTATCGAAGCAGCAAAAAAAAACTTTAAACTATATGACATACCTGTGGTGTCTTTAAAGCCTTTCTCAGAAGATCTCCGTTTGAAGCTAAAAAAGCTCTGCAAGTAGGAACTTTAAGACCACCATCCAGTTCAACCTCTTGATGCCAAAGTTCCTCGCTATGAATGATTGCTGGAAAACGATTTATAATATCAGCAACTTTAGGGTAGCTAATAGAAATCCATTCTTTGCGTTGACGAAAGGTATATTGCATACGCTTTTTGAGAAAATCAACATCTTGCTCGCATTTCCTCATTTCAGCTTGCATAGCTTGCTCATGAAATTGATAGCTAAAATCATCTTCTCCATCATTATCAGCATTTTGTGTGACAGTTGTAACAGAAGAATTTATTTTACGCCTACACACATAAATACGTATATCAATAAATCTCTCTCTCTCTCTCTCTCTCTCTCTATAAATAAATATATATATATATATATATATATATATATATATATATATATATATATATATATATATATATATATATATATATATATATATATATATATATATATATATATATATATATATATATATATATATATAGTGTGTATAAGTCAATGTGTGTACTTACCATTTTTCATAAAAATTGCTGACCAGGACATTTTTTACAAAAAAAACATACTTACGAGGCCAATAAATACCGGATACACAAAAATGTTCCCGTAAATAACTCTATTGGTATAATTATGCTTTATTTACTACTTACTTGCACTGAAATGCTTTTTTTTCTGGCAATAGGTTTCTTCTAAAGTTTTTAAACTTATTCATTAGACACTTCACATCGAGCCATCTCCATTTATGTCTATGAGGGTTGGATACCGTAGAAGCATTTTATTCACTACTGCCCTAAGATCTTCGGGATAAGGATACCTTTTAAAAAAAAAGAGTATAACTACTGTTAAAAAATAAACCAATATAATATAAGGTCAAATTATGTTTTGCACTTTGATTTAAAATAATGTCAAATTATTAAAAATTGTAATTAATATTATTATATTAACAATGTGGTTTTGCAAATTGACATAAACAGCAGATCTACATTCTGCAATCTTGTAGAGGATGTTAAATTGACTGGGATAGGCTGATCTCCATTAAATTGAGGAGTAAAATCAGGAAGCTCTAAGGTAAGCCTCTTACGATAAACACTCAAATTTGATTTTTTTTCAGATAATTGGGTTAAAGGAATATTCTTTGAAGTCAATGGTGGTGAAGTTAATACGGTATTAATTTATACTTTCAGCCTCCATTACACTATAAAATACAAAACAATGAAGACTAAAAATTTGACATATATATATATATATATATCCAATTTTTATTGTAATCTATTATCATACAGTAGTGATCTATTCTAGTTGTAGTGACCATTTAATCAAAGAGAAGTGAAAATCACTAACCTGTCATCAAATAGAAGTGTCATGTACGATTGTGCTCTGGAGGAACAAGATTTGCTGAAACAATACAAAATACAGAAAAACAGGAATAAATAATAAAAAATAACAATACATACTCTAATTTAATGTTTAATATATCAAATTAATAAATAAAAAGGCTTTATTTCAACGGATTGTGAATCACTAAATCATTACAATTACTACAAAGAAGTTCATTTATATAGCACAGTAAAAATATTTTGGCACAATTATATCACATTCTTTAATCAAGTATATTGGCAACGGATGATAGTCGTGTAAGTCGTCGACTGTTACAAAATGTATTTTGACAATCTAATTATGTAAAAAGCTTGAATGTGTTCATCATATTCAACTGTAGAACATAGTTGACACTGTAAGAATATTGTTGAACTGCACTTGTAGATAGCAATAATGCAATAACGCTAGCAAACACCTGAGGCCTAAGAAGAACGCAGTCACCAATTGGGTACAAAATAGAATTATAACTTGCAGACTTAGCATAAATTATTTTAGTAAGCTGGGGCCAGTTTGTGTTAAAGACTTGCTAGACAAGAAATGGAAGAGAGGACACATCAATTTCCGTAGTTCCTTTAAGAATAATTTCTACATCAACAAAATCATTTCTTGTTCGATTATATGCTGCCCTTTTCTGAAATTTGCATGCCATTGTGTATTGGATATTTTTAAAGTTCTTCGAGTTTGACGCAAACTTCTTGTGCAACTGATGGACTCCTTCAAAACGCAAACAAAAGGCCACACTGAGGATTCCGTGCTGCTCAAGAAGATGAGGGTAATGCACTGTATAATGTTGTTTTGGTGATACAGAACTATTGGGAAAATTTTCCATTACTGATACCAAGTGTCTTCACATATTTCCTTGAACTTTGGTAGTTGTTCTATGTCAAATGATGGTGCAAAACTAATATCCACTAACTGACGCAAAAGCTTCCATGTACTCCACACTGGATCACTTTTATGAAAGTAATCAGCAAAGAGAACACCAAATAATCTCATAAAACACCATATTTGAACTGCTTTGCCCTTAATTTCTTTTTTCACCACAGGCCCAGGTTTATTTGTTTTATCAGCACCTTTGAATTGAAATGTATTCATCAAAGTATTGATCTGTTTCCAAGTTATGAACTTGCTTTCAACTACATAATTCAATATTAACTTCATCTCCTTCGGGCAACATCCTTCAAGTAGATCATGCATAATGTCAGGAGGAAGAGATAGAACAGGGTGAAAATTCTTGAGACAGTGAAGCGGTGAACAACAAACAACACCATAAGCAGTACTCAAAGAAGCATCTTTCTGAACCTTTTCTACTATAGCATTATGATTACTGACAGTTCGTAAAATGCAATCTTTTGATGCAAATAATTTTTTCAATTTGGGTTTAGTTATCATACAATAACGACATGGTCTAGAAGAGTTAAAACCATATGTAAAACCACCAATGAGATGAGATCCTAAGTTACCTCCAAGAAAGCTAACAAAACATACAGGGTAATGTTTATTCTGTATATATAAACCATTTGATTGTAAATCATTTAAGTCATTTATGAACACTTTAGGAATAGCTGGAAGGCCAAATTCTGTAATGTGTCTTGCTGAAGATATCAGAACAAGATTGTGATGCTTTAACTGACTTCTATACTTTTTTTGCAAATTTATAATACAAAAATAAAGACAGAATGTCTTGTGTTTTGTTTGAATTTGTTGCCACAAAGGGTTTGAATTAGATCCAAAATCATCTGAGTATAATATGATTCCTATACTTTCTGGATGAATAGCAAAAAACTTATTCTGCTTAAGTAACTTTCCATGTACAAAATCATCGCGAATTTTTGGAGGATTTGTTATTGAATTTGCATTCTTTATTGCAGATAATTCTAACTGTTCAATCATATTAGCTGAAGACAAATATTGTTTGAGATTTTCTTTGATTGGAACATAAATGTAGTGTTTTTCTGAATTTGAAAGAAAAACTTTTTCTGGAATTATATAAGAAAATTCATTTTTTAACAGAAATTCATACTTTGATTTAACTGAACATGTTACAACAGATGGACCCATGATCTCATTGAAGTCTTTTATCATGCATAAGTCTGATAAAATTTCATTGAAAGTGGTTTCAGGAACAAACTTCCTGCAAGTAAATTTCAGCTTCAAGTCACATAAGAGCTTTTCATAAGACGGTTGTACAACTAAACTTTCTGCTTCCATAATTTGATTTTCAGTTGAATTAATAGTAATATCTTCATTCAAGAGTGGATCACGTATGTTTGTAAATGGTAGATTAGTCAGATTAATTTTATGCTTCCTTAATGAATGTAATGTTAATGAGCTATAACACGAAAATTACTGGTAGCGAACATGGCATTTATATTTTTGCATAGGATGGAAGTGATATATGTGACCACAGAGTTTTCTTTCATTTACGCACTTGAAAAAGCAGTATGGACAGTAGTGCATTGGTAGATCACTAATAAAATATAAATAATTATTTGTTTGTTTAAATGCAGATTCTTTTTTTACAATAATTATAAATTGTTTCTCATCAAGAATTAAAAGAACTACAACTAAAAAAGTAACAGACATGATAATTAGTACAGCTCATTTTTTGAAATTGTTAAAAATTGAAACAATTAGGATTTTTTTTATGGTTATCAGTGCCGTACCCAGACGTAATCTATACCGTTTAAACAGTAGGGTACCCTAACTTAAAATTGCATAAATTATAAACTTCAACATTACTAAATAAAGGAATGTAAATGCAAAGAAAAATCACTCTTGTATTAAACTTCAACAGAAATAAAATTTTATAGCTGATAAAAACAATAGTTTTTGAACTTTTTTTTTTTTTAATTTTTAGAAAGTGAATATATTTTCTTTATTATACTGATATTATTAATCGAAAATAACATGCATTGAATAACTTTAATATATACTTAATTCATAATTAAAATTGTATTGGCTTATACTTTTAAGATAATGTCATTAAAATCATTTTAAATGATTTCCAATTTAATCACTTTTAAATAACAGAAACATGTTTTTAAATAACGCCAGCATTTTAACACTTATAAAAGATATTTCCAAAGAAAAAATTTTGTAATTATTTATATTATTTAAACTTTATTATTATTTATATTATTTACATTTTTGTTTATATAATTTAATAACATAACTCTTATTATTATATAAATTCTATTATAAATTTAATGCATATGTATTGCAATTTTTTCTTATATCATTATTAGCAGTGAGAAAAAATTTAAACAGAAAACTGTAAAAAAATTGTAAAAAAAGATAGAACCCTTATTAATCTGCCAAGATTCATGTTTTAAAAATACAAGCGGTTGCAAAGTTCTCTTAAGCACCTCACCTCCTCCCTTTTTATATTCTTTTTTTTTTTATATCACTCATTACCATATCATACTATCATATTTTAATATGTATATGTGTTTATTAAAGAATTACTTCATTTCTTGAACTTCCAATAACTCAGGAGTAGAAGTGATGGGATCATTGTGTGATTCAGGAGAAGTATGATCCTGAATAACATGGAACAATTTCTAAAAACTGAAATAAAAAGTTAATGTTAATAAATAATACAATGTCATTCAATGAAATAATGACATGATTATATAGTAACACTCCATTTAATCAAAAGCTATTACCTGAAATATTATTTCAAAAGTGTGATAATAAAAAATATACACTATAGTATATAAACTAGATGAAAACACTTGTTTTTTTTCCATTATTAACCCAGATAAAAAAAACTAACCATCTTAAGAACTACATAAAATAAGTTGGGTATTAGGTTCCAGTTCGTGCAGCATCTTATCTTCATCAACTTCCCTTCACCCTCGTGTGCAAACAATAGTTGCATTTGTATTCAGCTTAGAATTAGCTAACACAAAATATTTATAAATTAGAGAACCCTATTTATAAATATTTTTTTATATTACAACCATAATTTATACTTAAACCATAGGGTTAAATATAAATACTTAACTCTATGGTTTTATTACCTGTAAGTAATAAAACCATATGATATTTCTTAAACTTATATTTATGTTAGTTAAGTAAATAACTATATAATTTATTATAAGTTATTATAACCATATAATAATGATAGTATAAGCTGGTTATATTAATAATAGTTGAGTTATATTACCTTATATTCAATAAACACCATTTGAGGCTATATTAACACCAAAACGGTGTAATTTTACACTTTTTAATTTATATTATCTTATAAGTATACCTTATATAATTGTATTACCTTAGTATATACTCCTTATATAAGTATATTACCTTATATAAGTTTAGGAAATATCAAATGGAATTAGTCCCTAATGTGGTATTAACAATAATACTTTTACTTATATATATATATATATATATATATATATATATATATATATATATATATATATAATAATAATAATAATAATAATAATAATAATAATAATAATAATAATAGTAATAATAATATTATTTATAATATAACTTTTAAAAAACAAAATTTACCTTTTTCAAGAAACTGTGCAAGTGTGGTTCCAGGTTTAACAACTATACCTTTTGGAATATCGGATGTAAATGATGCATATACAGGAAAAACAGGCATTTCTAATTAATTTTTTTTTATTTTCTAACACATAATAACAACGAGATAATAATCTTTCTCACTTGGAATTTAAATAAAATTGAAGAGTTTTTTTTTTGTAACTGCTGAATTGACCTTTAGTAAACTATAAATTATTGTGAATAACTAAATAATAACTAAACTCTTTATTGATTAGAATTTCCACTTTTTCCCATTAATCAATTTATCGAAATTCTTTTAATAAACTCTTTTTCACGTAATATAAACTTTTTCCGCGTACAACAGTGGCATCCTTATCATTATTTAGCATTTTTTTATAATTAGCAAAATCTAAATGCAAATCGATTTTTATACAAAATTAACAAAGCAATTATTTAATTATGTATTAGACAAATATTAATACATATTTGCTCACTGATTAAAAAAATTATGCTATTTTTTTGGCATATTTTTAGAATTATTTTTATATTACATCCTTAACTATTAAAAAATTTTTTTTGGATTTCCTAAATGTCCCTTCAATTACTTCAATTCAAAGTTGATGTCATAAACTCAATTGTTTTTGACATCAGCTGCTGATGTCAAAAATTGGCACAAATAGGGTAGGGTGGGGCAAGATGCCCCCCTTAACAAACTTTAGCGTATATAACAAATACTCTTACATTTTCTTGTAATTTTTCTTTTTAATATCAAAGTCTACTTATAAGAGAAGACATTGGTAAGATAAAACAACTACTTTATTACTGGTGATAAACTTTAAAATTAAAAAAACTAATAATTGTGCAAGGAGACATCTTGCCCCAGCCGTGGGGCAAGATGCTCCAAAGAGTGCATCTTGCCCCAAACCTTTTAAACAGTTGTTAAAAATAACTATCAGTTAAAATAAAAGCTAATAATAGTTCTTTATTAAAACTCTTTACATTTTATTAAAATAACTGAAATATAAACCCTGCAATTATTCTATGCAATTGTCTTGAAGATAAATAACTTTTTTTAATTTATATCACTAACATAAATGTTCAAATAACATATACATGATTATGATTCACAGTAGTAGCATAAGTCTGAATCATCTGGACCACATGAAAAGTGGTACCAAGATGTACATTTACTACATTGTGTCCAATCATCAAATGGTGGCACATTGTATGGACAAGAGCATATGGTGCATAGAGTTGTATCAGTGATAAAAATTTCAGAGGCAGAAACCATATCTTTCTTCTTTTTCATTTGTTTCTTTATGCCATTCTGTCTTTCTGCTTTCTGCTTTTCAGGCTTTTTCACCTTTTTTGTCTACAAATTTATTGATTTCATTTTTTACTTGATCACCTTATTAAGTGCAGCTTTTTCTTTACGCAAGATGACTGCTTGATGCTTTTTTTTTTACATTGTTTTCATGCTCTTCTTGTTGCTTCTTAAAAGGTGAAGAAGTAAGGTTTTCAGCTGACTCTGTCTTTCTCTTTCGTTGTCTTAAAACAGGAATTTTGGGACATAGAGAAATCTTTTCCAAAATATTCAAGGGAGAATTAAGGCCAAGATACTCATCAACAATTGGCAAAACTGCATCATCAACAGCCTTCAATTTTGCAGCAGTAGTTATTGTGCTCATGACATTTGCCAACTGTATAGGTGCAACAAGAGGCAAATTAGGCAATTCACTAGATTGCTGACAGATTTTCAATGGCTCAGCTTCATTAGTGAGCAAAGCTGCTTCAAAGGCTTCATCATTAAAAATAAGGTCATTTATTGGGTACAAACCAGAGCATCTAAAACCATTGATTGCTTTGTCAATGTTTGCAGTAAAGTTGTAGGCAGTTGCAAAAATACCTGCCATGTCAAAAAATGAAATTCTACGCCCCTGATGTGATAACATCCAGTTGCTTGCTGCTGTATTGTAGCCAACTTTTAATGGTTTAAAAAATGTACGATCTAAAGGTTGCATCTTGTGTGTACAATGAGGTGGAAGAGTTATGAGATGGATCCCATTGTCAAGACAAAAGTTGATGGCCTCAAGTGTTTTGTGACTGTGATGACCATCAAGTACAATTAATTGCTCATTAGTTTTAGATGCATGAGTCACAGCAACAAAATGTGTTAACCATTCAATGAATAAAGATGAATCAGTCCACCCACTGGAGCTAACTCTAATAATTGAGCCTGAAGGTGCACCAACAGCCAGCCTATCAGTCATTCGCTTACAGGGAAATATAAATAAGGGTGGGACATAAGTGCCACTTGCACTCATTGCACACACAACTGTCACAGTAGCACCTCTTTCTCCACTAGTTATTTTCGAAACTTGTCGTTTGCCTTTCGTTGCAATTTTTTTTCCTGGCTTATGGACATTTGTGATTCCAGTTTCATCCATATTCCAGAGCTGTTTGGCTGAAAACTTATGTTCCTCAAATAATGACTTGTATACTGAAAAAAACTGATTTACTTTTGGTTTATTGAAGCCAATGGCTTTGCTTATACTGGTGGCTTGTGGAGTTCGAATAGAAAGTTGTGGATTGCGAGACATGAATCCTTGCAGCCAATCCACTCCTGCCATTTTTGACTCTTTATTAAAAGGATTATCGATTCCCATTTGCTTAGCAAAATCATATGCTAGGCGACGCACATCTATTGTTGTCAAGCCAAATAATGCTGTTTCCATAATCTAAACTTGTGTAACAATCTTTAATTCAAATTCTTTACTAAAAACAGGAAATTTTCCACCCAGAGACAAACCACCAGCTACTTTTACTTTTCCATCTCGATGACGCTGTAATGTTTTTTTATTAATACTAAATTCTTTATTACATCTAATGCTGACTTTATTCTATCATTTGTTGCATCTCTCTGTGTTTTTCGCACATAATTTCTCACCATTATTTGTAATATTTAAATATGTATCTAAAGAAATATTAAAACTTTAAAATTTTAATTATATAAACATACCAACACATACACAGTATTATATAATTATTCAATACATTATTATTTTATAGATTACATAACATCTATAAATTAACTCTCTTTGAGTTAAATAAGAACTTACTAAAGTTACATGTACATACAAAATTACTCAAGATTATTAACAATAACACGATGTTGCAATTATTAATGATGTTGCATGCTAAACACAGCTCCTTTTAGTAGAAATTGTATTATGCGCATGTAATAATTTATGATATAATAATATATAATAATATATACAAATATGCATTGCATTCAGCTGAATGAAGTTGTATTAATACAACTTCATTCAGCTGAATGCAATGCATATTTGTAAAAGTTTTACAAATATGTATTGAATTGCAGCAATAGCATGTGATACAGGTTCATTTTACTTAGCATATACATTATAACATTTACTTAATACATAAAATTATTTTAAAAAGCTATTTATAAATATGTATAATAGTTATCAACATATAAAACAACATATAAACATTGTCAATAACTAAATTAGTAAACGTCTTTATGTTCTAAACACACTTTAAAAATGGTAGAAATTCCGTAAAACCATGACGCAAGAAGCCCTTTGAGGGCATCTTACCCCACGTAACCGAGGACATCTTGCCTCATCTGTAGTGAGTGCAAGTTTAATACAAATAAAATTAATTTTATTGCTAAGTTATAAAATTTCTTAACTATATATTATTGTGGGATAAATTCTCTATAAAACAACACATTTCTTACCTTAATCGCATAAGTATTGCCAATCCAATAAACATTCAAAATTAGAAGCATTTTACTAACAAAATACTCCAAAATGTAATAAACCGATTTAAACCTCACCTACCAGCAATATTAAAAACATTTTTTATTCCACGATTTTGTTTTAACTTTATGAATAGTATTATAGAGGGATAAAACATTACCGTCCTATGATACTCTCACATAAGCAAAAGACTTCTTGCCCCACGGGTCATCTTGCCCCACCCTACCCTACCGTTGATGTCAAAAAATCAGCCGCTGATGTTTAAAATTGGCAAAAATACTGAAGGCAAAAATTGGCAAAAATACCGCTGATGTCAAAAATTGGCAAAAAAATCCGCAAAATTGGCAAAATTTTCCAATTCCCTCCCCCCTCTCTCTCTTGTCACAGTGAGAGATGCATTTTTTAAAAACTGAAATTTACGTTTTTAAACTTCAATTATTTGTGTTTTCTGCTTAGTATCAACTATTACTATTATATACTTTTAAAAAGTAAAGTTTAAGTTTTTCTTATATAATTTATTATTTCTTATTAAATCTTTTTTCAATCAAAGTATCAAACAAAATAAAACTACCACTAAAATGCATAAAAGGCGACGTGCAGCGTCATAAATACAGTTGAAACGGTTTTTTATTGTAAATTAAAAATTCTCCTTGTTTACAGCATTAAATTATTCAATAAATGGCTAAAAACCGAAGTTTTCACATTAGTTTCCACTAATAGCAATTTACTTCCTGTCCCCAGGGGCGCCTTTATCCATTTTATTGCCAGGTCGGCGGCGACCGAGGCAAACTTAGTTGCAGCGCTCCCTTTCTCAAGTAATAGTCAGGTATAAAAGCTTCAAAAAAAATTTGAAGCGGCACCTTAAGGAACGACCCTGCCTGTCCCATAGTATTAAGCTAAAACTTGAAAGGCGTAAATAATAAAATCACCGAACATTTATAAAAAAAACAAACTACCCAAAATAAATCAGCATTTTTTGAAAACGAAAGAGCCTAAACGCGGTATTTCTCTCGGCACCCCCCTCTCCCCACTTTAAAAATTATGGCACATATTTCAAATTTTACACAGTTTAAAACGGTGTAGAGATTTAAAAAAGGTGTTATTTTACACCGTTTTAATAAAAATAAACCTCCAGAGTGTATAATTACACTAAAACGTTGTAAAATTACACCTTTTACTTAAATCAATTTCAATAAACACCGTTTGAGGTTATATTAACACCAAAACGGTGTAATTTTAAACCTTTTAATTCAATTTTATAAAGTTTTTCTACTTTTACACCGTTTTACACCTTTTAATAAAACGGTGTAAAACTGAGATTATAATTTTGAAAAACGGTGTAAAACAGCTTTACACCATTTTACACCGTTTTACACAGTTCTATTAAAACGGTGTAAAAATAAAAAAATGTTACATTATTTAAATTTTACACCTTTTTGAAACGGTGTAGTTAATGAAGAAGGTGTTATTTTACACCGTTTTAATAAAAATACACCTTTAAAGTGTATAATTACACCAAAACAGTGTAAATTTACAACTTTAGCTTAAATTTTTTTCAATAAACACCGTTTGAGGCTATATTAACACCAAAACGGTGTAGTTTTACACTTTTTAATTTAGAGTGTATATATTTTGCATAATCTAATATAATATAAGTTAAATATAGTTGGCGATTAATTTACTAACAATATCTAAGCAACTTATTTATATAGGGTTTTTGTATAATCAATGACATATATTAATATTAAAAAAAATGTTTCATTGACAGTTGTCACGGTATAAAATCATGTGTAATGTTTTAGTTACATAGTCTACATCTGCAAGTATCTGCAACCAAAGCTGTTTTTAACTCATTAAATATATTTTTTTCAGTGAATATCAGCTATAAAAATCGTGGCCAAATATGGCCGAAAAAGTATAAGAATAATATTAGCAAAAAAAAACGCAGTTATTTCAACCATTAAACACACTATCTTTGATTGATCATAAAATGAGTCAAAAACGTTAAAGAAGATAAATAGAAATGCCAATTGATAGCCGATATATGTATTAAAACTACAATTCAAATTCGTAGTAATATAGATTACTTAACATTAAATGGCAAAACATATAAAAAAAATATTTTTCTAAACTTTTTAAGAAAAGCGCTTGACAGCCTATAATATTATTAAGGGTGACAACTTAAAATTAAAAAAATTTTAGTGAAAGCGCATTTTTTGATTAACAATCCTTATGTTTTTATGTAAATCAATATGTTACGTTCATTGAATAGTAGTTTTGTATACAAAAATTGAATAAAAATAATTTTGACTTTTGGCACACCATGGCCCACTGTGGGACGTAGTAAATAAAGAAAGTAAGCAAACTTTGACAAATCACGATATTTTTAATAGAATCGAGATAAACGGAACTGCCGATTGTTTTATAACTTTAAAAGATCACAAAGCCAACTTCATAACCAACCCTACTGTGCGTCTTTTAAATCATGCAAAGAATGAGGTAGGAAGATTGTCCAGATTTATTTTATTCAATATCAACTCGGAATTAAGAATCAGGCTCTGTTTCAACCAATGGAAAATTACGCAGAATGTGATAAATTGGTTCTGAAAAATTGATGATAAACACCTTTGTAAATTTTTTAGTAATCGACATAAATGATTTTTATCCGTCAATTGATGAAAACATGCTAAATAACGCAATTGCCTTCGCCGAGCAACATATAATTATAGACGAGCAAAGCAAATCCATTATACGTCATGCAAGAAAATCTTTCATTTTTACCGGTGCACAGTGGGCCAGTAGGTGGACAAAATGGGAAAAATTTTAGTTGTCTAATCTTGAAAACCTATTTAATTTTAGTATCTACATATATTAGGAGAAATCTATTGATAATTTATTTATATTAAATCCCTTAGTTACCAGGACTCTAGCCATTTGAATATTGAGATAAAATAAAAAATTAAAAAAATTATAAATAAATAATTAACGGTGACATCAACGTTGTGTTATATTTCAATTACATCTACGTTTTTGAAACAAAAAATTAGTACATGTTATTCTAGAGTATTTAGAGATAAGAAAAACCAATGTGTGAAATAAATTTGTCATAGCATGTTATCTCAGTTATACTTTGAAAATCACAGATTAAAAAAAAAAATTTCTTAAGAAACTTATTTTTTGCCGCACAATAACTAATAATTACCATAATTTGCCATGTGTTGTCTTATATTTATTTGAGCTATATGATGCTTCAATCGAGTTTTAATTGATTGCTCGTCCTCTTAAATCCCCGTTCAGATTTTATGTATGTTTTAACTTGGTTGCTATGGTACTAAATTTTGCATAGCAACAACATTTTTACATTAACGTTGTTTTAACAGTATTTTACTTGCGCTAAATACACAATATTGGGGGTATGTATTAAAATGAGATTCAGAATTCTTATGAGGTTAACTTTTTTTGGTTACTATGGATACCTTACTTTGCATAACATAGCAACAACATATTTTCGGTAGTTGTTAGTAATTTAATTACTAACACTGACATTAATTTAATTACTTTTAATTTTAATTACTAACACCTGTAGTAACTTAATTACTAACAAGTATTAGTAGTCCAGGCGGCATATATATTATAACATTTTACTTTTAAATACAAAATACTTGTTACAATAATTATTTAGATATGGTTTTGTTAAACTTAGACATTCATAATTTTCTCCAAAAAAACAATCTTAGTATTTCAAAACAAAATATTACTGAAGATATATTAAAATTTATTCAGCCAAAATTTGCTGATTTTAAAGACGTTGATTTTAGACATGCTGTTCAACGCTTTGTTTACTTGTATAAAAAAAAGTGAAAATCTGCAAACTATACTGTGAAAAATTTTGAAAAGAAGTTTGTGAACTGGCTTAATGAATATTTAATTGTCAGAAAAAAAGACAATCAACCAACTGCAAGTAGACGTGGTCGAAAACCAGTTGCATTTGATAATAGTTCTAATAAAACTAAAAAACGGCGTCTATCTTGTTTAATTGAATCTCATTCATCCAATGAATTATTTTTTGCTGCTAATAAAAAATTTAGAGATGAATCTGTTGTTATTGCTGCCAAGAATGTTTTAAATATATCAAATACAGATAAAGCAACTAAATATTCAGCAGACGAAGCACTGGCTTTAATAATTGATGCAAGTCTGACAAAAGCTTCCTATCAATTGATTAGAAGCGGAGCCTTGGAGAAAGAATATAACATCTACCCCGCTTACAATGATGTCAGAGATGCAAAATTGAAATGTTATCCTGCAAACATAACAGTGGAGGACTATTCAGCTTCAGTTCCTTTAAAAGATTTAATGACTCATACTTTGCAAAGAATCTGTGCAGTTCAGGAACCTGTGCTTAGGCACTTGATATTGAACGACAAAGCAATAAAAACAATGACACTAACGTGTAAGGCTGGTTTTGATGGTGCTACTGGCCAAAGCATTTATAAACAAGTTTTATCAGAACCCGACATTAACAGAGATTTAAAGCGTGAAGAATCATTATTTATTACTTGTCTTGTCCCATTGGATTTGACTGGATTTAACAACAGCAACAAAAAGGTGCCTATTTGGAGAAATCAAAAGTCGTCCTCCACAGCCTATTGTAGACCCATAAGATTTGCATACAAAATGGAATCCAAGGAATCTGTGATTGAAGAAGATCAGTACATTAAAAGTGAGATAGAAAACTTGGGTATGATTTTATTAGAGGTTTGCGGATCTTCTATTGAAGTGAATTGTATTATTGAACTTACAATGATTGATGGGAAGGTTCAAACAATATTATATGAAAAAAATAACTCATACCAATGCTGTTCAGTGTGTGGTGTCTCTCCAAAAAATATGAATAGTCTTGATATCCTTAATATAGATTATACTAACAGAGAGTTCAAATATGGTCTTTCCAGTCTTCATGCATGGATTCGATTTTTTGAGATGTTATTGCACATTGCATATAAAAAAGAAACAAGAAAGTGGCAAGCAAGATCTAAAGAACACAAAGAAAAGGCATCTGTAGCTAAACAAAAGATTCAGACTGATTTTATGAACAAAATGGGACTTGTTTTTGATTTCCCTAAAAGTGGTGGTTCTGGAACAAGTAATGATGGCAATACCTCAAGGCGTGCTTTTGCAGCATATGAACAAACAGCTTGAATTCTGGGTATTGACCAAAACCTTATATTCAGATTTTACATTATCTTGGTAACGCTCTCTTCAGGATATGAAATAGACTGCTTAAAGTTCAAAGATTATTGTTTTGACACTTTTAGACTATATGTGTCCCTTTATCCATGGTATTACATGGCTCAATCAGTTCACAAAGTATTGATACATGGACATGACATAATTAAAAGCCTTACATTACCCATCGGACTTATGTCAGAGGTAGCTCAAGAGGCTAGAAATAAAGACTTTAAATCTTATCGCGAAAATTTCAGCCGAAAAACATCCAGAAAAGCAACAAATACTGATCTTATCAATAGACTCCTAGTTTCCAGTGATCCTGTTATTTCATCATTGCGTAAATCAACATCACACCAAACAAATCATAAAGCATTTCCTTCAGATGTTTTACAATTACTTAAACAATCTTCAAACGATAATATTGTTTTATAATTTTTTGATGTAATTTAAAATTGATAACGTTTTCTTGCACTATTTTTTGCTTTTATTATTCCTAAAACATTATTTACCTAAATACTCAATTTTTATTCAATATAGGTGGGTCAAAAATCCGATAAGATATTCAAATATCAATTTACCACTTTGTAACTAAGGAAAGTATCCGGTAACTAAGCAATATAAGTATCCATAACAACTAAATTTCAAAAATTATTACTTTTGTAAGAAGTGTGATCTCATATTGGTACTCATGCCAAATTTAGTGAATATAGCACTTATAAAATATCTGCAGATAACAAAAGTAGGTTGTTGCTAAGCAAAATAAAGGTATCCATAGCAACGAAATAAAAAAATATTACCTTCATAAAAAGCGCAGACATCATATTAGTACTCATACTAATTTTAGTGAATATAGCTCTAATATTAAATTAGTTATGAATTTTGTCCAGTAAAAGTGCATTCTGGCCCACTGTGCGGTGGCATATCATGGATTAAGAAAAAAACATAATTGTTTGATGTTACCATGGGAGCCTATGATGGCGCGGAAGTTTGCAAACTAGTTGGGATTTTCCTTTTAGATCAACTTTCGCTGTTTTACAACAAAAATGATTTTGGTTTATATCGAGATGACGGGTGTTTTTAAGAACAAAAATAGCCATCGAATGGAACAAATAAAAAAGTCGTTCAAGTTTTCAAACGTAACAATCTCAACATCTTTCTCAATTGCAATCTTAAAATTGTTAACTACCTTGATTTAACTTTTAATCTTACTCAAAATTCATTTCAACCATATTACAAGCTTGAAAATAACCTAGGTTATGTACATGCTGATTCTAACCATCCGCCTAGCATAATAAATAATCTTTCAAAAAAAATCGAGCTAAGGTTGTCCGCCAACTCATCAAGTGAAGTTATTTTTAATAAATAGACACACCTTTATGAACACTCAAAAATCTTTATGAGTACCATAAACAACATCCATAAAAGAAAAAAAAGAGCAGATACGGAAAGTATTTACGAAGAAGTATTGAAACATTTTGAAAATCGGCTTGAAAAATTACATGTAAGTGAGTTTCTTAATTTACTTGTATCAAAAAACCTTTTAAGTTGCTCAATAAAAAATGGTAAGGAGTCGTATAAAGTACTTATAGTTCCTGAAACAAAATTAGAACCTGATCTTTGTATAATTAATCACAAAAAAGTTAAAACCTTAGAATCTGAAATTAAAATTTTGAATTACGAATTAAAAAACTTAAAAAGCAGTGAAATTAGTATTTCAATTTTAAAAGATGAAAATTTATTTCTAAAAGAGGAGTTATTGGAATTCAGGAAAATTATTGCCGTTTTAATCGATAAGCTAGAAGTCAAATCAACCGTGACTGATTTAAAATCAACTTAAAACTTAAACTTTTTAAACGATTTTGATTTTAATAGCCCATTAAACCAAAACTCAATTAATTCACCAAAAGCTGAAACCATTAATGCCTTCCGGCAACAAGCATGTAGTATTAAAATTATTGATAGTAAAAGTAAAGAGATTAAAGACCGTTTAAATAATGACTTAGCAGATGTTCGCCGTCAATTAAACATTAAATATTAAAATTTTAAAAAATATAATATTCCTGAACTAGCTGTATCCTCAAACTCAAACAATAATAAAACTATGCGTAATTCAATAAATAATTTTGAAAATGTAACAAATCAATTCGTCTCAGTCAGAAAAAATTATCAGTCAGACTTTTTAAAGTATAAAAATCTTTCATCAAATGGTGTTGTTTCGACTTCAAGATCCCTTAGTACAAAAGCGGTTGGAAATGCAAAAAATACAAAAAATCAAATAAAAAAAGTAAACAATGTCACTAAAATAATCAATCCTCGTAATAATCAAACAGATGAATATAAATGGCCAGTAGGAACGACGCTAATATGTGGAGACTCTATTTTGATGGGGATTAACGAAAAAAAAAATGCATAAGCTTGGAAAAGTAAAAGTAAGAGTATTTAGTGGTGCTACCATTGAAGACATGCATTATAACCTAGTTCCACTTTTAAAAAAAGAACCTTCAAATATTATCCTGCATGTTGGAACAAATAATTGTACAAATGATTCGTCTGAATCTGCTTTGGCAAAATTAAAAGATCTTGTTTCCTTCATTTCAAAATCTAACCCTTCATGTTCAATAATTTTATCTACACCAATTCGTCGTTTCGATAATGCTAAAGCTCAATTAACGTCGCTACACTTAGCCGAAAAATTAAAACTTTCTAAATTTAATATTATTGATAACTCTAATTTGTCTAATGAACACCTTGGGCTACGTGGTCTTCACCTAAACACACGGGGATCAGGTAGACTTGCCATGAACTTTATTGCATATCTAAAGTCTATTTGATAGACATTCCCCTATAGATTCTTATCACCAATCTACCTTACCAAGTACTATTGAAGAAATTAGTCTAAATTCTGATTTGGATAATCTAAGGGCCAAATATCCCAAAAATATCAGTTTAGCATTTTTAAATATTAATTCAATTCGTAATAAATTTTCAGATATTGTTACCTATATAAATAAAACTGTTGATATTAGGTGAAACCAAGTTAGATGACTCCTTTCCAATAAATCAATTTTTATATCCAGGTTATAAAACGCCTTATCGGCTTGATATCTCTCAACATAGTGGAGGTCTTCTTGTATACATAAATGAAAATATCATTTCTAAAAGATTAGCTAAAAAAGATTTCCCCAGAGACATTCAAATTATCACTTTTAAAATTAAATTAAGAATGCGGAAATAATGCTCATAATAGCTGCTCATAATAGCCGCTTATAAACCCCCTAATCAGAACTGTGACTATTTCTTCAATCACCTTAAAGGAGTGCTTGACTTTTATTTGCAATCATATCTTGATTTTATTCTAATAGGAGACTTTAATATACAACCTTCAGAAAAAAAAAAGAAGGAATTCCTTCAACTTTATCAATGTATTAATTTAATTTAACAACCGACTTGTTTTAAATCGGTTAATAACCCTTCCTATATAGACCTTATCCTTACTAACAGAAAGCTGAGCTTCCAACATTCAAATACCTTTGGTACGGGTGTGAGTGATCATCACCATTTAATATACACCATGCTAAGATCCACTTTTTGTAAGTTACCACCTAAAAAACTTATTTATAGATCGTTCAAAAATTTCTCAAGTGAGATTTTTGCCAAAATACTCCGTTTCAACTTAAAATCTTGTTATGATATTAGTACTTTTAATGAGATATTCAGCAATTTGCCTAATATTCATGCCCCTCTTAAATCAAAAATCCTAGGAGGTAACAATAAACCTTTTATAACTAAAGACTTACGAAAAGCAGTTATGCTCCGCTCTTCATTATATAAAAAATTTTTAGTTGATAAATCAGATTTTTCAGCTCTAATGTACAAAAAACAAAGGAATTTGGTGGTTAAGCTTAACCGAAAAAATAAGAAGAAGTACTTTGAGCAAATCAATACACTTTCGACTTTAAATACATCTCTCTGGAAGCTAACTAAGCCTTTCTTTTCGGACAAATCTACAAATTCTAACGAGCGTATCACTTTGACTGAAAATAGCAACATTATCTCAGACAGTTCTTTGTTGACTAATATTTTTAATAAATGTTTCATAAATGTTGCATTGCCATCAAGTATGGCCGACCATATTAAATGGTCTTTTTCTCCTTGCACTTCAGACCCAGTTGAGTCAGCTATAAAAAAATATGTCGAGCATCCTAGTATAAGAAACATTAAAAATAAATTCAAAATGAATGCACATAATTTCAAGTTTCATTGTATTACACCTAATGATATTACAAAAATTATAGGGTCTATAAATGAAAAAAAAAACAAGTGGTGAAATACCAACTTTTATGTTAAAATCTTATTTAATATACTTTAGGGATAGTCTTACAGATTGTATCAATAATAGCATCCTAGATGGAACATTTCCATCATTTCTAAAAATGGCGGATGTTATACCGTGTCTTAAAAAAAATGACCCAACAGATAAGGCTAACTATCGCCCTATAAGTATCCTACCCGCTCTCTCCAAAGTTTTTGAAATGATCGTTTATGAACAGATTTTGTTATTTATGGAGCCAAAATTTGACAAACTTTTGTGTGGTTTTCGTAGAGGTTATAGTAAAAACATCGTATCCGTTTAAACTTCGTTGTAGCAAAAAAATGATTCTACCTTCAAATGGCTCCAAATATAAGGATACATGTTGTACTATATTTAAAGCCATCTCGTTATGGAACACTCTAGATAACAAGACCATGTCCTCTAAAAGTTCTGAGGTGTTCAAAAAACATATTAAAAATTGGTATGCAAAAAATTGTTATTGTAAAATCTGTCGTTTTTAATTACTATTTTTATTTATCCTGACATTATAATACAATATTTACTCATTTTTCTGTAATGAAACGGTTGTAATTTGAATTTGAATTTGAATATTTTTAATGTTATTTTTAACGATTTTCATGTGAGTGTGTATTGTCTATAATTGTTAAATGTGTTGATTTTAATTAGTTTATTCTTGTTAAAACTATTGTAACCATCAACAAAAAATAAAGTTTTTAAATTAAATTAAAAAAATACATTTATAAGTTGACATAAACCAAGCATAAAAAACGTTCTGAAAAATAACCACAAACGAAACATAATCTGGTACAATCCTCCATTTAGTCAAAATGTTACAACCAAAATTGGTCAAAGGCTTTTTAACCCTAATTGACAACCATTTGACTAAAAACCACAAACTACACAAAATATTTAACAGAAACACAATTAAGATAAGCTACTCCTGTATGCCATTCTATTATCAACTCACACAACAAAAATATTTTTATATGGTGATGTAAAATCATCAGAAAAAGCCTGCAATTGCATTAAAAATCTCTTTGTCCACTGAACAACAATTGCTTGTCTAACAACATTTTGTGCAGCATTTTTGGTACTTAAATTTTAATTTTCCGCTATTTTATTATGTGGTTTAATGTTATTTATGTGATAGTAGAAACCAAACTTGTTGTTTGGGATAAGCCCAAGTGTCACAACATTTTCTTTAAATCAATATGTAACAATTAGTAATAACGTTACTTATGTGATTTAAGTATTATAAATATATGTATAAAAGTTATTATCAATATATGTGTAAATTAATTACTGCAAGTGGTGTGACTTGCAAAAAAAGTACAGCAAGTGGTTTGACTTGCAAAAAAGGTATTGCAAGTGGTGTGACTTGCAAAAAAGTACAGCAAGTGGTGTGACTTGCAATAAAATTACAGCAAGTGGTGTGACTTGCAATTTTTTTGATAAACGGGTCTGGCTTACGCTCTCGTCGTGTCTATCGTTAAAAAGAATTATTATTTTGTTTCATTGATGGAATTTAAAATTTTAATTGTTAACTAAAAGCCAAGACAAAAATTAATCATTGGTTTAGTTCAAAATAATTTAATTTAAAAATACTATTTTTAGGTTGGGAGGGGGGAATTTAAACGCTCTTTTTACAGAAAGAACGGATCCTCTGATGCATCTTGTAATTTTTTTAATGTTATTTTGTTTTGTTTTATATAATAGCAATTTAAATATTTTTCTAAATTACATATAAAAATTTGATTCTTTTTTTAGGTTGGAGGGACGTGGTGGCACACCTTATTTCACTGAATCAATGTGTGTATTGCTAGTTACTACTAGCAATACACACATTGTAAAATAAAGTTTTTGTATTTGATACTAAATTTATTTATTTTAATAGAGAAAAAAAATTTCTTCGAAAAGATTTTTTCATTTCAGGGTGTGTTAACACCCTTACGCCCACTTACACCCTTACACCCACCCTAAGTCTCATATTTGGCAGTGGTCTGGAAGCAAATAACAACTACTTCTAAAAAATAATATGAAAATTAACTATTTTACCAAAGAAAAAACTTTTTTGGAAAATAAAATTTGCATTTATTTGCGGTGTAGGTGTTGGTTCGGTACCCCCTCTAACCTCCCGGATACGCCCGGTGGCTAGAAACCAACATAAATTTGTAGCACACTCAAGTTATAGGCGTTTAAAAAATAATTGACAAATTTATATTAATTTTAGTTAAGAAAAGTATTTTTTTGACCACAGTTTCTTCAACAAATCAAATACCAATATATCAAAAATTCATATTTAAAACGTTATAACTTTTTGTCAAATCATTTGATTTTGATTTACTTTTAAAATACTGTAAAAAAGCTCTTTCCAAGAATATATAACAATCTAATATTTGATCAATTAAAAAATTTCACGTAGCATACCTAATATATATATATATATATAATAATAATATATATATAAAATAATATTATTATATTTTTTAAAAAGTTATATTATAAATATTATATCAATAGCAAAATCCAACTTTTGATAAAAGCATTACAAATTTTTCAGTAAATAATCAAAGAAGATTCAATTGTCAACTTTTGTAAATATTTCTATTTTTTTTTTGAAGCTAAATGTGTACCCAAAAATGAGTTTGAAAAATCATCACTTATGGCAGTTTAACATTTTATATATAACTGCATTTATTAATACAGGGTGGGCCAAAGAAGACCTACTATCGTAAAATCGAAATAACATTTTTATTTTTTAACATATTTATTTTTCTCTTTTTTTAGGTTATAATTGAATTCTTGAAGATGCAGTGCAAAACAGCGCGTTAAAATTATCGAGTTTTTCTATTCTTGTCAACCGTCAATTTTTCTATTTTTGTCAACCATCAATGTTGTCGACGATCAATTGTTTTGACGCAGCGTAAATATCGGTAACATTTTAATTCCAGAACAGCTCCCGCAGCCTTCATGATTATGAGTTTGGTTGGTTGTTTTGAGGATCTGGGTTCAGTGGCCGACCGTCCTGGACGAGGTGCCCATCAAAATTTTCGCACTGAAGATAACATGGAAACTGTGTGGCAGAGTGTTGCACATGATCCATCTGTCTCAACTTGCTATCGTTCCAGCCAATTGGGCATTTCCAGAACGACATTGCATAGAATTTTAAAGTTGGACCTTAAGATGTACTCATACAAAATTCAAATTGTGGAAACACTACTACCGCAAGATCACCAACAACGACTACTATACACTATTCGTTTTACACAATTAGCCACACAAATTTATTTTTTAAATAATGTTTTGATGTCGGATAAAGCATATTTCCATTTAAATGGTTATGTCAACAAACAAAACTGTAGATTTTGGGGCTCTGAAAATCCAAGAGCAACACACCAGCATCAATTACACCCATCTAAATGTACAGTTTGGTGCGGTGTTATGGCCACTAGAGTTATCAGTCCATATTTCTTCGAAAATGAGGATGGAACGCCGGAATCGATTTCAGGAGCTTCTTACAGAACAATGATTGAAAACTTTTTGCGGCCAATGGCGGAGCAGAATCCTAATTTGTGGTTTTAAAAAGATGAAGCAACTCCGCATACTGCTAGACAAACTATGGACCTGCTGCGTGAAATTTTTGGCGAATGTTTGATTTCAAAAAAATCAGATTTCCCTTGGCAACCTCGTTCGCCAGATGTAACTGCGCCCGACTATTTTTTATGGGGATATTTAAAAGGCAAAGTGTAATAAACCAGAGACTATTAGACAGTTGAAGTAAAATATTCGAGACGAAATACTGAGCCTTCAAACAGAAACATTTTGTTGTGTAATGGAAAACGCGTTAAAAAGAGCCAATCTCTGTATCGAGAAAAATGGTAGACATTTCTCTGATGTATTTACTGATCATTTCTCTGATGTATGTATGACATTTCTCTGATGTATGTACTGATCATATTTCACACATAATTTTTTTGAAATATATTTAATGTATAAAAAAAATTAACCAAAATAAATAATTATTGCAAAAGTTATCCACATTTAACATTAGTAGGTCTTCTTTGGCCCACCCTGTACAACGGAAATTTCCTTATTTGAAAATTTAGCCGCATATACGGAAATTTTCCGTACATAGTTTTTTTTTGGTAGTTATTTAGGTGCTCCCAGAAGTCCTTACGGTCTTATCACAGAGCACCGCGGGAGAACATTTAACAGGAAGTTCACGCCTCCTTCCGTACCAATGTCGCCTGTTGGGCTAGAGCTGGCGTCGAACCTCGGACCTCTGGGTTCTGAGCCAGAACTCTAACCACTGCGCCACGGCTGCTCATCATAGTGCATCCGTACATCCATATATGGATATACGAATACTTTCCGTGCAAGTAACAGAATATTTTTCCGTTTTTTAACGGAAATTTTTAACAGTGTAGGAAGCATAAATCCAAACTACCCAAGCAGCCAGTACCGTTGCGCAAAACATGTTTTGCAGTACTTGACGCAACTGCATTGAATTTGCAACGGAGCCAACCACAATTTGCGTTAATTGATCCAATAAAAAGTATAGATATGGTTTGTATTACGTTTTTAAATGAGTTGAAAATGAAATGTTTGTAAAAATTTAGCTCCACAGAATAATTTTGTAGCACTATTTAGTATATAAATAATATACTTAGAAGTACTAACTATATTTAGCAGTGATGTCTTAGAGCCGGAACGGTCCGGAACGCCGCTCCGGTAATATATATGTATATATGTGTGCGTGTGTGTGTGTGTGTGTGTGTGTGTGTGTGTGTGTGTGTGTGTGTGTGTGTGTGTGTGTGTGTGTGTGTGTTATTCGACCGTTCCGGCACTTTTATTTTCTGCATGACACCACTGATATTTAGTATATAAATATATACCTATTTTTTAGTATTTATATACTTTTTAGTATTAATATACTTTTTACTAATATGACAAATAAATTTTAAAAACTTTTGGTTTAAAATAGTTATTTTTTTTTATACTATAAGATAAAATTTTTATTTTAAATCAAAACTTTTTTTAATTAATTTGTCATATAAGTAAAAAGTATATTAATACTTTTATGAGATAAAAAAAATTTGTTAACTTTGATGATTTATGAATACTTATATATATTATAAAAATGAGTGAACCAAGAACCATGAATCCTTGTGGAACACCCCATGTTGTATTCACTAAAAGATGAGGTATAGAACCTTTATTGTAAACAAACTGTTTATGGTTAGTAATTGTTGTGCTTAAATGTTGTACTTTTGTTGCTGTTATATAAGTTCACGGTTAGTAAGATAACTTTTAAACAACTACAGGGTTTCATCTCTAAAACCATATGACAGTAGTTTTTTTAACAGGATTTGATAATTTTAAAATGATTTAATGATTGATGAACACCTTCTGCGTCACTATCATACATGATAGTGATATTATGCATAATAAAGCAATGTTTTTCCAATGGTTGCAAATGTGAGCTGTAACATATAGAGATAAGTCGCCTCTCGACCTATGATTTACTGCTTCTTGCGTACTTCTTTACTTCCTTTTACTGGTTTTTACGTTTCTTTTAAAAATTTCAGTTTTCACATCCTTTACCAATCTATTATATGTGTGGTTACATCTATATAAACAGCGATCAAATATGCCAACGTAGTATACATAGAGACCGGGGCTAGTTGGTTCAATTTTTACTCTATGAGCTCTGTATATAAAGTGTAGTCTTAAAGAGTATGAATTTAGGTAACTTTTAAAATTTGTATTCATTTACAAAAAAAAATTCTCAGGGCCTTTTCGGGCCCTTAAAAAAATGATTATTAATGTATTATTAAGTGCAAAATTAATAGAAACTTTTTTACTCATAATTTTGGCAAAAATTTTATCCCAAAATTTAATATTACTTTTAGCTGGTACCATATATTAGTCCTTATAACAGCCAAAACAGTAGCCCACTTTTTATCTGTGAAAAAAAAACCTAAAAAAAATTTTTTTAATATTTTTAAAAATTAAAAAAAAAAAAATTAATTTTATAAAAATACATAATTTTTTTTTTTATAGGAAATCCTATGAGCCAACTAACCCCGTGAAAATTTTGCTAACTTACCCCGAAAGCCTTTTTTTCAATAAACAGTCTATAGATCCTGAAAAACGGCAACTTTGAAAAAAATTCTGACTGGATATAGTAAACTAATTGTGACTGGAACTTTTACAATATATTTTTTTTAATACTACCAACTATTTTCTTTGTAAAGTAAAAAGGAAGCGATGTTCCAAAAGTTACGTTTTTGTCCAAAAAACGCATAAATCCTAATATTGCGCATGCGCGAATCCTGACAACACAATAGTGAATGATGAAATGGTCAATTAGAAAGGTTCTGTGTATTTTTTGTCTCTTTCTGATAAAAGGCTCTGAAGATCAACGCAGTTCGTCAACTTACCCCTGCGGCCAACTAGCCCCGGTCTCCCCTACATTCGTATATATTAAACAATGTTTTCAAAAGCAAAAAGTGCAACAAAAACTGTGTTACAAATTTACTATAGACAAATCAGACTACCTAGTTGCGGTCTTTGCGCATCATAGTATATTTAAACTTTTCTAAAGTTTTTCACAAGGTCTGTCATGAAACATTATTTTTCAAATTAGAGGTCTATAACTTTAAAGGTGAATTGATAAAAATCATTTCCTTTTGAAAGAATTCTTGGTCTTTTACTTTCTAATAACGACAAACTAATCAGTATTATAAAAGATTAGTTTAAAAGTGAACATATTTCAAATTTTTTCAAATTTAACAAACATTTAAAAAAATAAATTGCAAAATATTCAAAAAATAAATTGTAACTAAAAATCGTCACAATCCTCTTGAGTTTTGTGATAAATGATGAACATGATAAATGATGGTAAAAAAGAGCATAAAAAAAAACATTTTGACAATCTCTTTTTACCCGCTGAGAGGGAATCCCATGCACAATTTCAGATATGCAGTATGTAATGAAGCTTCGATTGTTGTTCACGATAATTTAATCCTTACTTTTTCTGACAATTTCATGCAACTTTTTTCTTGAGTAATATATCTGTTGTAGCTACGATAGATATAAATCCACTCCTTTTGTTGTTGTAAAAATTAACGTTTTATATAAATACTTAAAATACAAGACTTGATAGGTATAAAATGTATAAAATAAATTAACATGATACACAAAAATAAAATTAATAAAACAAAATTTAAATATACAAGTATATAGTCAAATAAATATTTTTTATATAAGAATTCGTAAAAACATAAATAAATTAAAACAACTAAATTTAAAAATATATAAGTATGTTTTCAATAGAGAGAATGATATTTTTTAATTTCCTTTTGAATGCGAAAAAGCTCCAGTCGTGAGAAAAATCAAAATGTTTTAAAACTATATTGTTCCATAAAAACGCCCCTCGACAAGAAATACAAAACCTGCCTAAATTGGTTTTGAAAACTGGTTGAAAAAGGAAATTATCATTTCTTAAATTATATTTATTTTTTTCTTTTAAGGAATATAAATTGTGAAAAGAAACCGGAGCTGTACGAATTTTACATTTAAACATAAAACACAGTACATTAAAAATATTTAGTTGAAATATGTTCAAAATATTCATTTCAATAAAAAGAAGCTTAGCATGTGAAAAACGGTCTTTAAAATTAATAAGACGTGCAGCATGTTTCTGCTGGCGATCAAGAGGTTCTAATCTACTTTTATTAGTTCTGTTTGAACTCTCTTCAATACTATATAAACTATTTAAAAAGAGCTTAACTGAACCTTGTTTTCCTGCTTGCTAGAATATGGCATCTGTGGTTTCAATTTTTAAAAACTATGTAGAACACTCTAACCCCTCTATTTATCGTCTAATCAAGAATCTCTTTATTATTAGCAAGACATTTTGAGTATTTAACTAACAAGCTTCACATACAATTATCGCTGAAAAAAGATTTCTTCATAAATAGAGTGGTTGACATTAGGAGCTTAATCAGGGGCGGACCCAAGAAATTATCTAGGTACATCTAATTTTTTTAAACAACCTCTAACACCCTCCCCTCCCCTCTTTAAGAATGGATTGGGATGGATTGCAAAAATCGACCAATTTACAATGCGTTTTTGCACCTTGTCTAAAAGAGAAAGGGCATCATTAGAAGATTCGCCCCAGATATGGCAACAGTATTCCATACAAGGCCGGATTTGAAATTTATAAAGATAAAGAATAGTTTCCGGAGTAAGAAAGAGTCGAGCTCGATAAAGAGATTAAACCTTGTTTACATGTACATATACTTCTGTAAAAATTTTTATTTAACAAAAAAGACGATAATGTTTTTGTTTTTAATTACTTGAAACAACTTATGCTTTGTTTTCATCAATGCATAGTGAGGGCATAAAGTTTGTTAATATGGCACATACTGTAATAATATTATAACATAAGGGCAACAATGTGAATGGCATTTTATTTTTTAATATACGAGAGTTTTTCATACACCCTATGGCTTGCTCAACATAAATTCTAGGGCAGGATTGAAAAGTCGTGTTTTTTAAAAGGAATGACCTTTGTAAACGAAATTGGAAATTAAAAAAAAAACAAAAACGGAAGGGGGAAAAAATACCTAACAAACTACCTATAAATATCTATTTAAAGAAAAATTGTTAGTAGAATTCTAAATTCTTAGTTATAGACATTAAAAACTTGTGACACAAATATTAATGGCTATAACAAAAAAGTTATTATTCTACATGCAATATCTTTACCTGAAGTTTCAGGTATAAAGCCCTATTTAGTTAAATAGGGCTTTATAAGTTGCATGTTAGGTATTATTGCCATCTTCTAAACGTTTTTTTTTTTTTTTTGAATTTCCAATTTCCAAGGTCATTCCTTTTGAAAAACACGACTTTCCAATCCTGCCCTTTAACATTTGCATTTTTTAAAGTTTCCCGTACATCATTACATGTTCTCTGAAAATTTGTGTGTTTTGATGGGGAAATAGCTATTTTACACTGGTAAAATGCTAGAAGATCTTTAATTTTGAAACCTCTATCTGCAAATAATTGATCACCAGGTTGTAAGTATTTCAAAAATCCATAATCTTTAACTATGAAAACATCACTAGCCCTGCCACCATAACAATAAATCAAAAAAGAAACTGCACCATTGGGCATTATTCCAACTAAATATTTTACAGTATAATGGTTTTTATAATTTGACCAAAAAGCTGCAGCTATCTCCAAACAAGACGGTGTTTCAATAAAGAGTTCAGAACAATCAATTATTACAGAGTATTTGGATAGTACTTTCTGAACATGGTTGGTAGTTTCTTATTATTATATTTCTGTTTGGAAAATGTATAATTTATTTTAACTCAAGAGAAAATAGTTTTATCCATGTTATAAATACTGAACTGACTACAGAAGTAGAAACAATAAAACGATGAGCAAGATCTTCAGTTAAAAGAGCTAAGCGTAAACGCATCATTACAAGAAGAAATTCTTGCTGCAATGTTAGAGGTTTTAATGATATTATTTTTAAATCTCTTGGTGAAAATAAGTCTTTAATTGTATTTTTCTTACCCTTCCAGTAGTGCGTTACATTTCCTCTGCAAATAAGAAAGCAACGTTTCAAAGATGTTTGAATTTGCTAGGCCAGAAAAAAACCGAACATCAGAATCTCTAGTTAAATTAGCAAAAATCGTTGATCCTCGTATTAGTTCATTACACTGAATATATTTATCACAACTTTCACTTTCTATAGCTAAATTTGTAGAAAAACTGTTTGAATCTGATTCCACAATAAGATCCAATTTTTTAAGTTTTCTTCTTTTTGTAGGAGATTCCTTATATGCATTACGAATATTCAAATGCAAAGTTGGAATAGGTGAAGCTAAAGTAGGTTTTCCAAACTCAAAATGATTAGAGCAAACCACTTTATTATCAGGAACTGTAAAATTTAATAAACCTTTTCCGATTTGATTTACCCACTGATGTCTTTTTTCAGAGTCTTTAGGAAAATAATGAAACTTTAGCTCTGTTACTTGATTTTTTTTTTTAAGTATCCAGGGCGCTACTGCACTTTCGCACCTCCCCCCCTCCTTTTTTTTTTTTTTGCAGATTATGAAAGGTCGTTGTGTAAAATGAAAGAAAATGGTATCCATTTTAATTTATGACCAACGCAAAGTACTCTAATTCTAAGTTGTAAGCTGAAAAAAATTTTCATTAAAACACGAATATTCGCCATTTTAAACACTATCACAGCAACTAAAGTTAAAGGAATGGTTTTAACATATAAGTCATTTTTTTAAATTATTGCGTAATTTTCTTTAAATTCTCTCGAGCTTACTCAGGCGCATCTAAAGATCAAAACAACGTATGCTACAAGAGCAAAACAAAATAGATTTTTTTATTTATATAAATTTTACATTTTTAAAATTAAACTTTGCATTTTTGCATTCGATTTCACGGGATAACTTGCTGTAGTTTGGGTCCAAAAGTGAAAGAAGCGATGTTCATTAAGCCGTTGTACCTACATAAACTCTGACAAGTAATCCGGAATCATTTCACGGTTTGTGGGCCCCATCATTGCTTTTAATTTAGATTAGTTCAATACCACATTACTTCCACATGGTTTGTAGTAACTCCTGTGTGAGGATCAACAAAATGGAGTCTATGGTTTACGGTTCATGTATATATGCTAAGGCTGGTAAGTTATTGTAAGCAGCCCACATGTCACTCCACACAATTGAACCAGGACGAATCCATTGTTATATAATAGAAAGCAATCTAGCAGCATCACGGTTCACAACAGGAACTAAAAATCCTTTCTTTGTCTCTGGCTCATACCCTCTAAATATCCATTGTTGTGGAAGTAATCGACCAACTTCGTATTTCCTCTTAGAAAATAAAGATTTGTCAATTTCCACAATACAAGCTGGTCCACCAATTTGTTCTGGATTATTCACAAAATATGACACACAAATTTCTTGGCAAAACTGATTCCAGTCAACAACCGAATGATCGCTGCCTATTCTCAGTTCGTGTTTGACATCTTCTAAAGACATTCCTCGGCTCTATAACTTACATATGGTGTAGAAGCCAGCGCTTCTACACCATATGTAAGTTATAGATATTATAGCCACGATTCCAAGTGTGAGCTTTCAAAAAAGCTCCCTTTTCTAATACTTAAAGTTCTTCGGCAACGTTTAATGGGACATCTCCAAACTACTTTATCCACTGCTCGTACATAATTTTGCTGCGTGCAAGGTACGCCACATACAATCCGTAGATACTGCCAGTAAACCATGCTCTCTGCACCAAAGTATTGTCGAGTCCAACTTGTTTAAAAATCGTGCTCCAATCTATGTTAGAAAAATAGAGTTGAACTCATCCATAGTAGGTATTCGAAGAGCCTATTGTAAAAAAAAAAACTGTATAAAATGTTAGTAAACGTTCGATCGGCGTGGGATATTTTAATGAAAGAACTTGCTGCATTGCTGCGTGCTTTTATTACGAATTTATTTCAAAATTATTTGGCACACTAATTTTGTGTTTTATTCCTACGAATTGATAAATAAGTTAAATTTATGAAACTAAATTAATTGATAGATAAAACATATTTTAAAAAATATATGTTTATTAGTACCAAATTTTTTGCTAAATTTATTTAAAATATTTCTTTATTGGGATAAGTGCGTTCTTTTTTTTTTTTAATTTCCACGCGTTTTGAAAGTTTCTTTTCTTTTTTGCTTATGTGTAAACCATGTCAATTTGCGTGAAATATTGCTCATAGTTAAAAAAAACTTTCTATTAAAAGAAATAGCGATATAGTATATAAATAGCAACCTTTCATAACCCGTAATAAAAAAAAAGAGGAGGGGGGTACAAAAGTGCAGTAGCGCCCCTACCCTGATACCTGGATTCGTTATTAAAACCAGCAACACAGCAACGGTTGTTTGGCATTTTATAATTATATTTTATTTGTTTATAATAATAAAAAATTCACAATATAAAACATCAAATCATAAATCTAAGCGCTAGATAATAAAAAACTAGGAAGTAGGTCTTCAGCTTTGATTTAGAAAAACGAACTTTGTATCCCAGGAGCAGATGAAGTTCCATTGGAGGAATAACTTAGACTTTATTCCTCCAATGGAACTTCATCTGCTCCTGGGTGTTGTTAATCCCCTCTACAAAGCACTGAAAGACCGCTGGTCAAAGGCTGATGAGTGGCCATCAGCTCTTCACATCAAATGTCAGTCTTTTCATGGAAGTCAATTTGCTGGGAATGAGTGTCACAAACTTTTGTAAAACATTGATGTATTGCAACAGCTTGCTGAGAAAAATTGCGCTTTTGAAACATTTCCCATCATTAACACATTCAGGAAATTTGATTCTGTTGTGACAGCTTGCTTTGGCAATGCACTGGATGAAAGCTATATTGATAAAATCAACAGCTTTAAAAGCTCCTATCTTCAACTTACAATGGTCAGTGTCACTCCAAAGGTTCATTCAGTTTTTTATCACATTCAAAACTTTGTTGCTTAGAGAAAAGAGTCTTCGGGGCGTTACAGCGAACAAGCAACTGAGTCTATTCATCACAGCTTCAGTGTTCATTGGACTAGATTTATAAGGCAATCTCATCAACCGGAATATGGAATGAAATTGGAAGCATCAGTGGTCAAATTTAACAGCAAACATTTGTAGAATGTAAAAAGAAATAATCAATGTGATTTTTATTTATTTGGAAGAATAAATGTGAATTAAAATTGTTTAGTGTTTATCATTTTAACTTAATTGTGATAAAAAAAGACTCAATATTATGAATATTATGCTTTTGTTATACTCAAACAAAATTTCTACAACTACCACTTAGTACACTAATGTTTTTTTTAAACTAAGGATTTCCCTAAACCCATACACATAATAACGGAATGTTCCAGCACTCAAATATGTTACATATAGAAACATTTGGATGGTATTTCCAGTTTAGAATGAGTCAAAATCATTTTTTTCAATAATCATGTCAACCGGCATTTCTTCATAAATGTTAAAAATTCAAAATCAATTTTCTTTCTCAGACAAAATAGTTTGATTTCAACTTTTGCATTTTTTGAAATGGGAACATGTCACAGTGGTCCAAATGGTGGACAAAATGAAAAAATCTATATTTCTGGACTAAAATTTTTTTATGATTTTTTGAAACTACAATAAAATTCGACTTAAATGGAAAAGACTAGAGGTGATTATCATGCCTAGTTAAGAAATGACAACCTTTCAAAGTTTTAAAAAACATGTAAAAAAAACGTTCACACCGCAGAGTTAGATTTTTCACATACATTTTCTAATTTTAATTATATGCAGCAGATTTATAAACAAAAATTAAAAAAAATATTTCATTTCTCACGAAATTGAATGAACAAAATAAAAGTATTAACTCCTTTTTTTTTTTTAACGTTGTTAATAAAAAAATTTCATTTCTTTTAAAAAAATTTAATGCAAAAGTCAGTTTCTGCAAAAAAAAATCTCTTAAATTTTGTATACTTCCTCAAATATCTCAAAAACCGGAAATTTGGTAATACTTAACCATATATTATTTAGAAACTTCATACTGTTGCCATTGTTTTGGTATGCCACATATATTTACCAAACACCCGGTTTTTAAGTTATTTGTGGTTATAAAAACTATGTTTAATTGTTTCTTTAAGCATAATGCACTAGTTATTTTATCTAAACTTTTAAAAAGACTAAAAAAATAGCAAACGCTCAAGTTTAATTTTTTTATTTTACATAAACAAAGTATTAGCAATGTCATTTTCATGTACTTTGAAACATGTTTTTTTACTATGCCCTATCTCACTACACAATTTGCATTGTAATCGACCTTTGTTCCTTTGCTCGGTAACTAAAGGGTCAGAGCCCACCCAGAGTCTTTTAAAACAATCTTCCAAGTTCTGCAACTGATTTGTTTTTCTTGATAGTTTTTCTCTAAATATTCTAAGTTGTTTGTTGTTGGCCTCCATGCCTTCCTCGCTCCATGATTTAAGTCCTGTATCATTATTTAACTCAATAAGCTCCCAAGTATGTCCTAATAACTTATGGATAGTCGGTGTCAAACTAACCCAGGGCATTTCTTGTCGAAGAAGAATGTTTGTCTCCTTACATATATCTCTATATTTTTTATGTTAATTTTCTGACTAGATGACATAGCACGAATAATATTAGACAACAAGAAACCGTACCGCTCTGCTAACATTCTGGCATGTTTATTTGAAATGTAGTCAGTAATCAGTTTTCTATTTTTCTCATTATAAAGAAGATTTCTAGCAACGTTGCCAGTTGTAGTACTACCCCCTTGACCTGATGAATCTGCAAAATCCCACTTGATACCTGTTTTTTTTCCAATTAACTCCTGTATATTTTTTTTCTCTATTTCAAGGAAGTGCGTAGTACTGGCTGTCTTAGACTCTGTCCATGCGTGAACTCCTGCAGATAAATGAACCACAACTTTCATAAAGTGGTCAAATCCACGGAGTAATGCATGGAGTACTTGTACAGACCTTACGTTAGATCCAGCTATTGGACTTGCTGTTTGTCCATGGCAAACATCATAATCCTTTGACTTTTTAGTTAAAGAGCCGTCTTCTTGAACTAAATCCAAAAATATCTGCTCCATGGTTTCGATGTCTCTATTTATAACGAATCCCTGTTCAATTGTACATATATCTTCACATTGTTCCTTAGATAAATCACAAAGATCACAGTAAGCACCTCCAAGGCCCTGAAATATATTTGATGTTTTTCTGTCAAAACTGTCTGCAACAATGTTTACTTTAATATTCAAATATTGTCCGTTGAAGATAATAATGAAACCTTCCTCCATTGTTTTTATATCCGCATTAAAAACGGTTAAAGATTGTGCATTCTCACGTGATTCTTTTCCCATTTGAAGCATAAGAGGCCTCTGTGAAAAATCTGAGTTTGGAGATACTTGTTCCCATATTAAGTTGTTTCCATCTGCATTAGAGTTTAAAAGTTTCAGAAGGCAAAACATTGCCATGATTATATTATTGGTATTTACATTGTGTAGCTGATTATACATTTTATGTCCTCCACTGCCATCATATCCAAATTTAATTTCAAGAACTAAATTTGTTAGTTCATTTGTTTTATGGACATTTTCAAGCTTAAGAATTTGGGCTACTGTGATTTTGACAGATTCTGTAAAGTTAGAGTAAACTCCAATATATGGTTCAGGTAGGGGAACGGTTTTCAGAGGAGTAATAGAATTTTTGAAGTCTTGAACCTTTTTCCAGCTTGGGTAAACATCGATACTGTTAGCTCTTAGCATTTTCCTCAGTTTTCTGTATGCTGATCGACCCAGCAGTGAATCACAGCAGATTGCAACAGCTGTCACAGTTGTTATTTGAGAAGTTTTGACACAGCTAGAGGATGAACATCTAGATAATAGGAAATCACAAACCTCTTTCAGATCAATATTCTCGATTTCAGCAAGTTTGTTTACATTTTTCCAGAGTTCTTCTGTTCTTCGAATTTTTGACTTTCGAGAAATACTATCCCATTTTTTTATATTTCTTTGCGTATCTTCTTCTGAATTGTAGTCATCTTCTTGGTTTATCATATCTTCATTAAATGACAGCAAAACCTATATATGAAATATATGTAATATATATATATATATATAGATCTATAGTTTGTTGGCTTTGGGAAGAGCGGAAGGAAAAAAGTGATTCTTACGCCAACATATACGTCACTTTTAATTACTTTTAACTTTCGTCCAACATTTCCGTGTTGGACGAAAGTAAAAACCATTAATTTAATTACAAATTAATCGTTTTTTAAAAAAACCACAAAAACGCAAATTTAATTGACCAGAATGTTTTAAAAACATTGTGAATGTTTTTAACAATATAAACAATGTTTTTATTTTATTTTTTTTAATAAAATGTTTTTATTTTTATTTTTTTTAATAAAATGTTTTTATTTTTATTTTTTTTACTGAAAATCATGCGCGGAGTGTTGCTACATCGACTATCTTATAGCCTGACTCGCAAGGGAGTGCTGCTACATCGACTGACAAATAGCCTGACTCGCAAGGGAGTGCTGCTACATCGACTGACAAATAGCCTGACTCGCAAGGGAATGCTGCTACATCGACTGACAAATAGCCTGACCCGCAAGGGAGTGCTGCTACATCGACTGATGGATTGGTTAGGGCAGGCAGTCTATCATTATTAAAAAAAAAAAATTCTGGTCTTGAATTTTAAGTTTTACATTTTGTCAACAAAATATAAAAAAAACTTTCGGACAACATCTAAGGGTTTATATATATATATATATTTATATATATATATATATATATATATATATATATATATATATATATATATATATATATATATATATAATTGTAATAATACTATATATGTAACACTAAAAATTCTAATTATTATTATTAGTAATATCAAACTTTATGATTTATAATCACAAAAGTAATAATAATGATTTTTGTCAAAATTAAGTTTTGTTTATAAATGCAGTAATACCTGCACTAATTAAAAAATATTCTATAATAATTATGTCATTTTTTGTTTAATTTACATATATATTTGAAGGTTTTAGTTACCTCCACTTTTCCCAGCTTTACTATAGCTTCTTTGTCAATCTTGATACGTTTTGCAATAAACATTGATTTTTTTAGGTGGCTGAACTGCCTAAATGTATTTGTTAAAACTAACTCTGAATGTTCGTCAATGTCGTTAATATTCTCTAACATTTTAAACACTGTAATTAATGCTTGTGCTGAATTAACATTGTTATCTAATATTATTTTGAAAACTTCTTGTTCTGTATAGAGAACCATATTGAACGGAGAAATTACCAGAAACAAAGTAATATACTTTTACTAAATTGTTTTTATCGTGTTCAGTGTTTAATGTTTGTTCTTATTCTGAATTGAATAATTTTATTTTAAAAAGCTTTAACCCATTTGGCGACGATTATGTGGTTAAACAGTTTTTATTGTTAATTGTTATATATGGCTTTTAATGTTAATTTTTGAGGGTTTTAATTCAATATAAACTATTGCTAGAATTCGTAAATAGGAAGTTTTAATTCAGTGATGAATTTCATTACCTAATTCCTGTGTTTAATGCAAGCTATAGCTTGCATGAATAATTGTAGTTATAACTACGCAACATAAATAAAATACTATACAATATTTTTATTTTGTAAATACAAATCATTATTTATGGTTTACAAAATTACATAATTAAAAAGTTTGATTCGGCGTAAAAATTTAGGCTGCATACACAGTAATCGCAGGGGTTGGAAAATGGTTTTCGCCGCTCCTTTATGGAAAATACAAGCAAGTAAAGGAAGGAGGTAGTGCTGTAAGGAAATTTAAAAACTAGAAAGAAGAATTTTTTTATTTTTTTTTAACACCCATAAAAAAGTGACGCCCTGGGCGGATCAGCAGCCCATTTTTTGCACGATTGCTACCCTGATGTTAACACATAGGCCGCAACTTTATAATATAAATCTAAGGCAATTTTGACCTGCCTTCAAATAGTTATATAAATTTGTCCGCAAAACAGCCCAAACGGACCACTGTGCATGTGTACTTTAATCCCCCCAAAGGGTTTCTTTGGAAACTCAAGTTCAAGTTTTTCGAACAAGTGTGATAACGATACTAAAACTTATATCTAACTTACTTGACAGTTAAGTAAAAAATTATTTTTATACGCAATATTAAAATAATATATTACCTTTTTTTTTTTAGACGTACCCTAGATCCGCCCCTGCTTAACAACAGGTTGATTTAAAAAGTCCAATACAACTAATGCATTCAAAAACAGTTGTTCTCTATATGGATTTCTACATGAAAATAATATGAAACTCTTTATACAAGTGAGCTGTTAATTTTATAACGAATATAGTCTATAATATCCAGTCGTCCATTCTGTAATGTAGCTGACGAAACTTTCATTGTAACGAAAAGTTGAGACAAGTCAAAAGTTATAGTCAATGTGGGTTCTATAATGAGAAAAATTAGATTAGAAATATAGAAAAAAGTTCGATATATTGAGAACAACGAGATACATTGCGTCAGATTTCAATTGTCTTGTGCTACATCAAAAATCAAAGTTTTTTTTTTAATGAAAATTAGGACACATAGGCATCTTATTCAAGTTCAAAACCTAGAGTCTTGAAATTCTTAGCACATATGGCTTTCTCATATGTTATATATGCCATAAGACATATGGCTTTGCATAATTAAGACTAGATCTAAATTGAAAAATGACAACTTGTGGACATGCAACTATGTTATTCGTGGGTCTTGATTACTACTCTTGTGATCAAGAGTCACAAGAGTGGTGGATATACTTTATTAACTATATTCAACTGGTAGATATACGTTTATTTTTTAAACCGTTTTTTATCAGAAACTACCAACATTTAGTGTCTTTTTATAATATAGGAAAGTTAAAATTAAAATATAAAGCAATTATATGACTTAGGGATCCAAACTGCATAAAAGAGATAACTTTAAGTCAATAAATAAAAATGTTTCTCTTCTTTATATTTTTATTTTGCCAAATTTACAAATTGCTTTGAACATTTATTTTTATTTATATAAATTTCTAACTATATTCTAGGGATTAAACTTAGAAATAAAATTAAATAAAAAATAAATCAACAATAAGCAAAGCAACTAAGTATTAAGCAAATTTTAGCAAATAAGCAAGTATTAAAATTGACCGTTAACATTATATTTAAAAAAAATCCTAATTTACCTATAATTAAAAAAGATAAACGTAAAAAAATGAATTTATGGCCGTCGACCATAAATTCATTTTTGTACTCTTATCTTTTTCAATTTGGAACAATGCCAATTGGTACAGACCGACGTTATGGTCTGTACCAATCGGCATTGGCCCAATTAGGCATTGGTGCATCCATAGTTTTTAGTAATATCTTGAAATGTGTAAAAAAATAAAAAAAAGTTTTCAAGAAGCATCTAAAGTATAAAAAAATTACTCAGAGACAAAAAGTATAACAAAGAGTCTTTAGAGACACATGTGTCTCAAAGAATCATGATCCTTAGAGACACATGTGTCTCTAAGAATCATGATCCTTAGAGACACATGTGTCTCAAAGAATCATGATCCTTAGAGACACATGTGTCTCAAAGAATCATGGTAAAATGCAGGAAAGGGGAATATTGTGAAATTAGAAAAATATGTAAAATACCGAAAAAATTTGAAAATGAAGAAGTGGCATAGTGGACTTTGAGGTAACTAGGTGTTAAAGTAACAGTTATCACGACTGAAAATGTAGCAATAGCAATCCAAACAAAATAAAAGCTTAGCCCTTTGTTTTTTATTATTTTTTTGGAAGACTTCTTTAAAAATATGTTACTCTAACATGGAAACTAATTAATGCAAACAATTTATGCTCGCAAAGACAAAAAAAAAATTAATACTAATATTTTAATATTGAGAATTTAGTATTGAAAAGATGGGGCGGAAGTAAACGAGCTCAGGATAAACACGAATGGATGAAAGGATGTATATACATATAGTTGACAATAAACTTTACGGATATTTAACAAAACTCAAAAAAAAAACTTAGAATTTTTTTTCAAATAACTTTCAAAAAATTCATTTCGAGAGGAAAAAATAATAACAATTTCTTGGCTGCTTTTACTGCTAAGAGCAAAACTTCAGTTTACTTTAGATTCAAGTGATTGAGTTAACACGTGATCAATGACACCAAACTCTTTTGCTTCTTCGGCAGACATGAATTTATCTCTTTCTAAAGCGTGCTCTACAAAAATGTGACAGAAATATTTAACAAACCGAAATATTTAACAAACCGTTTTATATTCAAATTCAAAATACCTTAAATGTTTTTTAATGCAAATTATTATCTTAAATGTTTTTTAATGCAAATTATTTTCGTATTCCATTTTACGCATTAGGTTTAAATTTTAAACAATAAATTTTCTTAGTATGTTAATAAAAATTTAAGAAAATATACTTGGTAACAGAAGTGGGGAAGAGGAGTTTGTGTGTGTGTGGTTATTTAAACACTAATGTTTTATATAATTAAAAGTATGCATTTAAAATTTATATTTTACCAACACGGTCCGAAGCTTGGAGCAGTAAAAGTACACAGTCAAAAAAAAAAAAAAAAATTGTAAATAAGTTTTAAATATGCATAAGTTCTATATAATACAAAAGTACAAGCAGACACACACACAGACATATTTTACAATAAAGAGTTGTGCTATCAATTTGACACATTTAGTAGATCTTGAAGGAAATAAACAAGTATAATCTGTTTTATTGTTAATACTAATCAGACACCTGTATTGAATCATCAAAGTAGGTCTTCTGACATTTTTATTTATTTATTATTTTCTATATTCACTACAATTTTCTAATACTTTTTTACATATCTATTTTTTTGTGTGATACGATTGCAAAAGCTATAATTTTCTGTCTCAGGAAATTTTAAAAATAGCTGTAATTGGTTTTGTCAATGTTAGTACGAAGTTCCGGTGTTAGTTTGATGTTCCGGTGTTAGCGTGATGTCCCGGTGTTAGTGTGAATCTTAGAAATCATACACACTTTTAATGTGTTATATTATTTAAAGAATTTTTAGATACTGCACCTTCATGGAACAAGAGCCTTTTATATATTGTAAATGAGTTCGAAGAACTACAACATCAAACACCTTTATCAACTTTTTGTCGTCTTAAAATCCATTAAAAAAAGTTTATAATTAAAATCTACAATTATAACTGTTATTATTAATATTTTTATTATTACAACTATTATAATTAAGGGGCACACATAAAGTACCTACACAGTAAAATCACTTGGACCCCTCCCACTTGTATGCACCTGTATGCATTTAAGACCCCTCTCCCGCCTTTTTCGTACGTTTGCATTATTTATTTACAAAATCAACGCTTTTTTCCCTAACGCATAAATTTTTAAAACATTAAAAACAAAAAAAATTTGAGTTCGACATATCTGTTACATAAAATAATATTAATTTTTTAAACTCGTAAAATTCAATGCTTTTATTAATAAAAAAAAAAGAAATTCAGTTTTATGGAGAGACAAACCGCGGACGTACTTGTTGTCTTAACCCCTCCTTAATACGCATTCGTACGCTTTTTGGTAACCCTTCCTTCCCCTTTACCTGCGTACGTTATGGAAGACACATTATTATTTTAAATGATTATCAAAAGAAAATAAATTGTTATTGTTGTTATTTCAGTTTATACTGATACAACAAAAGTCGATTAAAACTAGGAACCCTTGTACCTAATTTTAATTGACATTCTTGGTGTTATTGAAAGTTATATATTTTTTCTATTTAATAGCTGTCATTCTGCTAATGTTTTTTTCGCTGTAATGTTATAAATGAAATGACGCTGTAATGTTATAAATAATACTTTAAAGACACAGTAGTGTTATATATAATCCTTTAAAGACAATATAATGTTATTAAAACTTTTATAGACACTGTCATGTTATAAGTAATCATTAAAAGATACTGTAATGTTATAAATAATCCTTTAAAGACACTGTCATGTTATAAATAATTATTCAAAGACACTGTAAGTTCAATATATTTTATAAACTAAATGTCTAACTTGCAGGATTTTATTAGACGAAAAACGAAGCCGTTTTTGTTTATAATATAGTCCGCCATTGGTAAAAAGGGCAAAAGCTGAAATCGATGTGTGGAACAAAAGTTAAAAATGCAAGTTAAGAGCATCAAAAGTTCCTAATAAATTAAAGATAATTCAAAAACAAGTTTTAATAATCATAAAATACTTATAAAAGTTTTTTTATGAGCCTATGTTTATTAAAAAGGATTATAATTCATGAAAATGCCTCAAAAACGTCTGTCGTTTCACTTTTTATTTAAAATTTTTATCCCTTTCTAATCGTAAATGAATTTAGGAAACCAATCATTATTTTACAAGTATTCTAATTTCTTCTTAACACTTTTACATAAAAAGAATTTATTTAAAATATATTTACTTTATTTTTAAGAAGAGTTAAATATTGTTTACAAAAAGAAAAATTAAATATTGTTTACAAATTTAATCCGCCATTTGTAAAAACGGCAAAAGCAATTTCACTTTTCGGATCGAAGTTAGACTAGTATATATAATACCTAGTATTATAATATACTATCAATAATAGTATCAATAATAGATCTAGTATATATAATATACTATCATTGATAATATATATAATATACTATCAATAATATCAATGATAGTATATATAATATTATTACTATCATTGGTAATGTTATAAATAATCCTTTAAAGACAATGTAATGTTATAAATAATCGTTTAAAGACATTGTAATGTTATAAATAATTGCAAGTAGTGTGCTAATTAATAAAAAAAGATTTTTAAGTTTTATGATCCTATAGTTGACTCTTGATATCTCGACTACTCGATATTAAGAACTTTATTTCCGGCCCCTTGCGCACTCGTTTGAGCCAAAATCTTTTCCATATCTCGAACTTTTCCCCGGTCCCCTGAGAGATCAAGATACCGAGAATCAAATGTATTACTTCTAAAATAAAAATAATAAACAAGACCGCTAAAATAAAAAACAAGTTGAACGCTGTACCACGAAGGAGATAGGGATCGAAGTCGGATTTTCTCATTTGCAAGGAAAGCGCTCTAAGGTGTAGTGGCATACTAGGTATTATAATTAGGGAGTATACACTACCTATGTATAATGCCTTATAAATACTTATTAGTATTTGTAATTCAAAGTTCAATTTTTTATATATGCGCTTTCTTTTAAGAATTTTTTTTTGCTTTTTCAATAAATGTGAACAAATTATGAAGAATTGTTCACATTTCACATGAAAAAATTCTCACCTAATATTGCAACATCTTTGCCGGTATGAATGCTGTAAATTTTGTTTAGCATTGTCTTTAAATGCAGAATTTCTTTAGCCTGGATAGCGATATCTGTTGCTTGACCCTTAAAAATAAATTTTCTCATGTTTTATTTTTTTTAAAAACTAATTAAATAGTTTATTTTATAAATATTTACTAGTTAGTTAAGGAAATTATAAATATAATTACATATTTCCTCAACTCAAAGTATTTTAAGTATTTACTAAATTTTTGCCTGTAACATAATTAACCTAGATTTAAATCTATTTTGGCAAATTAAAATTTTAATTTTATTATCTTGTACTGTTCTGTTACAGGTTTAGGGGTGGGGATGGGGTCAGGTGGCCATACTTTTTTTGAGTTAAAATTAGAAGAATTTAGGAAATTTTGAAGGATTTTTTAGATTTTATGGAAAAACTTGGAAAAACGATTAAAAAAATTAGGATTATTTAGGAGAGTTTTAAAATTTTTTTCCCCAAAATTCAAATATTCAAAAATTTTAATAAAAAAAATTGAAAGTTTAAACTGAATGTTCGAAAGAAATCTTCAAGTTCAAAAAACAAGTTTAAATTAGGAGATTTTAGGAGAATTTAGGTCGTTTCAGGAGGTTTTTCAAATAATAGGATATTTTAGGATTTTATAGGAGGCAGGAGGCATGGCCACTCTGGGGGTGTTTATGGGAGGAAAGAATTAAATATTTGTAACATTTTATTAGATAATTTGAGAATAAAAAAACTGAAATTGAAAAACAAGTTTTTTAATTTCAATTTATCAATTTCAAACTTTCATGATCTTTCACTACAAATCAAAAACAAAAAATATTCTTTATAAGGTACGTATAATATTGCATATACATTATTATATGTACCTTATTAAGAGTATTTTTAGTTTCCCAAAAATAAAAAATACTCTTTATAAGGTACATATAATAATGTATATATATTGGGGTTTCCTAAAAAAAATATATTCTTTATAAGGTACATATATATTAGGGTGTCATAAAAAATTAAAAATATGCTTTTTAAAGTACATATAATATTTATTGCATATACATGAACTTTTTTTAATTTAAAACTGATTTTAGATCTTCAAACAGTTTCATTAGTAGTTTTGTCTACTAAAACCATAAAGAAAAAAAAAATCAGAAAATTTCAATATTTGTCTTCCCTGCTACCCTTTTTTAAATATATTGTCCCTAAAACTATGAGAAAAAGGACCGAAAACATTTTTAATAATCAACAATGATCGCATTTTCACAGTTTGTGGTGTAGTTTTGTTCTATAAAAGCTAATGTTATTAAAAAAAAATTCTAAATTTTGAAGTGTTTTTTTCCTTAAAAATAATATATTTCTACATCTATTGAACTATGTTCATTTTTTTAAATAATTTTATATGTGGTCTTGATGACCATTAAAATATCTTTGTCTAAAACATTGATTTTTTAGAATTATAACTTTTAATTAAAATAACTACTTGATATATAATTTATCAAGCATCTCATCATTTTTCATCAATTTAATATTGCTCATATCAGATTGAAGATTTTTTTATATATGCTATTATACCTATAGATGTAAAAAATATCTTCTAATTATATAAACATAAAACTATTTGTAAGAAAACTATATTCATAGCGAATACTCATAGTAAATATCTCAAACTTTGCATGTAATTTTTTTTAATTTAACAATTTTTGTTAATGATTAAAAAAAAATTAGTTGATTCTTAACTTAAATGTTATATTTATGTTTACTAATATCATCTGATAACAATTCAGATTTATAATGGGATCAAAGTTGATATTTCATATTTGAAATTTCATGTGTAGCATAAATCACTGCTTAAAGAATTTTTTAAAAGTGAGCAACAGTAAAACTATAAAAAAATAACTTTCATAAATATGTATTTTTATGGTACACTAGTATACATATTTGTAATGTTTGGCAATATCCAGACAAGTCTGTTTATCTATCATGCCCAACAATGCAGCAGTAGACTTTTACTCACAATCAGGAAGTTTGAGATTTCAAATCCACCCTACATCTCTGAAAGTGCCACACCTAACCTTTTTCTCTTAGCAGCACCCTTGTGGAGTGCTAGAGCATTGACCAACAAATAGGTAGAACATGTGAGGAGTGCTGCTACATCAACTAAGGGTTTTGGTTTGGACAGACTATTTATCAATTAAAAAAAACAACATATATATATATATATATATATATATATATATATATATATATATATATATATATATATATATATATATATATATATATATATATATATATATATATATATATATATATATATATATATAATCTTTAGTTATTGTATATTATTGGTTGGAATGAATTATATACTTTTAATTCCTCAATAATCCCTATTTTTTTTCTTTTTTCTTTTCTTTTTTATCAATGAGCAATTATTTAACATGTTCAATTTGTACTCAACAATGTAAACAATGTAGAATAAGACCATAAGATCTTCTAAGTTTCGTTTGCATTCTTTATTTATTTGTTAATATTTTTCTTTTCTTTCTTACGAAATCCTCGGAGTAAGTTTGAAATGCTACAGGGAACAAGCCACACATTGATTTATACATAAATCACTTGGTAAATATTAAGATTATATATAACTATTTTATTATTTCTAATATTTATTGATTACAACCCAATACCCACATTCACTACTAAATTTTAAAAATTATAATGTAAATTAAGATAACAGGGATAAATGACAATAATAATTATTTTTATATGTATCCATCAGACTGTGTTCCACCCAGAATCCACAGAATGGTCAAAGCTCACAAACTGGAAAAAAACTACTGCATCCTGTTGTTTCCACTAAACTAATGCATCCTGTTGTTTCCACTATTAACACATCTCCTTATGGATGTCCTTATGGTACCTCTTATCTGGTTAAAATTATCCAACCAACATTGAACAAAAATATAACTTGACTAATTAATTCATGAAACTTTGTCAACAATGCTAAAGAATGGGAGATAGGAATTGGTTTCATTCAATGTAGTTAATTTATATCCATTCATACCAATTGTTGTTAACATATTGAACGATGATTTGGAGGATTTAAAAACTAGGACTAAATTAACTCTTATAGATATGCACCAGTTAATTGAACTTTCATTAAGCAAGTGTTATTTTTTATACAAAGATAAAATCCGAATTTTACCTAATTTAGTTGGTTTATCGTTGATGGCAATCATAGCTGAAGCATTTTTGCAAAGTATAGAAAAAAGAGCCCTTTATATAGCCTTTGTTAATTCATTCCAACCAATAACTTACAAAAAGTATGTGGATGATAGCCATGCTTGCTTTGATTCAAAAGAAAAGCAAGAATTGTTTCTTAAAACTTTAAATAAACAAAACCCTTCCATATACTGTTGAACTTGAAAACGAAATAAAACGACTTAATTTATTAGATATTTGTATTACAATGAATGGATTTTATGAGTTTCATTTCTTTAAGGATGCGATAACAAATGTTCAAATAAAACCGACTTCAACATCAACCCAAGCATAACCACTTACGTCTTTAAAAGACTTTTATGTAGAGTAAAACAAATCTGCTCTCGAAAATATCTCAAGAAATTGATTTCCTCATAAAAACATTTTTTTGAAAATGGCTATAACAAAAGTAATGTTATTAAAATAACCAAAAACTATTTAGACCCCATTTCATAAATACTACATCTAATCAATTAGATAAACAGTTTGTTAAACTACCTTATATACCTATTATTGGCCCAAAACTCTAAGAGAATTTAGAAAAAAAAACATCAGAGTTATATTTACTACGGCTCCCAATTTAAATAACATATTATGCAACAACAAAACAAAACTACCTCCAAACTCAAATCTGGGAGTTTACCAACATAAATGCTTATGCAGGAATATATATATATATATTGGTGAGACACAAAAAAGAAAATCATTTCAAGAAGTGCAGAACACCAAAGAGCTTGTAAAAATCAAAAATGGTTGAGTTTAGGAGCCACGGAACATTCTATAACATGCCGTGGTAACTTTGATTGGCTAAATCTTTTATTATTACCTGATGACACTGACCATAATAGATCAGTGAAATATTGTTAACATATTATTAAATCAAAATATATTTAAAAATAGTTACATGCTGCCTTTTTGTTGAAATCAACTTACATATATATAAAAATTATTTTAGTGCATTCTACAAATAGAGTGCTCAATGTTCTTAAAAATGATGCTCGGGTCCAAAAGTTTAATGGATGACCTATCATTGTGTAGCCATGGTGCAATGGTAAGAAGTTCTGCCTAAGAACCAAGATATCAGAGTTTTGATACCGGCTCTGGCCTGATATTCAACATTCAAAATAAAAATAAAAAAATACTGCAAGTCTAAAAATAATAAATAGCAAACAAGTTTGTATACTTATTTTTGTTAATTTTGTTATATAGAAAATCTAAAATCACACTGATGTTACAGTAGTAACATCTTTTTTTGAGCCTTCTTAGTGACAAAGTTTGAAATAACCTATTGATAAGACACGCTACGGTTAAATCTGAGTTAGTGGAAATGATCATTAAGTATCAGATTTGCTCCTGCCTATTATTGAACAAAGATTGTCATTGATAATCTCTTGTTGAAAGATCTTTTGGTTTTAGAGATTGAAATTGACAATGTCATAAACTTCTGGATGAAACACACAGTTAGGGAAACATTGAATACAGTCCCGTTAGATAAATTTTATTTAGAAATTCAAAAGACTTTTTGTTTGCTAGAATGATTTTTCTAATGGAAAAATCGAGTAGATGCAATGACAAATTCACATTATTTTCGTCTAAATATTTGTTGTTCAGCGATGAAATATTTATTATAATTATTTTGGCCTCTAGAAAAATCAATTTGAAAAATGAATAATTTATTTTATATTAGAATAATAATTATTTTATAGAATTTTTATAATATTATAGATAATAAATTTATAGAACAATTTATTTATATTAGAATAAATATTATATTAGAATAGCTAACAATATCGAAAAATCATCAAATTTCCTAAAGATACATATTAAGGACATCATGTTTTTGATTGCTTACAAAGAAGTATATTTTATATGTATTTTTACTCTAGATATTATTGAGGAAACTTTTTTATAAATTAATTACCCTTAATTCAACATCCTTGGCATTATCTAAAATTGGACCCCAAATTTACTTGATAATTGCTTCGACAAAAACTGATGAGATCCATGTTAATATATATTTGATTGGCTTCAAAAAAAAAAACGTTTCCTTTGTGTATTGTTATTAAGGAAACTAATTAAAAATAAATTGCTAATTACAGTACTTTGGCCCTGCGTTGAATAGTGAGTAATTGTTTTAGGAGCTCATGTTCATCAAAACACTTAGCTAGAAGAATAACAAAGAAAATAAACACATTGCAAATAAGTAAACTTTGTCTGCTATCGCATTTTCTTTTCCTGATTATTATTGGTAAGAAAGAATTAAGAATTAATGGTCATAAAACATCGTTATCAGGTGAAGCTATCAAGAATGTCATTTTATCATTCAATACAGTATTTTGCCAAACATATGAAATTGTGGAGAGACTTTGATATTAGGCAAGGTGTCGATCAACTATATAGTTGCATTCCATTTGTATCTGACTATCAAATCATTCTTCCATATAGTCCAACAGATAAATGTTTAATAAACGAGAAAAATTTAAAAAAGCCAAAGCAAGAGAAGACAGACAGCTATGCAAACTAATTTTCTGCCAAGAGAGTGGTTGTAGTGCATCATTTATTGACAGGATTAAATTTGACACGCACATGCTAGGTGGTATCCACCTCTGTTTGCAGATAACATTGTCAATGGATAAAGTTAAAAAGCCGTTTGCATCAAAAATGAAATCATTTTCAAAACTGCATTTGCCGATATCAAGAGACATACTAAATCTCATGCAACTCTCAAAACTGCATGTGAACTATCATGTTTTATTCTCAAAGTTCCTTGCTGTATAAATACTTCATGGAAGGTCAACAGACAGGTATGAAAATGAGCCCAGACCAGGTAGAGAAGTTACTTTGTAAAGATTTAGATCCCTAACAATATGTTACTTTGCATCAGATTAAATCTTTGTTTTCGAGAGGCCAAAAAGTATAAAGAAGGATCATTGAAAAAACAGGTAGAAACAGCAAGCAATCAGCTAATTGACAAAGAAGAACTGAATAACAAAGACAATTATGATAACTACAATGGTAAAAATGTTAAAAATAATAGTTATATAAATATAACTATTATTATACATAGTTAGATAAGACATAGTTAAATGACAACAACAGAGAACTCTGAGAAAACTGATTTTAATATTTGCTTTTTTTTTTATTTCTGTGAATTCATTAATACCTTTTAGTATCAGTGAATTGTTTCTTTTATCAGTGTATTTGTTTATTTAGGGGCATTTTATTATCGATGAGTTCGCTGCATATAAGAGAGACAGTTGTGCGACTGTGGAACATAATAGCATATTGTACTCAGATGAAGTTACAAAGGTAAATTTTTTTATTTGGTGTTTTCAGAAATACAACATTTAAACATTGTTTTATTCAAATGTAGTTATTCAATTTAATAATTTGTTTCACTGTTCAAATTGATGAGAATAGCATGTGTTTTGTGCATGGAATACATAGCAGCAGGTGACAAAAACTGTTTCAAATGACTAGTAACAGAGCAAGTCCCTAACTACAAAGATCAAATTTTATGTCAAAATGCGCCACCTATTCAACCAAGATCAAATTTCACTGCATCTGTGACTATGATAAAGCTAATGTTATCTTTAATAACTTTCTTTAATAAGTTCTTCGTAGGAAATAAGTAGAATATTTTTGATTCTACCACTAACATACTAGTTTTTATATGATGTAAAGTATTTATTATATAAATATATGTATATATTATAAAGAAAATCAAACTTTTATCTTTGTTCAAATTGATTTTTCTAGAGTTAAAATCATAATTTTTTTTTAATATGGCAATCTACATTATTGTGAACATGGTTTCAATTAAATATTTTATTTGGTGGTTATAAATAAGTTGACAAAACATTTTAAAATAAATAATATTCCAATTACAGCTTCTTAAAGTATGACATAATGCAAAATAAGCAAATTGACTAAAATTTGTTCGATTTTTAAAGTACTGCCGTGGCTGAACAACAAATATTTAGACCAAAATGTTTTAATTCAAAATTGGTGATATTCAATATTTTTTCTCTTCAAAATTGTTTTCAATGGCTCAACAATGGCTCTTAAGTCTGTTGAGTTTAGAAAGATTCTCAGCTTTTAAACATCATTTTTTGTCTTTTTGTGAATTCTGTAATGACCAAAGGCAGGGCTTTTCCCAAGGAGGGAAAACTTTTTCATTCTGTTATTGAGTTCAGCTTTTTCATTCTGTTATTCAGTTATCCTTCGTGTAAAATATGGAGTACTCGTTCATCTGAGATGCCTATCAGCAATTTCATGCTATGGTATCAGCAATTTCATGCTATGGTATCAGCAATTTTCATGCTATAGTATCAGCACTTTCATGCTTAGTCAAATTTGGATCTTAAAAAAAAAATCCTAGACTTGCTCAATTATATTTGGTGTTGTCACACTTTATAGACGTCCACTATATCTTCAATGCTTATATGTCTACATTTAAACTTTAAAACCCACAGGTACACAGTTTTCATAGAGGCAAAATTTCTTTAACCTTTTTACCATTTTTTTATGAATTTCTGTTGCTGATATATTTATTTTATATTTTTATTTATATAAAAATATATAATAAATATATCAGCAACAGAATTATTATTCTATATATTTATTCAGATTATTATTATATACTTATTTTTTACCTTCCAAAACTAAGAACTTTATCACTGCTTCGGTTCTTTACCATTGTAGCAAAATACTCTGATATGCAAACTTCAAATAGCAAACAAAGAATGAATTGACAAATCAAAATAGAATTTTATTTGAATTTTATTAAAATGGAAGATCAAATATTTATATAGGGTATAAATTTTATTAAAATGGAAGATCAAATATTTATATAGGGTATAAATTTTATTAAAATGGAAGATCAAATATTTATATAGGGTATAAATTTTATTAAAATGGAAGATCAAATATTTATATAGGGTATAAATTTTTACTATACATTTTATACTATACATTTTTCATTTTTCTATCTTCAGTAGTAATTCTTAGAATGCTATCAGAAAATTTTTCATTAGCTATTCTATCTTCAGTAGTAATTCTTAGAATGCTATCAGAAAATTTTTCATTAGCTATTCTATCTTCAGTAGTAATTCTTAGAATGCTATCAGAAAATTTTTCATTAGCTATTCTATCTTCAGTAGTAATTCTTAGAATGCTATCAGAAAATTTTTCATTAGCTATTCTATCTTCAGTAGTAATTCTTAGAATGCTATCAGAAAATTTTTCATTAGCTATTCTATCTTCAGTAGTAATTCTTAGAATGCTATCAGAAAATTTTTCATTAGCTATTCTATCTTCAGTAGTAATTCTTAGAATGCTGTCAGAAAATTTTTCATTAGCTATTCTATCTTCAGTAGTAATTCTTAGAATGCTATCAGAAAATTTTTTTTTTTACTTATTCAACTATCTTCAATATGAATTTTTATTGACTTCTTATTCTCAAATTCCTCAATTATTATATCTAATTCTAATGTTTGTGCTTTTTCATTCTCTATTGCCAAAACTGCACAGTGTTTGAGATGTTCCTGAGACATGCAATTTAATAAATATGTTTTGATTGACTTTAATTTGCTGAAGGATCTTTCTGCACTAGCAACTGTAACAGGTATTGTCATCAATTCAGATGTAAAAACAGCAATATTGCATTCTGTGTTTACACCTGAAAAACCGCACTCCATAAAATTGTAAGATATGTAAGATAAATTGTTAGATCTTTTCTTTGATAAGCAGTATGTTGGTTTAATCTTTTATTCTAGTTGTTTTTGTAATTTTAAATATGATTACATTAATTAATTGGGTTAGAAAATTTTTTTAAACCGTCTGGTTACTTCTGTTTAATAAATTCAACTGATTCAATTATCTTTCAACATATTATTATCAACTATCTTCTGTTTAATAAATTCAGCTGATTCATAAATCTTCAGACAATTTTATTGAGTTTTGAGGTTACAAATAATTAAAAGATTTGATACTTAGTCTATCACTTATAATATTCATTAATGTGTTTTGTATTTAGATTGCTTCTTAAACTTTGAAATTAGTTTTATTTACCACTTACACCAAATAGAAATTTTTACTATTTGCAGTAAGTTTACACTTACTTCTAATTTAAATAAATCGCAATTGATCTAAAATCTTATAATTTGAATTTTGAATATCCTAATAATGCAGCCTCTTCCTTTAGATTTAAGGACTTTTTTTTCTTTTTCTTTTAGTTTTTGAAGCATATTTTTCATTTGTTAACATGTGATACAGAACTATGCAAATAAAAACAAATTCAAGTTTATTTTTTATTTTTTTAATTTTATTTATTTAAGTTTTCATGCTATATTTTTCTATACAATGTTTTTATCTGAAGATATTGTTGGCTTAGCATAGGAACAGCCACAAATAGTAATTAAGACTAATCCAAAGTAGCGTCCGTTATTGACCAACATTTTTGCGTACAGAAGTACTACTTAAGCGCAGAGTTGGCGGCGGCAGGATTTGAACCCGTATCATACAACAGGTGCGGGTTTTAACTTTTTGTTTGATGCTCTAACCAACTGAGCTATCCAGCCACAAAAAATAATAATAAATAAGTTTAATATTTTATTCCTTAATTTCTAGAGCTTTAGTTGGTTTTTCTCTTTTCGAATTTTTTAAAAAAATTTTAAAACTTTACAGATAAAAAATAATTAATTACTGAGGACCATTTTCCCAGCTGGCATTTAGTCCTAAAAAGCGTTTTTTGAACATTTAAAAGACGACTTTTTAGGACTAAATGCCAGCTGGGTTGTTGGGTTTTACTCATATTAAAAATTTGAAAAATGTGAATAATATGAGTAAGATTTGTAAATATCCCTAAACCCCTGAGCTTTGGGACCCACACCTTGCAAGGTTGTGCTCCCTCTAGTTACCCCGCTGTCATTAACTATAGTTACACATTATAGTGTGTGTGTATTTATGTATATATATATATATATATATATATATTATGTATATATATATATATATATATATATATATATATATATATATATATATATATATATATATATATATATATATATATATATATATATATATATATATAAAGAGAGAGATAATACTTTTGCTTGCAGTATGTTTTTGTTTTTCATATATATTATTTCTATATACATGCACGTGCATTTTGTCTTTGAAATACTATCTGTGTCATTTTGTCTTAGATTTTTTATTTAAACTTTTTTCTGCCCATTGAATAACTTGCAGAGCATGATCAGATAGCTTGGAAATGGTAAACTACAAGTACAAGGTTCAACCTCTACTGAATTGCATTTTTCACAACATAAAACATAAAGTAGAAGATTTAGTAAGAGTGCTGCTGTTCATCCATATAACAACAATTTTATTAACAACATCAGGAACTGGATTTTACAACTTTATATATTATATTTATATACTAAATACAAACTAAATACATATACAAAGTTCACTGTTAAGAGGGGAAAAAAAAAACATTAAGTTTTTTGGAAGAAAATAATCATATATAAAATAAGAAAAAAAAAGCTGCTCATAAGTTTAGCACACTTAGCTTTTAAGTTGTTTTTAGGCAAAACTTTAATATGGAATGTGACAACCTTTATTGATTATGCATAATGAAAATCTTCTTCTTATAGAATCGAAAAGTTTATGACAATAATATTCACCTGTCAAACCATTAAACATCTCCTTCTAATAAGATGTGGTCTATTAGTGTTCTAATAAGATGCGGACTATTAGTGTTCTAATAAGATGTGTTTAAGACTGAAGTTGGTTCTGATAACTGTTTAAGATTGAAGTTGGTTCTGATAACTGTTTAAGATTGAAGTTGGTTCTGATAACTGTTTAAGATTGAAGTTGGTTCTGATAACTGTTTAAGATTGAAGTTGGTTCTGATAACTGTTTAAGAATGAAGTTGGTTCTGATAACTGTTTAAGATTGAAGTTGGTTCTGATAACTGTTTAAGAATGAAGTTGGTTCTGATAACTGTTTAAGATTGAAGTTGGTTCTGATAACTGTTTAAGAATGAAGTTGGTTCTGATAACTGTTTAAGATTGAAGTTGGTTCTGATAACTGTTTAAGAATGAAGTTGGTTCTGATAACTGTTTAAGATTGAAGTTGGTTCTGATAACTGTTTAAGATTGAAGTTGGTTCTGATAACTGTTTAAGATTGAAGTTGGTTCTGATAACTGTTTAAGATTGAAGTTGGTTCTGATAACTGTTTAAGATTGAAGTTGGTTCTGATAACTGTTTAAGATTGAAGTTGGTTCTGATAACTGTTTAAGATTGAAGTTGGTTCTGATAACTGTTTAAGATTGAAGTTGGTTCTGATAACTTTTTAAGATTTAAGTTGGTTCTGATAACTGTTTAAGATTGAAGTTGGTTCTGATAACTTTTTAAAATTGAAGTTGGTTCTGATAACTTTTTAAGATTGAAGTTGGTTCTGATAACTGTTTAAGATTGAAGTTGGTTCTGATAACTGTTTAAGATTGAAGTTGGTTCTGATAACTGTTTAAGATTGAAGTTGGTTCTGATAACTGTTTAAGATTGAAGTTGGTTCTGATAACTGTTTAAGATTGAAGTTGGTTCTGATAACTGTTTAAGATTGAAGTTGGTTCTGATAACTGTTTAAGATTGAAGTTGGTTCTGATAACTGTTTAAGATTGAAGTTGGTTCTGATAACTGTTTAAGAATGAAGTTGGTTCTGATAACTGTTTAAGAATGAAGTTGGTTCTGATAACTGTTTAAGATTGAAGTTGGTTCTGATAACTGTTTAAGATTGAAGTTGGTTCTGATAACTGTTTAAGATTGAAGTTGGTTCTGATAACTTATTAAGATTGAAGTTGGTTCTGATAACTGTTTAAGATTGAAGTTGGTTCTGATAACTGTTTAAGATTGAAGTTGGTTCTGATAACTGTTTAAGAATGAAGTTGGTTCTGATAACTGTTTAAGATTGAAGTTGGTTCTGATAACTGTTTAAGAATGAAGTTGGTTCTGATAACTGTTTAAGATTGAAGTTGGTTCTGATAACTGTTTAAGATTGAAGTTGGTTCTGATAACTGTTTAAGATTGAAGTTGGTTCTGATAACTGTTTAAGATTGAAGTTGGTTCTGATAACTGTTTAAGATTGAAGTTGGTTCTGATAACTGTTTAAGAATGAAGTTGGTTCTGATAACTGTTTAAGATTGAAGTTGGTTCTGATAACTGTTTAAGAATGAAGTTGGTTCTGATAACTGTTTAAGATTGAAGTTGGTTCTGATAACTGTTTAAGAATGAAGTTGGTTCTGATAACTGTTTAAGATTGAAGTTGGTTCTGATAACTGTTTAAGAATGAAGTTGGTTCTGATAACTGTTTAAGATTGAAGTTGGTTCTGATAACTGTTTAAGATTGAAGTTGGTTCTGATAACTGTTTAAGATTGAAGTTGGTTCTGATAACTGTTTAAGATTGAAGTTGGTTCTGATAACTGTTTAAGATTGAAGTTGGTTCTGATAACTGTTTAAGATTGAAGTTGGTTCTGATAACTGTTTAAGATTGAAGTTGGTTCTGATAACTGTTTAAGATTGAAGTTGGTTCTGATAACTGTTTAAGATTGAAGTTGGTTCTGATAACTGTTTAAGATTGAAGTTGGTTCTGATAACTGTTTAAGAATGAAGTTGGTTCTGATAACTTTTTAAGATTGAAGTTGGTTCTGATAACTTTTTAAGATTGAAGTTGGTTCTGATAACTGTTTAAGATTGAAGTTGGTTCTGATAACTGTTTGAGATTGAAGTTGGTTCTGATAACTGTTTAAGATTGAAGTTGGTTCTGATAACTGTTTAAGATTGAAGTTGGTTATGATAACTGTTTAAGATTGAAGTTGGTTCTGATAACTGTTTAAGAATGAAGTTGGTTCTGATAACTGTTTAAGATTGAAGTTGGTTCTGATAACTGTTTAAGATTGAAGTTGGTTCTGATAACTGTTTAAGATTGAAGTTGGTTCTGATAACTTTTTAAGATTGAAGTTGGTTCTGATAACTTTTTAAGATTGAAGTTGGTTCTGATAACTTTTTAAGATTGAAGTTGGTTCTGATAACTTTTTAAGATTGAAGTTGGTTCTGATAACTGTTTAAGATTGAAGTTGGTTCTGATAACTTTTTAAGATTGAAGTTGGTTCTGATAACTGTTTAAGATTGAAGTTGGTTCTGATAACTGTTTAAGATTGAAGTTGGTTCTGATAACTGTTTAAGATTGAAGTTGGTTCTGATAACTGTTTAAGATTGAAGTTGGTTCTGATAACTGTTTAAGATTGAAGTTGGTTCTGATAACTGTTTAAGAATGAAGTTGGTTCTGATAACTGTTTAAGAATGAAGTTGGTTCTGATAACTGTTTAAGATTGAAGTTGGTTCTGATAACTGTTTAAGATTGAAGTTGGTTCTGATAACTGTTTAAGATTGAAGTTGGTTCTGATAACTTATTAAGATTGAAGTTGGTTCTGATAACTGTTTAAGATTGAAGTTGGTTCTGATAACTGTTTAAGATTGAAGTTGGTTCTGATAACTGTTTAAGAATGAAGTTGGTTCTGATAACTGTTTAAGATTGAAGTTGGTTCTGATAACTGTTTAAGAATGAAGTTGGTTCTGATAACTGTTTAAGATTGAAGTTGGTTCTGATAACTGTTTAAGATTGAAGTTGGTTCTGATAACTGTTTAAGATTGAAGTTGGTTCTGATAACTGTTTAAGATTGAAGTTGGTTCTGATAACTGTTTAAGATTGAAGTTGGTTCTGATAACTGTTTAAGAATGAAGTTGGTTCTGATAACTGTTTAAGATTGAAGTTGGTTCTGATAACTGTTTAAGAATGAAGTTGGTTCTGATAACTGTTTAAGATTGAAGTTGGTTCTGATAACTGTTTAAGAATGAAGTTGGTTCTGATAACTGTTTAAGATTGAAGTTGGTTCTGATAACTGTTTAAGATTGAAGTTGGTTCTGATAACTGTTTAAGATTGAAGTTGGTTCTGATAACTGTTTGAGATTGAAGTTGGTTCTGATAACTGTTTAAGATTGAAGTTGGTTCTGATAACTGTTTAAGATTGAAGTTGGTTATGATAACTGTTTAAGATTGAAGTTGGTTCTGATAACTGTTTAAGAATGAAGTTGGTTCTGATAACTGTTTAAGATTGAAGTTGGTTCTGATAACTGTTTAAGATTGAAGTTGGTTCTGATAACTGTTTAAGATTGAAGTTGGTTCTGATAACTTTTTAAGATTGAAGTTGGTTCTGATAACTTTTTAAGATTGAAGTTGGTTCTGATAACTTTTTAAGATTGAAGTTGGTTCTGATAACTTTTTAAGATTGAAGTTGGTTCTGATAACTGTTTAAGATTGAAGTTGGTTCTGATAACTTTTTAAGATTGAAGTTGGTTCTGATAACTTTTTAAGATTGAAGTTGGTTCTGATAACTTTTTAAGATTGAAGTTGGTTCTGATAAATTTTTAAGATTTAAGTTGGTTCTGATAACTGTTTAAGATTTAAGTTGGTTCTGATAACTTTTTAAGATTGAAGTTGGTTCTGATAACTTTTTAAGATTGAAGTTGGTTCTGATAACTTTTTAAGATTGAAGTTGGTTCTGATAACTTTTTAAGATTGAAGTTGGTTCTGATAACTTTTTAAGATTGAAGTTGGTTCTGATAACTTTTTAAGATTGAAGTTGGTTCTGATAACTTTTTAAGATTGAAGTTGGTTCTGATAACTGTTTAAGATTGAAGTTGGTTCTGATAACTTTTTAAGATTGAAGTTGGTTCTGATAACTTTTTAAGATTGAAGTTGGTTCTGATAACTTTTTAAGATTGAAGTTGGTTCTGATAACTTTTTAAGATTGAAGTTGGTTCTGATAACTTTTTAAGATTGAAGTTGGTTCTGATAACTGTTTAAGATTGAAGTTGGTTCTGATAACTGTTTAAGATTGAAGTTGGTTCTGATTTAAGATCTTTTTAACTGTTTAAAAATACTACATATTACTTTAAATATATTTTATTAAAAAATTATTTGTTTATATTATTTATAAATATTTGTTTATATTTTTATTTTATTAAAAAATATATTTTGTTATAATATTTTATTAAAAAGGAGAATTTAATTTACTATAATGCAACTTTTTCCGCAATAAGCTTATAAAAGCTCTCTTTAAAAGCTTTGAGGAGAGCTAGCGTGCTTAACTTAGAAGCACCTTTATGTAAAGCTTAAAATACGGGTTAATGTATGTACCTAAAACAAAGGAATGTACCTAAGCAAGTTTTTTTTAATTTTCAGTCTTATTTCATCAGGCTAATTAATTGTGATAATTAATTAACGATAATTAGAAGAAAAGTTTTTTTTAAAGCTTTGAAACTGAAAAAATAATATGTATGAAACAAAAGTAAATTTAATTCTGCTGTATGCTAAACTTTTGAGCACTAATGTGTGTGCGTGTGTGTGTGAGTATGTATATATATATATATATATATATATATATATATATATATATATATATATATATATACGCATATATATACACACACACACATCGACAGACAAATAGCCTTACCCGCAATCAGGCAGCAATCTTTTCATTCTTTTTTTTTTTTTTTAAAAAGCCATATCGATTTAGATAAGCAAAAAAAGTGAGCAAATGCTTACATAAATATGCTATAGAAGACCACCATAACATATAACCATAGTAGATAACACCAGTAGTTAAATACTAATTAAATGTTTTCTTAATCATTATTTTAAACAATATTTGTAACCTTCATTTGAAATAATTACCTTGCACAGCTTTGGTAAGTTTTAAAATTAACTTTTAACATTGAAATACAGTTAGTTTAAATATTAAATATTTAAATCAATCAGTCTAATCACTTTAACTATAAATCAGTCACATATTTGTAAATTCAAATAAACATTCTCATAGATGAAAAAATTCAAATAAACAATCTCATAGATGAAAAAATTCAAATAAACAATCTCATAGATGAAAAAATTCAAATAAACAATCTCATAGATGAAAAAATTCAAATAAACAATCTCATAGATGAAAAAAGAATAAGTGTAAGAAGTGTACAAAAATTATAAAAACAGCAGGTGGCTGGACAAGCTTCCTTCATACACATTTAAAAAAAAAACGATGTATTATTACAAAAATAAGATGCAATTAAATTTCTAGTTGAAATCAAAATCTGATATGCCTCAAAATGGTCTGTATTTTGTGTGAACTCAATTTTCACTCACAATTCATTAACTTTTTAATCATTATTTATTATTTATTCAAAATAAACATTCAATTATTAACTATCTACTAAATTCAACTAAAAACAAAGAATTTCCAATTTTATGTTTCAAAAAAGATGTTTACCGATGAGAAAAACACTTTAATTATTGACATAAAGTAAAAAGGAAGGATTGTTTGAGTTATAAGAAAGGCGACTTGTTTAAGTTTTTTTTTTAATATTAAAAACATCTCACCAAGGCTCGAGACTGTCGTGGCTCCAGAGTCACTACAGTCAAGGTCCTTTTTTTTTAATCTGATTTTATTTACAACTGTCTCTCAATACTAAACTCTGAAACACAAATCTAGTTAAACAAGGCTGCTGGGCTGAAAAGTAGATTACAGTACTTCAAGAGGTGGATTTGAACCCAGAATCTTAATTAAATCAGATAATGAATCAGATATAACTACACATAAAATACATAGTCATGCACTTATACAATAATCTTTTAAATTTATTATTGTGTTAATTGTACAATTTAAAGGTTATTGTTGATGATTGGTACATGTTGTTGAAAATAGTCACAATCTTTTAGTAAATAAAACTGACTTGTACATTGAAAAAAGATCTGGAAAATCTGCAAACTGGAAAGAAAAACAAGATGAGAGGTTCAATCTAAAAAAAGTACAAGCACGGTGTGTAAATATTTGTATTATACTTTTTATCATCATTAGTATCACAGTATTAACTAGATTTGTTAAAGCAAAGATGATACTTGCTATGTTGATTTATATAACAAAAACATGGGTGATGTTGATAAAGGTGATTAAATGTTAACCACATACATTTCAGAAGATAAAAAAGTCTAAAAAAATAGTAAGATGCTTACAGTATATATAAAAAGTTTAAAAAAACATCAGTTTCATTTTATTAAAGTATATCGATAATAACCCCTGGTGACAAAAATTCGGCACAAAATAAACAGAAGCAGTAATAGTACAACATAAAGTTTTAATGAACAAAAAATTTTTAAAAAAATCCTTTAGTTTTTTACTTTCATGACTGAAATAATGCTTTCTCACCATTACAACGTAGTGCGTCAACTTTTTTTGTATACATGTTTACACATGCCTTGACCAAGATTTTTATCAACTTTTTTTAAACAAGAATGGATTTTTTTATTGCAACTGATCTTCATTTTCAGCTTCTTAACTGTTTTCATACATGTAGCATTTAAGGATTGACATGATCTCTTCTATTGGTCGTAATTCTGGGACACATGCAGCAAAAGATAACTAACACTTTATAAACAAAACAACTAAAAAAGTAAGACTGGATAACTAAAAATTCAATAAGTTTTAGCTTCTTAAAGATTGTGACAAATTTTCGTCACCAGGGGTTATATTTACAAATTATGTTACCATTAATTTTCCATTAATGCTAACCCAATGAAACAATGAGCAATATGTTTTATCATTAATACCACAAGTCCAAAATCCAATCAAAAAAACTCATTAAGAAAATATGATATATGTAGTGTTAACATTAATTAATTCGAGCTGACACTAGATTTATGTGTATTGATTGTGACATCACAATGATCTGTGTGTTAAATCTTGTTTTAAGTACTTGCAGAGACTAATTTTTAGACTTAAGTTTATTTTTATATCTATTTACTATTAAAATATTGTAAAAAATAGATATTTTGTTAATTTTTTTTGTGACTTATAATTAGGGTTTCTTCTCTTGGACAAAAAAATTATATATATATATATATATATATATATATATATATATATATATATATATATATATATATATATATATATATATATATATATATATATATATATATATATATATATATATATATATATATATATACACTCTTGATAATATTTATTTTTGCTGAAATCAAATCATCCAGGTCATATTTTAAAAATCCTGAATATTGTTTGGGTAAAATAGCCCGAAAAAATCCTGAATATTTTCTTACTTTCTTCTTAGTTTTGCTTTTATCTGAGTTGTTTCAATTTCTTTTTTCAAATTTTTCTTAATTTTTGTATAATTGATTAGTGAAAAAGCTTAAAAAAAAAATACAGGGTGCCTCAGCTATTTGAGAACATATTTTTAATTTTTTATAAATGATAAAAAGTCAAACAGAAAATATTTTTAATCAAAATCAACTATATAAATAATATAAGATAAACTATTGTTTAATAATTTCATTCAATGAAATACCCCTCTACTTCAATAACAGCTTCGATTCAAGACCTAAACCGACTGCAAGCATGCTTGAGATGGCCCTCATCTATGTTATCCATTACTTGGGCAATGAATTCTTTCAGAGATTCTTTGGTGTTGTTTGAGGATTGGGAATCTATGGGGATGTTTATTACCATCTCTCTCAACAACGCCCCACACATAGTAATCAAATGGATTCAGGTCTGGAGAGTTTGGAGGCCACAAGTTGATCATAAAAGTGATGTGATCATAAAAATGGCCCGTTCCATTCCTGAGTGTTTTGAGCCTTATGTGCTGGTGCAGAGTTTTGTTGAAAAATAAAGGACCTTCCATTTCTTCCAAGGCTTAACAACAGTACCCAAGACTTTAATGAAAGCAGCAGAAGTGACTCTTGGTCCTTGCAGAAAGAAGTGTGGTGGCATCACATGTCCTTTGTTGCTAACAACCCCCAAAACCATAACAATTGCAGGAAATTTTGTGTGACTGTTGGAACTTTGCAAGGGTCATCACACAGCTATCTGTCATTTCTTCTGTTTACTTTTTGATCTTGATCAAAGTTTTTCTCATCTGAAAAAAAAACAAAGCATGCCTTGCTCAGCAAAATGTTTCTGAAACACCCAGGTCTTTTGCGATGGACCTCATTGACTTTTGGGGGCTCTTGTCAACCATATTCTGAACTTGATGAATAAATTCAGGTGTTTTAGTCGTGTTAGACAATTGCTCGTACTTTTTATGTTGAGCAGTTTGATTACAATCACCATCATTTTCTTTTAACTCCTTGCGAACTTTAAGAACAAAAGATCGGGCGACTTTAAGAAAGTATGCAATTTGTAAATCACTATGCTCTGCCTTTTATGCTACAATTACAGCATGTCTTTTCATTTCTTGTGTTAGTTTATCTGTCATTTTTAATTATCTGTAAAAAATAAAAATAATAAATGTAACATAAATAAATGATGACATTACGCAATGTTCTAAAATAGCTGACGCACCCTGTATTTTACAAAAATATATACCTAAACTTATATGTATGGAAAACCCTTTTGGATACTAAAAGCTGAGAAAAATATCCGGAATTCTGGAAACATAAGGAAAAAGATAATCCCTGATGTGATAAAAAATTAAAAACAACTAAAAAAACTTTCAGGTCTTAATTTTTTTCATTTTTAAAATCTTTTCTTATAGTATTATTCTTTTTATTTTCCCTCTTATTGAAAATGCCAAATGCTATAAAGGTAGGTATGCTATAAATGTAGGTAGCTATAAAGGTAACAATTTGTTTACTATATATACAATAGTAAATACAGTAGAAAAATTCCTAGAAAGTTCTGAAAGCTTGTAGAAGTTTCCATGATTTGGGTATATATAAGTCATAAAACAGCCTACCAGACCAATTTAAATTCCTGCCTTATAACTTCTGTATAACTCAGTAGCACAAAACATTTTTTGGACTGGTTATGACCATGTCATAACCGGAGATAAGAAGTGGATTCTCTATCTTAACCACACCAGGAAGCCCATGTGGCTAAAGCTGGAAAGTTAACTTATTACCTTAAAATTTTTTTGTTTAAATTTGGTAGATATGCGCAACATTGCGTACTCCTTTCACTGAACACAACAATAATAACAGAAACCTTCTGTGCCCAACTCATCAATTTTTAAGATGAACTCTGGATGCCTGGAGCTTGACAAAGTATACTTCCTATATGACAATGCCTGGAATTAAAATTATTGGAGCTTGGCTGGGAAGTGTTGCCTCATTTACCTAACTTATTGCCAAAAGATTATTATTTGTTTCAATTGCTAAACAATAGCCTAATTATACCACTTCAATTCAAAACCTAAAGAGTTCTATGCAACAGAATATTTTTTACTAAAATATTTATATTATAATACTTGTATATGTATAGTTGTAATAAGTGTTTTTGTTTCTCCTGATTTTATAAAAAATATATAATAAAACAAAAAAAAAAACTATTATTAAAAAATTATTTTTATAATACTTTAAGATACTATGCATAAATTTAATATACTATGTATAAACATTTTTAAACTGTATTACTAAGAACTGTTTAAAAAGACATAATTTAAAACCTGGACTCCACCATGAGGTTGGTGTAACATTATTCTTGAATGTGGAAGAGCATGACGCAATCCTTTTGATCCACTAGCAAGTAAAAGCGAACCCATACTACATGCTTGTCCTACACACCAAGTTGCAATAGGTGGTTCAATAAACTAAAATTAAGTTGCAATAAGTGTTCAATAAACAAAAAATGTGGAAGTTTTAATTTTAATTAAATATTCAAACTAATCATGAAAAATAAACTTTTATTACACCATTAATGTCTTTTTATCTAAATAAGCAGATTTTGAGGAATTTTTAATAAGCTGATTTTTAAGTTATTAAAATGCGTTAGTTGATAACTAATTAGAACTTTTTCATTACTTGGTCTTATTCATTTTCTAAACATTTATTTTTTTCTGAGTTTATATATAAAAGTTTAACTACTATACAAATTTGACTTATCTCATTATAAAAATAATCACTTAAGATCTCTTATATTTTTAAATATACTTATCTCAAACATTTTTGTTTTGGTAACAACCAATTGAAAGGCATAATGCAATAATATTTGTGAAAATCTATTTTTTCAACAAATAAATAATACTGTCAAGATTTTAAATGTTAAAAAAAAAAAAGAATTTTATGTTACTAAGACTAGAGTTTTGCAAAAAATAAAGTTTTTATTTTAAACACATTGTGTGCACAATATTAAACATAGTGCACACAATTAAACGAAGTGTTAAAATGGTGCATACAATATTAAACATATTACACACAAGAAATCTAACACATTAAAAAAAGCATAAGTTGAAAAACTATAAATATAAAAAAACTGCCAACAATTTCTACAAACAAAACCAGTGTGATCATTGTACATTATTCTTTCTGTCACCTTTCTGTCTTAAATTACCTTTTAAACCAAGGGCATGTCACTTTTCTTATATTACCTTTTAAATCATAAAGAGAAAAAAGAGAAAACAAGAATTGTTCCAAATAATTGTTCCAAATAAAAAAAAAATATGTTAAATAAAAACTTTTTATGAAAACTATTTTTTTTAATTATGCAACTTGGTTTTTATCATTTCTATTTATATGTTGTAACAAGTTATTATTTTATTAATTTAAACTTAATAATTATTAAAATTTATTAATAATTTAATTTTAATAATAATGTAATAATTTTTTTGAAGTACACTAAGATCATTAGAGATTGGGGAAGCAAAACAAACATACATATCAACTAACTGTTACTACAAAGTGAAAAGTACATGCATTGACTAAGGGTTATAGTATCAGCAGATAATCTTAAAACTTTTAACTTTTTCTGTTTTCTTCCCTAAAAATCTTAAAAGTTATTTTCTTTAAAAAAAGTTTTAGGAATGTTTTTAGTTTCTTGAATTTAAAAGCAGTTTTAAAGCTTCAATATTTTTCTTTAAAAATCACAATAATGATAGTTATAAAAAATAGCTATTTTAATGAAAATCACAATAATGATAGTTATAAAAAATAGCTATTTTAATAGAAACCAATCATTTCATTAGGCTTTGTAACAGCAATTAATTTAAGATCAACTCAAAATCCTCTATCATGTTATGTTTTGACGGCACTAAACTGATAGATTAAATTATTAATTGCCTAACAAAAATGTCAATGTTTTGAAAAATTTATGCGTTAGGGAAGGGAGTTAATTTTGTAACAAATTATGCAAGAAAAAAGGGTCCAAAATCAGTGGTTTTACTGTGTACATACTTTATGGATGCCTCTTAGCCAGATTAATACAGGATAGTACAATTTGTTTTTTAACAAAACAAAGTGGAAAGTAAATGAATAAATTCAATAAGACTAAATTTGAAGTTACTGTTAGATGCATCTCGCTCTGAGTACATTAGTTACTAATTTTTTTCTTAAATCTTTTGCATATAAAATAAATATATAATATACTTACTTATATAAGCAAGTATATAATATATATATATATATACACACACACATACATATATATATATATATATATATATATATATATATATATATATATATATATATACATATATATATATATATATATATACATATATATATATATATATATATATATATATATATATATATATATATACATATATATATATATATATATATATATATATATATATATATATATATATATATATATATATATATATATCAAGGACTACTATACAGAAGGACGCGCAAAGTCGATTTCCTGACTCCGCTAGCGAAGGCCATTATTTTTATCAAAGTTGTAGTGTTCTTTTACATTCCAGTAATAATTTTTGAAAATATTTTGCTTTTATTATGGTAAACAAATGTGGCGTTGTAAATTGTAAAGGGAATTATAATAAATTTACGAAGTGTCTCGTTTTTAAATTACCTAAAGATGAAGTTGAGAAACAGAGATGGATTAACGTGCTTCCTTCACGTAAAAATTTTATTATGGAGCCATCTAAATTCTTTATATGTGAAAAACATTGGCCTGAAAATACAGAAATGATAAAAGTGCCTGGTGGCTATACTCGACCAGCATGTGCACCAAGTATTTTTAATGTTCCTTTTTCTTGTTTACCAACACCAAAGCCTGTGCTTCGCTAATCTAACCCTGAGGATCAGCAATTGAAGTATTTCATCAAAAAAGATGGAATAAATTCGTTTTCTGATTTTTATCCTGACACCGAATTACACAAAAAAAATGAAAATGTAGTATTATCTCGACAAGAGGATAAAGAGAGTTTCAAAGAGAGTTTTATGACAATAATTGTTTATGATAAGTGTACCTTGTGTTCACCACTAACTTTTTCTGCTTTTAAACATGGAACTAGTGTTTCATTAGGTAATATATTGAATCCAAACAATGGCTTAATCTTCTACTCACAATTTTTCAAAGCAATTAATTCAGTTCATAATTATAAACTCCATGTTAATGATGTTATTGAAAAGGTGTCAAATACTCTTTCAGAAAATGAATTTCAATTAGATGATGATATTAAGCAAAAGAAATTGAATTTCATTACAAGACAACTTAGACTCTTGCGTAACAAAAGTTTCTCTATAGCTGATTATTGCTTTGCAATCGAGTCTTTTTATAACTGCAACTACCATCAACTTCGTGATTTTTTAGTCCTTCCAAGTAAAAGAAAGCTGCAGTCTATAATTTCTGCCACTAACATTGATCAGATTTTACAAAAAACATTTGAAAAAGTAAAGAACAATTAGCAGAAAAATGTTATTTTGATAGTTGACAAGGTAAAGATTAGACCAACAGTTGCTTATTCATGTGGAGTTTTAAATGGGATGGCAAAAAATGATCCAGAATCCAAAGCAACCTCTATGCTATGTGTTATGATGAAATGCTTACATGGCAGACCTAGTTTATTGATTTCTGTTACTCCTGTTCACAAACTAACATCATTGTATCAGTTCATTGTTGTGAAAGAAGCTGCTATTATAATTGAAAAACACGGTGGAATAGTTTTAGGATCTGTAACTGATAATCATAAAATCAATCAGCAATACTGCAAAATATTTAACAGAATTACTGACTATCAGGCCATTCATCCATTAGACGATCATTGTGTTTGGTTTCTTTTGTTTGACACAGTTCATCTACTTAAATGCTTACGAAATAACTGGATTTCTGAAAAGTGTCAAAAGATATCTTTAGATAATAAAACCATAGCTTCATTTTCAGATGTGAAAGGTCTGTATCAATATGAGAAAGAGAACATTTTATAATCAGTTCCTTTATCCTATGCCGCTGTTTATCCTTCGAGACTTCAACTACAGAATGTGCAACATGTTTTAAGAGTATTTAATGAGAAAGTAGCTGCCCTAAAACTAAAAGGAGCTTATGAAACCTCCTCTTTTATTCAAAATATTTTAGATTGGTGGAACATTGATCACAACTGGTGGAACATTGATCACAACCGATCTGTGCAAGATAAAGATTCAAATAATCTTCAATTGTTTGTAGACATATTTAAATGTATAAAGTCAGGACATGGACCTAAACAAGCTCATTGTGTTACCCATGATACCAAAAAAGCCCTTGTGCAAACCACTGAAGGGTTGATAGCTATCTGCAAGCATTTGTTTTCAGTTGGTTTTGATTATGTTTTGCTTCGTGAGCTACAAAGTGACAGAATAGAAGGAGAATTTTCTGTTTATAGACAATCAACAGGGGCAAATGCTTTTATGGCAGCTGGTGATGTTTTCTCTGCTTTTAAAAAGCGTTTAGCTTGATTTGCTGCATCATTTTTAGAATCGATGGAAGTAGGGCAACCCAATAGAAAAGGTCACATATGCGAGGGTCCAATTAGTATTGAAGATGCAACCTCAATTGAAACATGCATTTATGATGTGAGTCTTTCTGAAACTGAAGAGAACTCTGCTGCCTATGTGGCAGGGTGGCTTGAGAAAAAATGTGAAGGTGAACTAGTTTATCCAGATGATGAACCTAAACTAACAAATGAAGCTAAAGACTTTATTGAGGAAGTTTCAATGGGATATTTGCCACTCCCACATGAGTGTACCTATCAGCTAGTTAAAATTGGTTTATGCTTTGTAAAAGGAAAAAAACACAGAGCATGTTGTAGAAAAAGACTTATAAACATTCTTTCTGTATAGGACACATACTATGATTTAGGTTTATCTTCAAAAAGCCTTTTCAGGCGTTTGGCAATTGTTCTCCTGCATTGAATGCAGAATTTGGATAAAGACCAAACGAAAAATGCATGTCTTTATAAGACATCAATTAAGAAGGCACGCCTAGCTGAATAATGTCATTATGATATATATATAATATTTTGTTGTTTCTTTTTTTAAGAAGTTTATTATATTAAATTCATGTTTTTTTTTTTTAAAGTTTTCACTTTGTTAAAAAGTCTCTAGAGAATATAATGTTTACATTTTTTCATAGAAGAATTTTTTTATATTGATCTTTTATGCTTTTTTAAATAAGTTTTTAATTTGTTATTAATTTTTTATCAACAATAACGCAAAATTATTTTAATAATATTTCAGTAAATTGATTTTATAAAAAACGCTACTTCGGCCAAATTTAGTTAAATAAGAGTTTAGTGAGAAATATTGAATGGCCTTTGCTAGCGGAGTCAGGAAATCGACTTTGCGCGTCCTTCCGTATAGTAGTCCTTGATATACATATATATATATATATATATATAATATATATATATATATATATATATATATATATATATATATATATATATATATATATATATATATATATATATATATATATATATATATATATATATGTACATTTATATATGTATATATATATGTATATATATATATATATATATATGTATATATATATATAATATTTAAAAATATATATGAATACTATAGTGTAAATAATAATAACCAATGAATTGATAAATTTTTTAATTAATGAATAAAGAAAATAAATTTTATCTTTTTTTATTACAAAACTTTTAGACTTTTAATTTTTTTAAAAAAGAACAAAAACTTATAGCATTATAGGTTGAAAAAACTAAAATACTAAAATACTATGATACTATGATAAAAAACAAGGTCGAAAGATATGAACTGATATAAAAATAAAATATTTACCTGCATTGTATCATATATTGCCAAACCTGCAGTCACAACACCACCTGTTTATTATAAAATAAAGATACATATTTATAAAAAAAATCAAAGAAATTCACCTCTTACGAAACATACATAAAAAATACAATAATTTTAATTTATTTCTCCTTTATAATTTACAAACTATATTATTATAAATAATAAATTATCTCTTTTATAACTCACAAATTATTGTATTTTTTATGTAAAACATACAACATATTGCTCCTTTTATACATGTCTCTTCAAAAAATACAAAATATTTATTTTATATATATAAATATTTACATATTTCATAATAGAAAATAAACCTTTATAATTGATTTTTAAAACAATGCACTTGCCTCCTTAATATTTTAAACTGTTATTTTGTTCATATTTTTAAGTAAGCAACAAAAAACAGTTCTGGATAAAATGCAAACAACATTTGCGAATTCTTTAGAAGGTTCCCCGAATAATAGAAAAATAAATGTAATCAAACTTAAGATTAATGAACATGAAAAAAATATGCAATGAATACGAAAAAAAGGTGATATGCAATTAACATGAAGAGTGCCTAGACTGAAGTCTTAACAATAAATATATATACATATATATTATTTATATATAAATATATATATATATATATATATATATATATACATTATTTATATAAATATGGATTATTTAAATAAATATATATTATTTATATATATATATATATATATATATATATATATATATATATATATATATATATATATATATATATATATATATATACATTTTGTTAACTTTATTTTATGCTAACTATGTTAACTTATTTTGAGTTAACTTTTTTGTGACTATGCTTTAACATAATTCAAATATGCACTAATGTGCATAATAATTCATATGTGCACACACATTTTAAAATGTACAAAAAATATAAAGGTCGGCATCAAGTCAGCAAAAACATTTGACACAAAGGTTTTATCATAAAACATAGAAACCAGATTGGTGATTTTTTGTTGACCTCAAACATGGTTAGGTTGGCATCACTGAATGCCGACCTTGATTCCGAGAACTGTATGTATATATATAAAAAAACAAGCTTCAATACAATTACAGGATAGTAAATATGCATTTCAAAAAAATGTTAATTTACCATTTATCGCTCTAATAAAATAATTGATTAAAGAGCTTCTTTAAGTAGTTATTTATAAAATTAATAAAAAAAAATTTTTTAGACAGATAAAAAATAAAAGATAAAAAACTAATTTTTATAAAAATATTGTTTATGAAAAATGCATTTTTATATAATTTATATAACATGAATAAAAAAAATTATACACAACTTTCATTGATACTTAAAACAAAAATCATTATCAGTAAATTGTTTACCTTACATTAAATTAATAACTTGAAGTGTTTCACTAATATAAAAACATTTATAAAGATATATGTTTCGATGTTTCTTATTTTCAACCCATAATTAAAAATCTTTTTTATTCATCATTGTTTGTTGTGGTCAAATCATCAAAACAAAGTATTTTTTTAATTACAAAAGTCTTTTCTCATAATTATTTGCTCTCTCGTAGGGATGGCGATCCCGGGATTAGTCTCTGAAATTTCATGGGATACAGAAAGAGAATAAAAAGAAAAAAGTTTTCTTTTTATTTTCTTTCTGTATTTTATCAAAAATGCAAACCAAAAACATTATTGCTTATTTGCAATATTATACTATATATACATTTTTTATATGCTTAATTGTACATATATTGTTTGATTAAACATATAAAAAAATGTATATATAGTATAATAAAAAAACTAATATAATACTAAAAATAAATAAAATTTACTCCCAAAAAAGCAACTGTGGTAGCACTTTGTCAACAAGACGCAACATTAATTTCTTCTGACAATACATAAAAGTTTATGTTGACAAAAATAAATGAACAACAATCTGAAATCAGAAAACAATTGTATAATGCTGTGAGTCACCGAATTTAAGAGTGGAGAACACCATTAAGGAGCTTAGTATATCTTTGTGGCCATGTTATTTTATAAAAAATTACAGAAGTTTTTCTACCAAATACAAGTACCAAAAATAAAAAAACTATGATAAACCTGATAAAGTGTTTATACACGGCAAATATAATAACAGCAGCAGACTTGAGTAGAATAATGTCAAAATAATTTAAATGAACAAACTAAATGAAGCGATGGAAAAAAGATTGGCAACAATATGAGCATAAAATATAAAGGTTAAAAATAACTTATAAAATTCAAAAAGAAATACTGTTATTTGAAAGTAGTAGCTTATGATCAGATCATAAAAAAATATGATTATTTATTATCTATACGACCAACAAGTATGAATTCCGAAAAAGTATTCTCAGTTTTTATGTTCAAAAAATCAAATATGATTAAGCAATGAAATGATTGGCCTTTTGATTTTTTTAGAGTAGTACTTTCAAAAACAAATATAAGTCATGTATATTTATGCATGTTCACATTATTTTTAGTTATAATTTTTATTTATACTGTGTTATCATTTTAAAGTATTGTTTTATAATTTAAATTATTTAGGTTCATTAATGAATGAAGTATATTATTTATATCTTATTTAAATTAATCACTTTTAAGTATTTGATAAGTACTTAAAACGTCAGTTCTTCTTATGCTTCTCTTTCTACAATTGCATTTTTTTCTATTCAATCCCGGGATGTACCGGGATTTCCCAGGGACAACTTTTTCAATCCCGAAATCTCAGGATTGAAAATTTCTGGGATTTTTGCCATCCCTACTCTCTCGCTAGGAGCTATTTCAATGCTATTTTTAAAATTTTCAAATAAAAAAGAAGTTTAACAAAGAAGAAAAAGAGTAACGAAGGAATTTTTTAAATATGAAAATAAGAAGAAAGGCAATATAAAATAATATTTGAAAAATAATAATCTAAATATATATTATAATAGAGTTTTAAAAATTGCAACGTCAAATGCTTTTTAACAATTTTTCTAAAAAATGTTACAATGCTTGAATAAATATTGAATGGCTGTTTATATATTATAAACAAATATAATATATAAGCATTCCCTGTATGGGACTTTTTTCAATAGGATTCATATCAGTCAGTTTCCTGGTTTGGATTCTATTGAGATTAAGCAAAAAAATAATTGCCCCAAATGGCTTTATGGAATCATAAAACCATTTTGGGTAGCAGCCTGGACCTCAGCATTTCAATGAATTGGTCCTGGTGCATGATTTGAATTACAATATGCAGACAGTCTGAAGTTCTCAAGCTATAATGGAAAATGGATGGCTGCAAAAACACATTCTGGAAGAAGAGCTTCATTACTTCAACATTTAAAAACTTTTATTTAATCTGCTCATTCACCTAATGTAGCTCTTTAATTACTGTTTTTATTACTAAAAACTTACTTTGAGTCAATCTTTTTTTACCAATTTTTACCATCTTTTATTTTACTCATTTTTGTTGTTTAAAAACTTTGATTTGATCCGCTCTCCCACCAACTGTAGCCCTGATCCTTAATTAGTGCTTTTACTGCTAAAACTTGGAGTCAATCTTTATTTTTCAGCCATTTTAGGCAATAAATTCAATTAATTTTGCTGAAACTTTTTTTTTTAACTTTTTAAATTAATGTTTTTAACTTATTAAATAATGAAAATAACTGAAAAAAAATCTTTTAAAAAAAATAATTAAAAAAAAAAATTAAAATCTCTTATTTACAATTTTACAGTAGAAATATAAAATAATATATTTTTGTTTTAAAATATTTCCTTTTTCTCTTACACAGGTATTTGCATGCACGGAACTCTTTCATTGATCAATTTGCATGCACATAAACTGTACAGAACTCTTTCATTGATCAATTTGCATGCACATAAACTGTACAGAACTCTTTCATTGATCAATTTGCATGCACATAAACTGTACAGAACTCTTTCATTGATCAATTGTTATAAAAATGAATCAACTTTTTAATTGAATTTACACTATAAGAACATTAAAAAAAAAAAAGACAAAGAAAACTCTGTTTGTCAAACACCTGGCAACCAAAGGTAAATACCTAAATACTATTCAACAAAAATTTTATAGACTTGGTTAAACAAAGTTGGTTACTTATAGAATATATGTTGTAAATAAAACATTTGCAAGACACATTATTTACAACAATAGGAATCATTATAAAGAAATACAAAAAATATGAAAATTGTAAAAAAAATACAAACACTATGAAACAATTGAAATTTTATCAAATGAGAACGAATAATTTTATTAAATGCTGAAAACAATCTCAAGAGATTATAAAGAAATTTTAGGAATCATTAAACAAAATTTATTTAAAAATGCAAAAAATATAGCAAATCATCTGAAAAATATGTTGGGCATTTTCATTGCTGCCCATTGTGGTTTTTACTTTTTCTTTTTATACTTAGAAGCCTGGGACTTAAAGCATTATACATACTATTGTGATTATGTTAAAGAACAATTATAACAAAATTATATTTATTATATTTTAGGCTACCTGAATGATTAAATGTATATTATATATACTTATTATTATTATTTTGTGTTAATGTTGCAATAAGTTTAAAAAATATACAATGGTTTCCTTTAACGCTATACTCTAGCTAGAAATATAAACGCTATACTCTAGCTAGAAATATTCAATGACTGCTATTTCTTATAGAAAATATATTCAATATATGTTGTAACTTTCTAAAAATCTTTACTAAAATATATTATTTAAAAAAAACAATACACTGATAAAACTTACATTTTCCAAGAAATTTATTTTATTTGTCTTTTATATTAAGTTTTTTAATCTAGTAATTAAAATTTGCACTAAAATTTTCTGTTCACTGCATAATTCCATCACATTCATATAGCAGAGTTTAGTGGATGTATGGCTTGTAAATAACTATTTTTAACAAAAAAATCATTTAAAGAGAAAAATGAATAAGAAGAATGAATTTTGCAAAAAAGAATATTATTTGATGCCATAATCCTTTTAGAGGATTTTAGAAATGGAAAGTTTTTCAGTCTGATGAATCCAAATTAACCTTAATCTGATGGTGTGCAAAGAGTTTAGCAAAAAAAGGACAAAGCTTTTCAAATGAGTTGCATTAGAGGAACAGTTAAACATGGTGGTTGAAATGTAATGCTATGAGGTTGTAACACTTGGAATGATGTTGGTAAATTTGAATTTATTGATGCTATGAATGGTAATTTGTATAGCAATATAACTGAAATTTCAAATCTCCTGCTAAAAAATCTAAAGCCTATTACTACGTACTATTATTTTATGTGCAAGTATTTTATGTGCAAGTATTTTATGTGCAAGTATTTTATGTGCAAGTATTTTATGTGCAAGTATTTTATGTGCAAGTATTTTATGTGCAAGTATTTTATGTGCAAGTATTTTATGTGCAAGTATTTTCAGCTCTTCAGGTAATTCAAAAAAGATTTTACAATTTTTTAAAAAGTTTTTTTAAACACATGAAAGATCTGAGCAAAAACAAGTATTTTATAATTAAACATTGTATGCATGATACATTGTTTTATAATTAAACATTGTATGCATGATACATTGTTTTATAATTAAACATTGTATGCATGATACATTGTTTTATAATTAAACATTGTATGCATGATACATTGTTTTATAATTAAACATTGTATGCATGATACATTGTTTTATAATTAAACATCGTATGCATGATACATTGTTTTATAATTAAACATTGTATGCATGATACATTGTTTTATAATTAAACATTGTATGCATGATACATTGTTTTATAATTAAACAATGTATGCATGATACATTGTTTTATATAATAATTAGTATGTATGATGTATTATTGTGCATTATTCAAAGGTGTTTGAACAAAATATTGAATAGAGTTTAATTGCACTCTTTTGGATTAAATTCTGTTATCACTGTATATATAATATTAATAATAGAAGATTAATAAAAAAATCATTTGCAAACCTGGACTATTTATATACATGTGTATAGGTTTTTTTCTACTCTCTGACTGGAGAAAAAGCAATTGTGCTACAATAACACTTGAAACATTATCATCTATCTAGAAATAGAAATATTTTTACACATTGAAGTGATATAACTACACAGTCTCAAAAATATTAGAATCAACAACTTAAAAACTAATCTTTATTAAACTTCTAAAACGCTGATTTTATATATATGAATAATTATAATCAATAGCAACAACAACATAATAATAACAATAATTGAAACAATAACAATAAAAAAATAATAATAGCAAAAATAAGAATAATAATAATTACATAAACAATATTATAAAAGGAAAAAAAAACAATGAAGTTATTTATTTATTACTATTTAATCTGGATTGAAATATTTATGAAAACGCACCTAAAATATTTTTATTGCTTATAATAAGCGATTTTTAATTTTCTTCATTGATGCATATGAAAAGATTTGATTGACGCAGATTGATGCACATTTTATATCACGAAAAAAGCTTATGACATAATATACATCTTTTTTTTACCTGTTTGTCTTTAACTTCACTTCACAGTATATACTTGGGAGTCGACCATAAAGTACATACAGCCATAGTGGGGAGGGGGAGGTCTTCAAAAAGCGTACAAAAGTGTATGGGGAGGGAAGGGGAGGGGAGGAGGAGGGTTCAATTTAAAAGTAAGTACTTTCATTTTCTAATTTATCACAATTAACCAGCTAATCGATAGAAAAGTTAAAATTATAACTAAAGATCCTAGTTTGTCAACATAAAAAGATGTATGGTAAAGGGAGTAGAGTTTCCCTCTATGCACACACATGCATGGGTGCCCACAGGATATTTTGATGTTCCAGATAGGACACTTTTACACATTGTGCAAACTCCAAACTTAAGTATGTTTATACCTATGCCAAATGAGGAGACCTTGCAAAAAATTGGGATGGTGGAAGCCTGGAAACAAAAAAAAGCCCTAAAACATTTGCCCCTCTGCCAAAACGTGAGGGCACTAATGTAGAAAAATTTTCAACTTTACTATCTAAATTTAAATTTAAATTTATTGATAGATTTTATATTTCGTAGAAAAATTTTGTAATTAGCAAAAGTTATGACCATGCAAATTTTCCAACCCCTCCTCCCCCCCCCCAAAAAAAATGTAATTTTAAATTGGTGTAAATTTTGCATGGTCATAACTTTTTTAATTGTAAAGGGGTGGCATTTATGCCCATGCACACATGCCACCTCTTATATACTGCCTGAAAAAAACATCTGCCTTCAGTATAGTTTATTTTGATTTGATTTGTCATTAAAACAAAAAAATTAAAATATATGCCTTAACCAGGAATCGAACTTTGGTTTCCGCTGTCAAAGTCCATAACATTAACCTCTCAGCCAAGCAAACACATTGATCTCACATAATTTAACTTTACTAAAATTAATATTTGTATATATATTTGAAGACATTTTTTAAACTGGGATCTTGTGCCACAAACAAAGGGCTTTGGGTTCATATAAAGTATCTAAGGTACCTCCTACACCTTTTTTTTTTCTTCAATAAACTTTTTTACTGAAAAAAAAAAGTTGCATGCTTTTAACTAAGAAGTTAATATTTTTCACATTACATATGTATGGTATAAAATATATTATATTATAACTACACTGTTAGATAATTGCAAAAGATGGAGGCTAATTGTATGTGAAGACACTATTGGAGGCACAGATGGTTTTGATGATAGATGAGAGAAATAAAAGAATGAGACTTTGCTGAATGACTAGTCAAGCAAGAAAGAGTTTTGATTGATGCAATCTTATGATGATGGGAGAGAGACTCAAGCTTGGCAAATAAAGCAGGTACCAATTACATTTACAATGCGTTTTTGGACTTTTCTACAAGAAAAAGAACATTATTAGAAGAACCAGACCAAATATGACAACAGTATTCCATACAGGGACAAATAAAAGATTTGTAGAGATAGAGTCAGATGTAAGACAATGGCAAGCACGATAAAGAGAAGCAACCTTAGCAGATGCTAACTTTGCAATTGATTGTATATTATAATTGATGTTTTCATGAGAGGTCAGTATAAAAACATAAAGAAGAAGACTCAGTTATAAGTTTGCCATTCATTAATATACGAATGTGAACAGTATTGCAATGACATTCATTAATATATGAATGTCAACAGTATTGCAGTATAAAGTTGAGTCATCAGCAAATAAAGCCATTTTAGATGTAAGATTGTCAGAAAAACCACGTAAGATTGTCAGAAAAACCACTAATGTAGATAAGAAACAAAACAGGACCAAGGATACAACCTCAAGGTACCCCAAAAGTTACTGGAAAATAAGAAGAGTGTAGGCCTTTAAAAATGACTTTAATAAAGTGGTTAGAAAGAAACGGTTTGATGAGCTGACCATATGAAGCAAGATTATGGAGAAAACTTACATGCCAAGCTTTATCTGAAAGCTGATTGGATGATAATAGTTTCAATATTTTTTTAAATTAGAACCAGAGATGCCATTTTCCAGCAGGCAGGAAATCAAGATTAAGTCAAGCACTTATTAAATAGTTTAGAGAGAATTGAAGAGAGTCCTGGAGAACATTTTTGTAAGACTATGACAGGAATGTTGTCTGGACCACAAGCCATAGAAGAGATTGAGAAATGACTTTAGCAACGGAAGCTGGAGTGATTTGAATGTTTAATAATGGGTTAATCAGTATGGCTATAAGACTCCAGACTCGAATTAGAAAAGAAAAGGTATTTGCAAATATTTTCTGCCTTATCCTTAAGAGAGATAATCAGATCAATCTCATGAATTAGAATTACCTTTGTTAATGACATTGATAAAGATATTCCAAAAGTTTCTAGAGCTTACTTTCTGAGATACGATACAAGATTTGGTGAACTAGGAATAATGGAGCTTAGCATCAGACAACACCTTTTTACGTTGATTTCTTGCAATAATAAATAGGCATTTGTCTGCAGAGAAAGAAAAGACATCAGCCCAAGGACTGTTACAAAAAATGTCAGGAAAAGAATCCCAGTCAGCTTTAGGGCAATAGTATGTAATGCAATTATAGCTTTTATATAACTAAAAAATAAACAAAAGACAACTGTTTCTTCAGAAAGAAAATAACTGTGTCTAAGATAGTTTGAAATAAAAGCTTGAGGAACATCAGCATCAAAATATTTCATTTTTATCATCTCTTTAACCGTACACAAATCATTATGAGCAGCAGAAACAATTTGACTTGATTGAAGAAAGTTTTTTGCATGAACTGAAGCTACATATATCACAGCCTTTGAAAATACTGTTTCTTCCTTTAGGGTTAAAAACTTTATGATTGGTTGAGTAAGTTTCATTGCCAAAATGTATAAAGCGCCTGCCATAAATCTAGCTTCATGTTCAGCAGCTGGTTTGTGTATAATAAATCCAGAAACTGCCTCCCTTCCTTCCAGAAAAACAATGACATATTGACACAGATGTTTATAATCATTTCTGGGGAAAGTATGAAGTTCCAAAGCTTTTTTGCGAAAAATAAACTTTTTTTAGCCATATCTTCTAATGGAGTTCTAAACTTCGCACCATGGAAACTTTGATAACTGATCCATATTTTTTTCAAAGAAGCCTTAACAGAGGTCGATTTAAAAGTTCTTCTAAAATACTTATATACTTATATTTTTTGTCTATTTTATCAATTATCATTGTTCTTGCAGTTATTTGGTCTTCATAAAATAAAATATTGCATTCTTTTGCACCTTTTGATCGAATTCTATCTTTTTCAATTATTTCAAAAAGTTTTGGGTGCCCTATGTCAAACAATTCTTTTTCTAATGCCAAAAAATTATTTTCATACAGCTTTTGTGTTTCCATTTTTTTTGAACGATATGATACCAGTTTCTTGTGATGATATATTAATTTGGAAACATTTTCCCTAAAATAATGTAATAAATTTTTATTTGTCATTTAGCTTAAATTTTTATAACAATAATTATGTAATAAACTATGAACATTATTTAAATCAACAGTTACCTAATACTTCTGCAACTAATGTGTGGTATACCACCCATAAGCCACGGTTTTCTAAGAGCAGAAACAACACATTTGGGCTGACATGTTTTATCATTACAAAGCAGCTCTGATTTATATCTAGAGGGCAGGAAATAATTTCGATGTGTTTTTTATTTTTTATTTTTTTTGAAATTTAGTAATCTGCAGCATCGATAAAAATATCTTAAAACGTCTTTGTAGGCAATGTTCTGCAATCAATTTCGTGGGTTTGTCCTAATAAGTATATTTCAGTATTTGAACGTGTTAATATTGCCATTTTAAATTTAAAGTTATAAATGCAGCGCATTTTCATAAAATTTATTATTGCGCACTGTGGGTATAACTCCGCAAAGGTCCGGCAGAACAAATTAAAAAAAAAAAATCCCTAAAAATGTACTAAATATAAAATATTCAAACCCCTAGGAAGGTCAGGAAATTTAAAAGTTTTTTTAAATTTTTTCAGGAAAAGTCTTTTATGACAACATAGAATTGGAAAATAAGTTGGCAAAGTTGTAATTTTTCCAAACCCTAAAAACGGATCTGCCTAATGTACATGGTTGCTCTGTTTGAAAAAATGTATTTAAAAACTTAAAAAAATGTTTTATTTAGACTCCTAAAAATTTAGTTAAAAAAGAAAAGTAAATTAACAATGTACTAGCCCACAAGCTTTTGGAACATCAATAACAAAAGTTTATCAGGAAATAAACTATCAGGTTTAAATGCACATTTGGAGAATCCAACGAAAGTGCAGACTAATTCAATGGGGGGTAGTGAAAACAACCAAATATTTTATTTATTATTTTACATGAAAAACTTGTTAAAAAATAAAAAATAAAAATTTTACAAATAAACAGCAATTATTTTTTTTGCTTTCCTGTGCATTGATAAAAACAGTAAAATTTAGCAAAAACATTTAAAAAAAAAATTTTAAAATTGTCCTTATTTTTAGTGCAAAAAAGCAATTTCACTTTTTATCTTTAAAAAAAAAAAAAGAAATTGTTTTTATTTTTTACAACTAGTTTTAGAACTATTTGTTTTTTTTTGAAATCTTTTTTAATTAGTCAGCAAACTAATTGATATTTAAAGTTAAAAAAAAACTAATAATTAAAAATTTATTATTTATTTGTTAACTTTGTACCAATGTGCAATTTTTATTTGTCTCAATGTGCAAAAATTTAATGTATTATAAAAATTATTTAATGTATTATCAGCATTATAAATTTATTAGGTGTATTATTTTTTAATATACTGACTAACAAAAGTCACAATAAATTGTTTATCAAAAAATGCTTTTGTTTTTGTTTTATTCTTATCTGCTTTCTTCCTCAACTTGTATCGATTTTGGTATAAGAAAATAACAAATGCCCTAAAAAAAAAAAGAAAACAAAAACAGTAAAATATTTAAGTTTTATTAATTTTTTAGCAAACTTTTTTTTTTAATTTTCAATTTTTTTGTTTGTTTATTTTATTCAGATACTCTATTTCATATAGTATACGTTTACTTTCTTTGGGTATTGCTGTTTTATTCTCTGTAGTTTCTTAGAGCTTTATTTTGCTGCAAATTCTTAAAATGCCTGCTATATAAAAACGTGGTCAAGTTGTCTAAATAAATTATTTTGAACACGGACAAACAAGGCGTGCGACTGCACACGCTTTTTGGGACTGTATATGACTAAAAACACTGCATTTAAAAAATTTTGAATGAAAAATATTTTTAGGGGTCCCTCAATTTTTTTTTTTTTTCTAACATCTTCACCAACAAGGCTGCAAGCAACCACTATTAGAGTTAAAAGTTACTGGAAGAGAAAAGATGAAGCTTATAAAGCAAGATAACTAATTACAGCCTGTTGCATGAATATAAACCCTATTATTCAATTTAAACAAACAACTAAATATTTTAGTCTTAATAAAATTTAACTCAGAAAATTTAAAATAATCTAGAGAAAAATACACACAAAAAACAACAATAAAATACTAAAAATGTCTTATAAAATACTGTAAAGTCACATTTTATAGATTTAAAAATAATTTAAACTTACACCTCCAAATAAACAAACAATTCTTTCTTTTAATAATCTTGAATATATATCATATGCTCTTTCTGTTCTACCCTGAAATTATATATTATAACTATGTACATAAAAAAGTAATATATAGTATATAAAAGTAAATAGAAATAATAAATATAAAATGCAACAATACTATTAAATTTTTTACTGTGTAGAAGATGTTTTCACTTTTTAATTGTATAGTTTAGTTAATTTTTTGCCATTTAAGAATATATACAGGGGTCAAATTAGGCATATCGCAATTGCCTTTCACACTTTCACAATTAGTTTATTATTAATTTAATGTCTCTTCTTAAAAGTAAAGTTTTTGTCTAAGTTATTTATAAGGGGTCATAAAGTACATCACGCTAAATTTATATTTTGAATTTCTATTGATCTATCTTTTAAATATTGATTTATCTTTTGAAGTTCTATTGTATGATCATCACTGGCTCTCTTGTGCGAAGTTTTTCATTCAACATTAAGCGCTTTAGAATTTAAAATACTTTAAGTCTTTGCGTGGAAGCCAATAATTTTTTAAAGTTATATTTACCTTGATTTACTTAATGGATCATTATAATTCAATGGTACAGTATATTTACCAGGCTTACTGGTACTATTGCTCAACACAAAAATGATTTTTTTTATTGACAACATGACCATGACTATTTAGATGTTTTAAACATTTCAGAAATGTGCTGAAAAAAGAAATAATTTTTTTTCTAGTTTAAGTTTAGCTAAGCTAAACTTAAACTAGAAAAAAAAAATTAAAAGCGCTACAGAAAAAAAAAATAAAACAATTGCTCAAGAATAAGAAAATATATAGGCTTTAAAACAAAACTCAAAAAACCCAAACTCAAAGTGAAAATTAATTTTTTGTTACTTTTTTTTGCACTTGAAATAAATTACTTTAAAACTTATCTTTTGAAATGTTTTATTAAAGTTATGCAAAACGCTTTACAAATTAATTCTAATGATTGTTTGATAAATAAATTAATTTTATTTAAAATATTGTACATAAGTGAGATTAAATTATTGAAAAGAAACAAATTTAATACTTTTAAATTGAATGAACATTTTTTTCAAAAAGTTGCACAAAAAAAAAATTTTTTAATAATAACATAATCTTTTTAAAATAGTAATTTTTTAATCATTTCATTAGTTTCATCAGTAAGTTATTTCATCAGTATTCATTAGTCAAGTTTCATCAGTAAGTTATTTCATCAGTATTCATTAGTAAGACAGGTTTAAAAAAAAAGAAGCTTTTAAAAAATTCTTTGTAAAAATGGAAACAATATAAAACAAAAAACAAACAATTAAATCATTGCATCGCAAAGGGAAGATTTTAATTTAACTTATAATTTAAAGTAACTTAAAAAAAATATTCTTTTTAAAGATTTTTAGAATAACCTTGAAAAATAATTTCAAACGTTTAAATTTATTATAAAAATACATGCCCACCAAAAAAAATTATATATATAATAATAATATAACATTTCATTTAAACAAAATACGTTTATTTTAAACGATTATTATAATTGATTTTTGATTCATTTAAAGCCTTCACGTAAAATAAAAACTTTAGAAAAAATCAAAGATTAAAACTTATTCATAACAACAACTTTTTTTAATTGCATTTAAATTGTTAAACATTAAAACAGCTGTGGTCAAATTGTAAAGAAAAAAAATTATAAGCGTGGTCAGTTACAGCGTGCGATCGCACGTTATTTCTGTCCAAGCATAATTTACCTATAAACTAAATCAAAACAACCAGTTAAGTTACTAGAGTTAAGTTACTCAACTGTTAAACTTACTAAATATGCTCAAAAACTTGCAAATTTAGCTATACAAATGTTTATATTTATATTTTATATGTTGTTAACGCATAATAAACTTTTATCTAAAAATTATTTTGACAAGAAATCTGGAATAGAATATATAAAATGTGATACCATTATTTTTTTTATATTTTAATTTTATTCAAAGCGATATTAAGATAAAACATTTTTTATATATATGCAAGTTGTTTTTAGGATTTTTTTTGGAAAAAAAAATTTATTTGAACAAGAGAATTTTGGTCTTTTGAAATTCTCTTATTCAAATAATTTTGCGATTGAAATTTGAAATTAAAAAAAAAATTTAAAAGAATTTTAGCACTCAATAATTCTGTGTTCAAAAGGAAAATGGAGATGATTCATGAACAGGGTTCATGGCAGTTTTAGAAATCCATTTCCCCTGAGTTTTCCCTGAGTATTCCATGATTTTCACCCGATTTCAAGTACTTTTTCCCTGAGTTCAGGTGGTAAAAAGTATATAATTTTCCTTGTTAATGTTGAAGGATAAAATACTTTCGCAACTGAATCCATGTTCCCCTAATATTTTTATTATAATTTTTTAAGGAATTAAATACTTCATCTTAATTAATTGGTAGCAATCTGTTAAAGGAAGGTTTTTAAGTAATAAAAAGTACTTTAATAAGGAAACAAAATCATAAAAGTCCAATAAATATAAAAAATATATTTTCAAAAATAACAATTTGTATTTATCATATAATCTTATATAAAACTAAAAAACATTACCTGAGTTTGAGTAGTTTAATAAGGAAACAAAATCATAAAAATCCAATAAATATAAAAAATATATTTTCAAAAATAACAATTTGTATTTATCATATAATCTTATATAAAACTAAAAAACATTCCCTGAGTTTTCCCTGATTTTAAAGATTTTCAAAAAAAGTTTCCTGAATTTTCCTGAAAGTAGCAATATCATATTATGAGCATAATGCAAGTAAGGAAGAAAGTTTTATTTAAACTTTTATTTATCGTAAACATTTTAAATAATTAATTATTTTTCGTTTCTTGAAAATAGTTTTAAAAGTATAAATATTCTATTGCAAACACTAAACCAGTGATTATTGCAAACATTAAACCAAAAATTAAATTATAAAAAATTCAAATTAAAAAAAATAAATTGTTTTTCTGTTCAGGGAAATTTTTTTCCAAAAAATAATTTAAGCGTATACTTAAGAAAATATAACTCAATTTATCAAACCAAATTTTTTCTCTCACTTTTTATTACAAAACCATTGGAACAAAAAATTAAATGAAAATATCAACTTAAAACAGTTTGAATGAAAAAACTAATTAAATTTAAATTTTTAATAATACGATAAATCGAGAAGCAATATATTATAAAAAATGTGGTAATTAATGATTTTTTGCATTGATCTTTGTTTGGACTTTAGATGTAGCATGTTTTTGCGCAAATATAAAGTTCAAAGTTTTATGTAATGTTTTAATTTATTAGAAAAGTTCTATTCACTTTCTTCATTTTATTTTAAACAGTTTTATGTTATTGTTGTAAACTGTATAAAATAGGGATGTACCAGAATGGAAGTTTTGAATTCTGAATTCAATACTCTTTAAAAATAAAAAATCTTTTATTGTCAGCATAAAAGTATTTAATAGTTTTTTATAACTAGTTAAAGTGGTTTAAATATACTAAACACTTGCGTTTTTACTTTTACTTTTTTACTTTAAATTTTTAAGTATTAAGTAAAAGTATTATATTAAGTAAAAATAATTACTAGAAGTAATAGTATTAAATATGTTACTTGCTCATTACATCATAACCTGCTCACATTACACTATAACTACAACTTAAACTTCAAACTATAACTTAAGTTGTAAATTATGACAGTAACAGGTGCTATTTTAAACTCCGCCAAATGAGAATATTTAAATTTAATATTTAAATATGAGAGATATGTTTAAAAAAAAATTAGAGGTTTTTTTATAGGTTGCATAAGATGAGCAGTTTCCTAAGATGGTATAACCACTTTTATGGGTGAACTATTGGATTTTTTGCGATTTTTTTTGGCTAAGTATATTCATACAAGTTTGACAGTGTTATTTATTTTAATTTATTGGTTGTATAGTTAATATCCTTGTTTTGTTGTTAAAAAAATTTACCATCCCCGTTATAACTTTTTATTATTCAATATTTTGTAACTACATCAGAACGAAACAAGACCATCAAAAATTTATTAAATTCTCAATATTTTATGCTAATCTGCTACTAATTCCATGATTTATATAAAATAATACATAAGATGTTATCATGCTATTTAAATTATGATAGTACTTGGTGAGGTTGCCTAAGATGATATAATTTGAGACGCTCAAGATGAGATGTGGCTTTTTATAAAGAAAGGCCACATCTCATCTTATAATTCATATAATTTTTTTAAAGTTATTCTTGTTTTATGGTTGAGATAATTACTTTTTACTTTAGTATAGTCCTTAAAGATACAATTTTATTAATTTTTTTTTATGAATTTTTTGTTATTTTGAGTTCTTTTGATTTCCATAAAAAAAGTTTATCTTAGGAAACTGGTTTCCTAAGATAAGATGATTGGGCATGTTGAAAATAATACAATTTTTGGTATAAAGATATTTTCTAAATGAACTACTCATTTATATTCTTTAAGAGGAAAGACTAAATTATGATAATCTGCAAAAATAAATATAAATTTTAAAATATTTCAGCTGCAAAAAACAATGCACTGTTAACATACTCAACTTATGCAACCTTTCCTCTTCAAACTAATGTGCAACACTACCTCCACCCCATACCGCAAACCAGTGGCAAATAGGAGGAGGGGGGAGGTTCAAAAAATATTTTTATCGCGATTAGTTTTTTTTGCTAGTTAATTCAAGCCCTGATATACAATATACAAATATATAACTAAATCAATATATATATATATATATATATATATATATATATATATATATATATATATATATATATATATATATATATATATATATATATATATATATATATATATATATATATTAGCCTTATCAACAAACCCCATTAAAAACAAATTTTACAGAACTGTGTCATAAATATATATCAAAATGATAAATGGAAAAGGGCAATTCCATGTGAAAATATCCAGGCCATGCAACCCTAAGTCTCAGATTTTGCTGATTTTTACACCACTTAAAGATTTGAATAAGTTATAAACATTTCCAAAATTTATCATCTAATTCCAAATGGTTTCAAAGACATGACTCTTTAAACTCTGCCTTGAACCAACAAAATCTGCCATTTTGAAAAATGTTTTTTTGTCATTGTTTCCGTTCTGTGCACAATAAAATGCTGAAAATCTGTACACTTACATATTTTGAGGCAAGGATTCCAATAAAACAACCTAAAATATTTAAAAATAACACCTGTAATTTTGACCTTTATCATAATTTTACTGGGGCGAGTTTAGTTACAAAAATGCCGATGTAGCTCAATTTTTTTTTTTTTTAGATATCTTACTGAATAGTTTAGTTAGAGTTATTACAAAGAATTGGAGAGTGGTCTTTTCTTAAACAGAAAAATAAACATTGTCAAATATACTTAAACTTGTTACTTAAAAAAAAGGAATTGTGAAAAATGAAAGGAATGAAAGGCGGTAATCCTAAGTGCATAATACACAGCAGTTGATGTTTAATATTCGAAAAGCAGTTGTTTAATTTTTGAAAAATTTTCTACTACTACTTCCTAGTTTTTAGTATCCAGGAGGTCTAAAAATATAAAAAAGCTTATGGACTACTGATGGGAAAAAAACTTTCAGTTTTTAAACCTGCAGTCTTTAGTATAATGCCAGCAAGGACTCCAGGCCTAAAAACAATAACCTCCAAGTTATTAAATCTCATGAATATTTTTCTTTTTGCAGATCATAAGTCAACCAACATGTTTAGAGCTTCTGGACACCAGACAAAATAGAGATATAAAGCCGGAGTCCTTTTGGAAATCCACATCCCTGATTTTACTTGTTGTGAACAAAGAAACTGTATCTCAAAACTAAAAACAAAAAATAATTTTTATATATTATTTTCTAATTAATGAGACCATTCAGGTCATAAAAATTAGAAAATATAAACTCACTTATAAAAATAAAAATAAAAATTCCTACCCTCCTGTTTATTAATACCACCTTCCCCCTTCCCCCTTCCTTTCCAATCTTCCTTTATTTATTACATGTGAAAAAAACTTGATTTGTCTATTGATTGAAAAAGTCAAACAAGTTTATTAGGCTAAATTTTGTTTGATAATGTGACCATTATGTTTTATAATCATTTCTTTTCCTTTATTTACAACTTCCTCCAAAACTCTAAAACCAATTGAAAAAGGTAGCGCAAAATTAGAAACATCACCTCCTGAATTATCATAACACCTACCATTAATGCAGTACGTTGCCTAACTGGAAGTCCCTTGCCTATAACTGTAAGAACTATTTTCTTTAAAATATTTTTAGGCAAAAAAATAAAGGTAGATTGTTTATATCTGTTATGATATTCTAATGATTATTACATTCCGACTATGAATTAGGTTTTAGGCTCAATTTTATAAACTATTAAATGCGGAATTAAATAAAGTAATAAATGCTCCTTCATAAATTTCATTGTGACACGTAATGTAGAAAAAGATAAAATAATGAAATGCAGAAATTGATGGTAAACAACTTTATTAAATATTGATGTTTTTTACCAATAATAAAAAAGCAACTGTTTATTATTCATAACAATTAATTTAGTAAGTAAAACTTGTTTAGATTAGTAATAAAAATTCAATAAAGTTCTTAGAAACATAAAATAAAAAAGTCAGATTATGATTCTAAATTTCCTCATTAAATTTATCCACTAATGATATACATTTAACAATGTTTTTTATTTCTGTTTTAGGAAAGACCAAAGTTGTTATTTCTTAGCCTTGGTCTCGGCCTTCCCTTAAAGCCAAAAATTAAGGCCTTGGCCTTGAAACTGTTGGCCTTGGCCTTCAAAATAAAATATATAAAATTAGAGAATTAAAAGTTTTCATTCTTTATTTTTATGAACCACATAATTATCATTAGCCACACATTTGACACCCTTTTATCAGAAATACGAAACCTAATAAGTAATTTTCAGTAAAATTTTGCATTTTTTCTATACTTTACCCATCCAGGAGTTTGTTCACTGTTGCTTGAGTAAAAAAATATTTGTGCAACTGATGATGATGTGAGCAAAATGAGTAAAAAATATCATCAGTGAAATTGTATCTGAAATAAAATTCATCATCAATGATGCACGATTTTCCTTGCAAATTCTGATACAGACAATCACATCTTTGTCCAATTTTTTCTTTATGGCAACATGACCAATATCTTTAAACCTTTTATCATCAGAGCCATCTTCAGCAAGCTGGATTATATCAGAGATGGTTTGTCTTGGAACTTTTAATATTTTAAAGTTAATTTTTTAAATTTAAAGTATCTAAGGTGAATTTCTTTCCTTAAATAAAATTTATATATTAGTTTTCTGTTTCTTTTTGACATATGGATTTTCTTAAATGTGTTTTTTACAAAACATAATAAAGAAAAAGTATTAAATTTGTAACAAAATATAAGTATAAATATAAAATAAAAAAATATAGCATCTAAAAACAAGAAAACTTGTGGTTGTACTTTTTTTTAAGCTTCAAACTTTTAACGGATTTTTAGGATTTCAATTATATAAAAAAATACAACAAAGTATTTTGGAAGCATAATATAACATAACATAATTTCCAGCAACTCCACCTCAACAACCTCCACAAAGATTTGTTTTTTTACTTGTTTAGATTATTAAAAAAAAAGTCAATTTTACATTATTAGTGTTACCATATGTCCTCTTTACTCCCGATTTGTTCTCTTTTGTATTAAAAAATCTGTCCCAGGAAATTTCCTCAATCAGTCACAAATGTCTGGATTTTTATTTAAAACTCAACCAAAAGGTTTTTCGTGAAAAAGATCATCCATAAAGCACGCCACGCTAAATTTAATTTTTAATAGAAGTTGGAGATATTGGCTTAGACCAAGAGTGTGATTTATTTATGAAAGATTTGTTGTTAATGTACAATCCATGTTCTGCTTACCTTGAACAATGGAACTTGAACAACAATTCTTTTATTGAGTTTTATAATTTTGATTGGATAAAAGTTAAGATTAAGTTCAAACATAAGTTGGGATCAAGTTGAACCATGCGTTGAATATTTTGCTAAAAAAGATATTGAAATTGATGATTTAAAGTTGCTTGTACAGTTTCAGAACTTATGCATGTTCATGCAAGAAGCAAAATCAGCTAGTAGTGGATAAAAACCAATTTTGTAACAAATTGCTTTTATCATGAAAGATGGGCCAAATATTTTAAAACTTGCAAGAGAAAATTTTTTACTAATATTGAAAATTGCTCAGTTTTACTTCAGCATTATGTCCCCATAATGCCAATGAAGAAAGCACTTTTCCTTTGATGCATCCACAGTGGTCAAAACAAATAGACAACTTACTGAGAGCTATACTAACTGCACATTACAATTATAATCATCCTTTATGAAGACAATTTTATGAAGTGATCAAGAATGATTTTGCATTTTTCAAAAAGTTTAAAAATTCTGCTAAATATTCTGAGTCTGAGAGTGAATAAAAATGTAATTCAATGTAATTCACTTAATAGAAATGTATTTAATTAAATGTAATTTCAATCTAATTCACTTAATAAAAATGTATTTGATTAACTTTACTTTAAAGTTTGTTTTACAAAATATATATTATATATCAACACTGATTATTTTGTTAAAAAACTGCACAATTTTTTATTTATATTAGCAATTTTCATAAAAAAAAGATGTTTCTTCAAATCAAAAAAGATTTACCAAAACAACTGTCATTGGTTAAATTAGGGATAATATTTGCTTCTTTGCAAACGAAATAGTCTACAATATGTGCAATGTCTTGTATTTTAGTTTATAAAATCTTTGAAGCTCATTTAAAACACTGGTAACAAAAAAACAAAATTTGACACTGGTAATAATAAAACAATTTTCTCAATAAAAATAATAATGTTTGATAATATAACCCCTCAAAAAATAAAATTTAATAAAATTTAACATACAGACTGTTCAACTACAATTGGAACATAAAAACATTTCCAAAACTGTTTTAATCCAATTCGATTTCTGTTTGGCTTGGCAAGACGCTATAAAATATTAAGATATGTTTATCATTTTATAATAAATCACAGTGTAAAATGAAAAAAGTTTTATAAGTGATTTTCTACTAATTTATATATATATATATATATATATATATATATATATATATATATATATATATATATATATATATATATATATATATATATATATATATATATATATATATATATATATACATATATACAGTGCCGGTTTTAGCACTACCAGCGCCCTGGGCGAGATTTCTACGGCGCCTTTAGCTCAATTTAACCCCATTCAAAAAAAAGACAAAGGGTAAAATAACCAATTAGTTTCGCCCCTTTATATTCGGTGCCCTGGGCCATCGCCCAACCAGGCCCTACCCTAACGCCGCCACTGCATATATATATATATATATATATATATATATATATATATATTAAAAAAAAAAGATTTAAGTTTGAATTTTTGCCGTAATTTAAAAAACGTTAAATTTGAAGTCATATTTTATTTCTTAAAAAAAATGTCTACTTGCTTTTTTTAAAGTAAAACAGGTTAGTTTTATATCTGGTTTGTTTATGGATAGCTATATAATTTAACAAAAACTATTAGCTTTGGAAAAAAGTCAAACAAATTATTTTAAAGCTAAAAAAAAATTTAATCATGAGAAAAGGATGAATAGCAATTTCATCCCACAAGAGACAATCTTGCTGAAAAAATTTAGTAGTCGGTATGTTAATACATTTAAGACAGAGATAAATGCTTTTTATAGACATTTTTTTATATTGAACTGTGAAAAAACACAGTTTTGGTGGTGTTGAGATATTTGCATGGGTTGGACTAGATCATGTGCTGATGTGGGAGTATATTGAAGGATTTGCTGGAGCTATAAACAGTATACATAGTTCAAATGATTAACAAAAAATTATTATTGAAATACTTTTTGATAAGATATCAAAAATGTCAAAGTGCAAAAACATTTTTGGATCAAAAATTATAAAAAAAGAGAAGAAAAAAAATAGAGTTAAGATCAAAAAGATTAAAATTGTTGACAAGTGGGCCTAATTACACTACTGCTGTGTTTTGATTATTTACTCTGTTTATTTAAGAGTAGAAAAACTTATAAGAATTAAAATTGTTGTTGTTCTTTATTCAAGTGTTTCTATTTTCTGCTCTTATCAAAACAAATATGGATAGAGCCCTAAGACCTTCTCACTTTGATACATTACCAAACTCACCTTCTGCAACAAAATTATTTAAACATTGGCTCAGAACATTTGAGTATTATCTTGATGAACTCCCTCAAGAACTCAATAAGTTAAAAATCCTGACTAACTTTGTTGTGCCTGATGTTTATCAAATAATAAGCGAATGTCCTAATTATGAAGCAGCGATACAAGCTTTACAATTTGTGTACATCAAACCATCTAATGAGGTTTATGCACGACACATTTTGGCAACACGAAAGCAACAGCCAGGAGAAAGTTTTGACATGCTGTTAAAGTTTTAGCAAAGGAATGTAACAAATTCAACTGTAGCTGCAATAACAAAAAAGCCAAAGCAATTTAACTCAAATTCTGTTTCAAATTGTTGGAACTGTGGAAATCAAAGACATACTAAAGTTGTTTTTTCCTGCTAGAGAGTCAATTTGTTTTAATTGTGAGAAAGTTGGTCATTTTGCCAAGTTATGTAAATCTTTTAAACTTACAACATGAATCTTGATATGTGATATAATGATAGTGGTAGCACTGATAGTTTTATTCACCCTCAATTGGTACAAAAACTAAACCTAATAGTTCATAGACAACCAAAAACAGGTATCTATGGCTTCATCTTCTTTATCTAGTACAATTTGTGGAGTAGTTTTTGTTAATATTTCAATGAGCATTATAAACTAGTGAAACTGAACATCTTAAATGAGTTATGCATGGATGTTATTCTGGGTCTTGATTTTCAAAAACAACACAAAGCTGTAACCCTTAAATTTGAAGGAAAAAAACCCCTATTATTAATTTGTGGTCTGTCGAAGTTGAACCTATCTCCATCTAGTCTATTTGGCAATTTATCGCCTAACTGTAAACCAATAGCTTCAAATCTCGTCGATATAGCAAGGAAGACCAGTCATTCATTGAAATGGAAGTACAATGTATGCTTAAAGAGGACATTATTGAACATACAAATTTTACCTAGAGCTTATGGCAATATGAGGTAAAACCCATGAGTAGCATGATAGTAAACTGGAAAAATTTCTCAATACAGATAAAACTCAATTTTTTTCAGCCAATGGTTATCACAATAAGTTAGATCTTCCTATATTTATAAATGGTGATGTACTTAATGAGTCATCTACTCTTCATCTTCTAGGATTAACTTTTACTTCCAATCTTTCTTGGAAACCATATATCAAATCAGTTGCAAAATTAGCATCTGCTAAGGTTGCATCTCTTTATCAAGCTCAACACTTTCTTACTTCGGATTCTATTCTCTATCTCTATTAATCTCAAATCCGGCCTTGTATAAAATACTGTTGCTGTATCTGAGGCGGATCTTTTAATGATGCCTTTTTTCTTTTAGACAAGGTGCAAAAACGCATTGTAATCATAGTTGGACCTGCTCTTGCAGCCAACCTCCTACTATTATCACATCGTCGTAATGTTGCTTCTCTTTCTTTTCTGCAATTTCTATAATGGGCACTGCTCTAAAGAGCTAGCGTCTCTTGTACCATCTACTAAAATTCATTCTCATGTTACTCGTCATTTAATCTCATCTTTTTTCTCATCCTTTTTCTGTGACTTTCAAATCTCATCCTTTTTCTGTGACTGTTCTTAAGTGCTCAAAAAACTCTTAGTCTAGTTTTTTTCCTGGAGCATCAGTTCTTGGGAATTCACTTCCTTCATCTTGCTTTCCTGATTCATATAATTTGCAATCCTTTAAGTCGTCCGTCAATTGTTATCTTGCTCTACAATCTTCACCTTTTCTCTTCCAGTAACTTCCAACTTTAATTAGTGGTTGTTTGCAGCCTTGTTGGAAGCAAAGATGTTTAAAAAAAAAAAATCAGCTGAAAATATAAATCTTACATATAATCATGATAAATGTAGCTTTTCCCAAGATAAAATTTGCATTCTTGGTTATCTTATAGAAAAAGGAAAACTCAAATCAGATCCCAGTCATCTTCAACCTATGAAAGAGATGCCTCCTCATGATGTTAAATCCATGAAGCGCATCATCGGACTATTCCAAACTTTTCCGACAAGATAGCATCTCTTACCAGAAACACCAAGTACACATTAGATTATCAGTGTGTAAATGATTTCACTTTACAATTACAACTTAAACAAGGCATTGCAAATGCTGTGACAGATTATGTGGACGAAAATGTTCTGCTTGAAGTAGAAACTGATGCATCTGACATTGCTATACCTGCAGTTCTTAATCAAAATGATCACCCAGTTGCTTTCTTTTCAAAATCATTTCAAAAATATGAGCTCAAACATCCCTCTATTGAAAAAGAAGCTTACACAATAATAGAAGCAGTCAGACATTAAAAACACTACCTTATTGGACGCAATTTTAGGCTTATTACTGATTTGATTGTTATTTAAATTGTATCCTATATTTTTGAAAACATAACCATATTTTTAAAAACATTAATCAAAGATTAAAAATGATAAAATTTATCAATGGAAAATTGAACTATCTTGCTATAATTATGAATACATTGCTCAGCAATAAACACTTACAACTTAATTCAGCTTTATAAATCACTCTGTCATTCTAGAGTAACTAGATTTTATGCCTTTATTAAAAATCATAATTTACCTTTCCCAATCATATTAAACTTATAACTAATCAGTGCAAACTATGTTGTGAATGTAAGTCTAAATACTATAACCCACTAAAATCTAATTTAATAAAGGCGATACAACCATTGGAACACAACAAGTATTCTCGGTTTTTGGTTTGCCAAATTATATCCATTCCGATAGAGGTTCAGCCTTCATCAGTAAAGAATTATAACAATACTTGCTAGAGAAAAGTATTGCGACAAGTCATACTACAGCATATAATCTCCAAGGAATGGACAAGCTGAAAATTATAATGGAACCATAATGAAGTCTATTGAGATTGCTACTAGATAACACAATTTACGCATCAAAGCTTGGGAAAAAGTATTGCCAGATGCTCTCCATTCTATAAGATCCTTAATAAATACTAAAACAATGGAGACACCTCATGAAAGAATGTTTAAGCACCTTCGTAAAACAGCCACTGGATGCACTTTATCTTCATGGTTAAGTCATCCTGGACCAATACTAATGAAAAGACAGTTTAACTCATAGATGCTAATCCTCAATATGCTCACATAAGGTATCCAGATGGAAGAGAAACCACAGTTTTGCTAAGACACTTAGCTCCAACAAGTTCTGTTCCAATCATTGATCAAACAAATCATATTGAACCTTTACCAGAGAATGCTTTTAATAAACATTCTTATGCTTATAAACCATAAACACCTGAAAAATATGGACTTACCAATACCATTTCTGAAAACTCTACTAATCAGCCTCCCTTTATCAACCTCCACTAGCAGAAAATCTTGTCAATGATTCTTGTCCGATCGATCCATTGTTATCAATAACACCTGGAAAAGACACACGTAGATCCTCAAGAGTCGACCCTTACGGCTTATAGAAGGATATACATGAAGAACCTTGTTTATATTATGTTCTGTTTATATTATGACTGCAGAGAATGTTGTGTTTTGATTATTTACTTTGCTTATTTGCTTAAAACTTATAAGAATCAAAATTGTTGTTGTTCTTTATACAAGTGTTTCAACTACCTTACAAAATAAATTTTTTTTGCTGATTACAATTTGAGACTTAATTTTATATAATTTAAAAATGCTGAAGTCAAAAACAATACCTTTTTTTCATTGGACATCTGGTTTTTACAATAAATAAGATTTTAATTAGTTTATACCATAAATTTCAGGGGTAGATCCATAGGGAGGGGAGGCATGGGGAGCCTGACTCCCTCCCTTACAACATTAAAAACAAACATAGAAAAACAAACTTTATACAAAGCTATATGTTAGACAAACATCAATAAGTTATAATTTACAGAATAAAGTACATTGAAGCAAGAAAAAAGCTGGGTTTTTTTGTCTTTTTTTGAACATGTTTAATGACCTGAACATCTCTTTTCAAAGACCAGCAGCCATCAGCCATAATATTAGTGTTCCATTGTCCTTGTTAGTTCTTTTTCATGGTTTTAATATTTTGATAAAGACACTTACCTTGTTTCTTGCTTACAGCTTTAAAATTTAATAATTACCGATAAGCACCTTCTTAATCAGATCAAACAAAAGAAGCATGGAAAATCATCTTTTTGGCCAAGCAGGCACATTACTTTAATATTACAACAGATGATCCAATTATGCTTGTTGTAATTGATTTTCTCTAATATCTTCTTAGTGCTGTCATAACTTTCCTATAATACTGTTGAATATCCAATGAGTATAATATATATATATATATATATATATATATATATATATATATATATATATATATATATATATATATATATATATATATATATATATAATTGGAACAGCGTTTTAAGTGGAACACTTGTATTTATTTTGGAAAAAAAATGAATTATGACTATACTTTTTGCTAGTAAACGTCTTATTTTCTGTTTCAACAGATTGTGAAAGTTATCCCTTAAAAAAAGCACATTTAAAGCTTTTTTGTGTCACTTTTTTTCGGTGATCGCACTTCATGTTCACACTATATTGATTGCACTTAGTAAATTATACTATTATAGATTATACGGTTTTTTGTGTTTAATGCGGTAAGATTTAAAATGCAAATAAAAACAAAAACTTAGCTTATAAGTTGCTGCAAGCATGGTATTGCAGTGATATACTTAATTAGTCATCAAATCGGTATTGCATGTGCATGCACAAAATATTTAACCTTCAAAGAATTTTTGAAAAATTTTGCTTTGGGGTCGGAGTCAGAGTACAACTCCAACAGTTGTACTCTAAAAGTTTCAACAATTGGAGTTAAAGTCTGTAATTTTCTTTACAACTCTCCACCCCTGGTAGCAACCATAAACATTATTGCTTTTTAATCGATAAAATAAAATTACAAGTTTTGAATGAACTTTTTAAATTGTCACTGTAAAATAAAAATTAATTTTTTTAAATGATTTTTGTTGATTTTCTAGGTATTTTTTGAAAAGAAACAACCAATTCCAATTAAAGAATCAAAGTGTTACAATTTAGGAAACCAGCTTGGTTGCCTTGATTGGAAGTGGTAAAATGGTACCATTGCAAAAAATAATTTATTTTCGATAACAGTGCAATCATAATAATAACTCAAATTATTCAAATTATTATTATGATAGTCAAATTATTATTATGATAGTAAAATACAATTTGTTACATAAATACGCTATAACTTATAGTGTATTTATGTAACAAATTATTACTCTATTTTTGTAACATTAATTTATACAACGTTTTCAGAAACAAAAAATAATGAAAGGAAAGGTTGCTGCTTCATGCCAACTCTCAGTCGATGTAGCAACATTCCCTTGTGGCATCAGGCCATACGATTGTCAATGTATGTACTGAAGTCCTCAGCATTATATATATATATTATATATATATATAATATATATATATGAATATATATATGTATATATATATATATATATATATATATATATATATATATATATATATATATATATATATACATATATATATATATATATATATATATATATATATATATATATATATATATATATATATATATATATATAAATTTAGCTATATAACACATTAGCAAACATGGTTCTTTTGTACACTAACCATTATAAATACCTGGGATATCTGATCTTAAATAACATGCACGATGAAATCGTCTACATGTTGCATATAGTAATGCATTTTGACTGATTCTAAACAAACTTTGGAACAGTTAGCGAAGTATTTTTAAGGCACGGTCCATCCACTAATGGGTGAGAACTTATGAGAACTTCATCACAAAATCTTTCGTAAACTCATACAGGTTCTTGCAATTTCCATTTATAAATAAATGGAGAGCAAAGTTATACTTATGATACCTTTTATTTATTATTTTTACTTATATTTCTTACATGGCAATTATTTTATTCTCTTTATTTTATTTACTGTATCCTTATTATTTTTTTGGGCCTTGAGGCTGTAAATGAAACTTGAAGTTTGGAAATGAAACTTCAAGTTTTAAAGTTCATGGGACATTCATTATGTTAGCAAAGTAATGGCGAGAGGAGTGTAAAGAAGTTAGACAATTATTAGGAAATTATAGGGATTCCTATCATTACTATTATAGGAATTCCTATTATTATTTTGTATTGTTGTAATAGCTATTTTATTTTTAACCGTTTAAAACAAATTTTCAAATCTAAATCTAATGCATAGGTTTTAGCATACTAAGTCTATAGTCTTTAGCATACTAAGTCAAACTTATCTGTTTAGAGTTTTATCTGTTTATCTTTCTTTTAATAATTTATTAAATAAAGTGATCCATTACCGACTGAATCGACTATTATCAGTTTTTTCATATTCAACTTTTTAATTAAATTAATTAAGTCCAAAAAGAATGTTTATAAAAAAAAATTTTGTTTAAAAAAGGCTAATAAAAAGTTTCCAGCAAATATTGAAATTACGAATTCTAATGGATTACTTACAAAAAAGTTAAAAGTTGCGTGTGTCATTTCTTTTTTTTTTTTTTTTTTTTTTTTTTTTTATTACATAAAAAAAAAGTTTCTTGAAATGTTATAATCATAAATGAAGGAAACGGTTTGCCAGTAAAAAGTTCGCTAATAATTTATATATTGAAAATATATTTTTTCACGTTACAACAAGTACAAGATGTTCCTATAAACAAAATAAGATAATTTTTTGGCATAGATAAATTTAAAAGTTAAATTTAGTAAAAGATCGATACATGACTCTGTTAGTACGACAACTTTGTTTTACTTTTATTTTTGACTCTTTTTATTAAATTCTATTTACAACTTTTATACAGAAACAAAAATTCTCGAGGGCGTAATTATATACAAAAATAGCTAATGACTTGACTAATAAATTACATCAAGTAACTTTAATAATATTATGACAAGAATTTTGCAAACTTAACAATAAAGTTTCATAACGATCAGCTATTATTACATCACCCCAAGAATTGAAGTTCTTAAGTAACATAGTCATTTAGTATGTCGGCTTTCTCCTTTCTCTGGTGGATCGTCTGATCGCTGGTAATAAACTATCCACGATTTCTCTGCCGTGCAGCAAAAATGTCTAAATCTTCTAAATCACTTTCATCACTGTCGACCTCTTCACTGACAACAATTTCACTTAAAGCGTTTGAAAAATTTGAGGCAGGAGGTATTCTGACGTCTCGCACATGTCTTGCTACACCATCAATTTCAATATTTGTGTTTGTGAGTATGTCAGTTACAGTACCAATTTTCCAAACTGAAGTGCACTTTGCACCAGCGGGGCGAACATAAACTTTTTCTTCAATTCTATAAGTTTTCATAACTTGTCGTGATCTTTCCTGAGTTTTAATGTTTTTCTCCTCTTGAATTGGTAGACGCCAAACGTACTTATTTTTTTGAGAAGCAGGTGCAGATTCCTCATTTGTTCCTACCGTTGGTGTTGCATTGTACCAAACTACCGCTACCAACAGGCATATTTGTGCCCTCGCAGCTGTTCGTTTTACTGTGCGGTGGTTACGCTCCACAATCCCATTTCCTGATGGTCTATATGCACATCTATACTTCTTTTTTACACACCATTTTTCACATATGTTTAAAAATTAACTAGACTTAAACACCGCTCCATTATCCATCAACAGTTTTGCGGTGGGCCATGCTCCCTAAATACGGATTCCAATTGACTTGCTACATTTTTGGTATCTTCGCGAGGCAACTTTCTCCAAATTGCAAGCCGACTTGGTCAACAGTCAATCATTGTTAAATATGGCGACCCTTTATAGTGAGTCACATCACAAGCAATTCGATACCATGTTTCTGGTACATCTAGCACTCCATTTTCCCATTTTACTGGCACTGGATCAATTGAATTACATTGACAACATTTGCGAACACATTCTTCAACATCTTTTATTAATACGTGCGGAAGTCTTCGTTGCACTGTAAACATTGTCTGATTAACGCCAAAATGATGCTTTGAGTGACAATTATGAATTTCTTCAGCAATATGTGGAGTAAGACATAGCTCTTTTGTATTTCTTCGTGAAAGCTCATTTAACCAAGTCTTTGGAACTCTTGTCAACATGTCAGCTTTGTTTTTGAAAGACAGAACCCATTTTAACGTGATGTTTATATTATATTTTTTTATTAAGTCTTGCAATAGAGAAAGTCTTCTTTTAATTCTGATTATGCATTTGATCGAATCCTATGACTTTCAATCAGCATACTTTTTAGCCATCCATGAACTGTTACTGAATCAGTGAATACTGACAACTTCTTTATATCCCACTTAGCAGATAGGTTTATCCCACGCACCACAGCATCTAATTCAGCAATATTAATATGCATAACATCATTTATACTTCGAAGCCAGGCTGCATCCTCAATTATTACGCCATTGTATTCTATAGCAACTCCTATTGCCATGCTGCTAGCATCACACCACAATGTTGCTCCATTTTGAATCCCTTTAGCATTCCATTTCCCTTTCACAGAATCACAAACTTCTAATTGGCGCAATATTTCAATCAACCATGACTGAGCTTGATCTCCGATTAGATCATCCCAAGCATTTCCTTGACTATGACGTTTTAAAAAACTGCAGGCAATTCTGAGCCACCCTCCAACAGGATAGTGACCTAATAAGTGTCCACATATTGAAAAAAGTTTCCGTCGTGATGCAACGAACAAAATCGTGCAATGTGTCCAGATTCTCCACACCTAAAGCATTTTATTCCATCGCTAACAATTCGTTTCTTCGTAAAACAGATTCGGGCAACATGTCCAGGCTCACCACACTTGTAGCAGTTAAAATCGGTAGCGGATGGTTTTTTAACATTTTTATAGAAACCAGAGGTTGTTGTTGAAACATACTCTTCTTTTGTTTTTTCCGTCATGAGTACTCGTGCATGGTTTAATGCATCCTGTAACCTGATCCCAAGTATTTTCACTTGTGCTCGTAGCTGCTTTGAAATTTCAACAAAAACCTTTTATCTAAAAGATGAACGATGTATAGGAGGAAAATTAAGCAAAGTTCGTTTAACAAGCTTAGCAGCAGGAAATGGAGTTGGTAAAAAGCTGCCTATGTTTATAATCGGAAAAGCAAAAAAACCACGATGTTTCAAATGTGTCAAAAGCCTACCTTGTCAGTACCAGTACCAAAATAATTCCTAGATGAACTCTGAAATCTTTACTGATTATGTAAGGAGACTTGACGCAAAGTTTAATGCTGAGGGTAGAAAAGTTGCACTAATCATAAATAACTGCCTAGCTCATCCTAATGTTGAAAATCTCAAAGCAATGGAATTAGTATTTTTACCACCAAACACCAAAGCGCAACCAATGAACCAGGGAGTCATAAGTGCATTGAAGACTTTATATCGCACAAATGTTATGAGGCGTCAGATAAAATACATCGATGCTGGTAAAAGGACCCAAAATATCAACATTCTTGAAGCTATGAGCATGTTAGTCAAGTCATGGGGTGCTGTATCGACTAACACTGTAATAAATCGTTTTAGAAAGGCAGGCATCTCAAAGGAAATTCCGATTGCGAGTATAAATGGTGAAGAAGATCCTTTTGAATTGCTTGAAGAAAACGTCAAAGAACTTAGATCACGTGGCTTAAGTAAAGAAAGATTTTGCTGTTGAAGATTACGTAAACATAGATTTTGATATTTTTACAAGCGAAGCAATCGCTATCACAGATCGAGAAATTCTGGATTTCATTTTAATCAACGATTGTGCTCAGGTAGATGAGGAGACGAAGATTCGAACGATTCGCCTCCCGTAAAGCCAAAATTATCAGAGGTTACACGTGCAATAGAGTTAATTGAATGTTGGTCTCTTTTTGAAAATAACGGTGTCGAAATCCGACAATCGCTAAACCTAGTATCAAAGATGTTTGATAAACATTCTTTAGAGGCAAAAAAGCAATTGAAAATGGACGATTTTTTCGAAAAATTGTAAATATTTTATTTCTTTATTTTAGATTGTTTTTTTTAGGAGGTAAAGACTTAAACGGCATCTTATTCCAAAGTTTTTCTTCTTTTTTACTTTGTACTACTGTTAAAATTTATTAGTAACTTGAAATTGGTCACTTTAAAGAAGATTTTCAGTTATTCGAACTTTCGGCTATTCGAAGTAAATTCTTGTTCCCTTTGGAGGTTCGAATAACCGGGAGTTTACTGTATCGTCTGAAATTGCTAGATTCAAATTTTAAAATGTTATGAAATTCAAAACATAATATACAAGGGAATAGATTGACCACCAATTTTTAAACGGATCCGTATATATATTATGAAACTGATCCACATCCGAGGTTTGGATCCGTTTATTAACGTCCTCAAAATAAGTGAAAACAGTTTATAAATTTTAATAGACTGTTTTTTTCTACAGGAAAAATGCATGATCCCCAACAAGCATAGGCGTAGAACTTTAATTTTCCCGGATTGGGCTTAAACTATTTGGTAGATGTTGAAACTCTATAATAAGAAATAACAAATCTTTTCAATGAGCACAAAAATATAATTTATTTTCTCAAGGAAAATGTGTTCATGCGTATGGAGGCATGCATTATAAACTCATCGATCAAATGATAAGATCAAGAGTGGAAGCAATATCGCAATGGTAATTTAAAAAAGCAAGATGATTTTATCGCTCTTGAGACATTGCAGAACGCAAATAAGTCTTCAGTTCAAAGACAAGAAAAAGAGCGCTAACACATACAGGAAGTGACAGGCATACATAGTAAAAAATCTTCACCAGCTTCACAAACCCGGGAATCAGCGGAATTAATTGAGAAAGAGCGCCATCATGGCGTACAAGTGTGCTTAAAAATGATGTAAAATGATTTAGTTGAATGTTCTTGAATTTGAATGATCTACAAATATATTGCGATGTAGTTTTAGTCTTGTATAACATTCAAAGTCATCTTTCTAAAAAACCTCAAATAATCCTACATCCAAGGACTGACCAATCATAAATTTTTCTACATTTGTTAAATCCTCAGTGGTCTCAGTCGGTTCGTTATAGGGTAGTCTTACGTTTTTCACCTCGTTTTTCAACTTTTGATTTATAATTTATGGCATTTGAAATCATCATTGCTGAACACCCAAGAGTATTTTGTATATATGAGTAAAATTTAACCTATCTATGATACTTCAAAATAATGTAGCATTCTGGCGTACAATGACGTCCTCGGCCCACTTTGAAAGATTTCGATTCTAAACCTTTTAAAACGAGATTGACGAAAAGAAACGAAGCAATTTATCGTTTCGGAAGACATTCGCTTACTTTTAATTTACCGTTACCATCTCGTTATAACGATAAACAAAAAAATCTAATCTCGCTTCATTTTGAGACAAAACGAGACTTTATCCAAAAACCTCTAATTCTTTTGCTGTACCAATTTAATGAAAATTGCCATACTTGATTTTAAATTACAGCATATTTTTTTCGCAAAATATTAGGTAATGCTTTAGCCAATCAGAAACCGTTGTTTCTCATTAAAGTTTTTTAGTTTTTAAGTGAGAAAGTTCTTTAAAAAAGCAGCGCTAAACTTAGGTTGAAAAAACGACACGAGAAGACTTCACGCAGTTAATACAATAATTAGTTGTAAGACTTTAATATATAGATATAGAAATAAATATCAAACAAATATTAAAATAATTCTCTTTGTTATAATAAATAAGAAAGAAAAAACATATATATATATGCATATATATATGCATATATATATATATATATATATATATATATATATATATATATATATATATATATATATATATATATATATATATAGAGAGAGAGAGAGAGAGAGAGAGAGAGAGAGAGAGAGACACGCACATACATACATACATATATATACACATACATATAAATCATAATACATGTAATACATACATAGACATATAAAATAACATACAATATAAATTATAGACAAATGCTTATTTATTGATCATTCAGTAGAAAGTACAACGGGTACTGATGCTGGTCGAGTACAATTTACTGTTATAAAGTAAATATGAAACTTCATAATTCCTAATTTCTTGTTGTGTTAGTATACGAGAATAAAAAGCATAATAAAGCGTTGATTTTTTCATAAAATAAAGTATTTCAAAAATCGAATTATGATAAACTTGCATGAAAATTTCGAAAAATTTATACAAATTTAGAGAATGAATGTTGCGTTTCTGCTTGGTTTTATTCCGAATTTCTCGAGTCTCGTCAAGCCTGATTTTTCAACAATAAAATTTTTCCCGTCATTAATTTTTTTTTTCTTTCTTGTTCTAATTTTAACCCCTTAACTGTGTCTGACGGATATATCCGTCTTTCAAGGGTGTAGCTCTACGTGTGTCTGACGGATATATCCGTTTATTGGAACTGTAGGCTTATATGTATCTGACGGAAATTTCCGCATTTTGGAACTGTTGCACCGTTTGTGACTGACGGATATTTCCGTTTTTTACTTGAGTTAAACAACAGATCAGATCAGATAAGTTAAAAGCAAGTTTGTTATTTATGTTATGTAATAGCTTTTAACAATAGTATGGTCTTCATTTTATACTCTAGAGTTTTTTCAAAATATAGCTAATAGCTTTATATGACAATGCTTTAGTTTAGTGGAAAAGTAAACATGGCTTCGGCTAGAAAATCTTACCCTAAAAGAAGTAATTATTCTGTTCAAGATCTAATTGAATACATGGGAGAAAGCGATGAATTATCTGATATTAGTTCTAATGATGGTTCTTCTAATGAAGGTTCAGTTAAATCTGTTACAGAAGAAGAAATAATTTGCTCATCATCAGCAGATGATGATAATGAAACTGACCTTCTTGACACTGATGTAATGCAATTAGAACAAGATAATACAAACGATGAACCGAATTGGGTTAAAATAGACGGTTATAAAGCAAATTTTGCTAAATTTGAGGGTAATGCGGGACCTCGTCCAAGTTTTATAGTTAATAGGACTCCTCTTACTATATTTGAAGCATTTGTAACAGACGACCTCGTTGATCTTATTGTCGAGCAAAGTAACCTTTTCGCAGTACAATATCGTAAAAATAATATAATTAAAGATAAATCCCGAATTCAAAAATGGATACCTTTAGGCAGAAACGACATCAGGCTCTATATAGCATTCATTTTATATCGTGGAATCTTATGGAAACCAACACATGCTATGTATTTTTCAACAAACCCTCTGTTTGACACACCAATAATAAGAAAAGTATTGTCTTTTGATAGGTTTTGTCTTATTGAGAAGTTTCTTCATTTTGTTGATAACAGTAGTTTGCCAATACATTTCTGTAAAAAAGCAAAAATTAAACCGATCTATGACTACCTAGTAAACAAATTCAAAACTCTGTATATACCAAATAAAAATATATCAATAGACGAATTACAGCTGCTTTGGAAAGGTCATTTAAGTTGGAAACAATACATTCCAAGCAAGCGTTCCAGATTTGGAATGAAGTCCTTTGCATTATGTGAATCAGCTACTGGCTATATTTGGAATTGTTTTTTGTACACTGGTAAGGAAATGACTGAAAGTTTTGCACCAGACTTGAAAAAATACAAATATCAAGCTACTAAAATTGTTATTACTCTAATGGATAATTTAATTGGTAATGGCTATTGTTTACACATTGATAATTGGTATACATCTTATGAAATTTGCAAAGTATTGCTGGATCATAATACTGATTGCATTGGTACATTACGTAATAATCGCAAACAGTTACCGCAGGATATAAAGAATCTAAAATTAAAATTGGTGATACTTTAGTTCGATATGATACTAAAACAAATATAATGTGTACCAAATGGAGAGACAAGAAAGATGTGCACATGCTGAGTACCTGTGTTCAAAATGATACAATCACTGTTAATAGAGCTGACAGAGAAAAAAATATTCCTCTAGTGATACATGAATATAACAAAAACATGGGTGGTGTTGACCGATCTGATCAAATGTTGACAACATATGAATCCGAAAGAAAAAGACTTAAAAAATGGTACAAAAAGATTTTTATGCATTTGATTAGCGTTTGTGCATTCAATGCAAATATTATAAACAATAAGTTATCACCTAATATGACATCCTTACAGTTTAGAGAGTCCATTATCAAAGAGAGCATTGTTAAATACCATGAATCAATCGAGAAAAAAAGAAGTCGAACTCGAGTATTACCTTCTCCTTTAAGATCAATAGAGCGTCATTTTGTTGATGCTATACCAGCAACAGAAAAAAATATGAAACCAAGTAGAAGGGGTGTTGTCTGCTCTGAAAACAAGATTAGATCAGATACCCGATATATGTGTCAAGACTGTAATGTTGGTTTGTGTGTTGTGCCTTGTTTTAAAATTTACCATACAAAAGAAAAATTTAAAGGTTTTTGTAAATAATTGAACTTTTGTTATTATTTTTTAAATGTCTTACAAACCTTTGTTTTATTTTTTTGTTGCCTATAAAATTTAGTTCCTCGTTGATATTAGCAAGAAATGTTAAATGCTATTAGGGTTTTTTTTTTTTTTTTTTTGCAATTTTCGGCGTAATAAACGAAAATTAATTAAACAGTTTAAAGAAATCGTTAAACAAAATATTTTGCCGTAAATATCAACGTGATTTTTAAAATTACGCCACAGTTAAGGGGTTAATTGATTTCTCGTTACCGCTTCAAATAATTCTGAGATGCAACAGCTTAGTTTAGAAAAGACTTAAACCATTGAACATATACAAATAGAAAACATCAATACAACTTATTTCAATGCGTTCCCTAAATTACAAAATTATATCAAAAATAACGGTAATAAATATATATGAATTAAATTCTCATTTTACTAATCTCATTCTTGTATATACGCACAAAAAATTTAGTCTTTCCATATTATACAAGAGAGTAATAATTTTTTAATACTGCTATTTTCATGCTCACAAGCAGTATTTTCAAAAAAAATCAAGTTAGTGACTAAAAAATTCACTCTTGAATATAGACCATGATGTAAGCACAGTTTTCGCCGGAAAAACAACAGTTTCACTTTAGTTCCACATCTAATTTCTTCGTAAAATGATTTAAATTATACTTTGATAGTTATGTAATGATAGATTGATGACACATACCATACCTAAAATATTGTTTTGACATCGCTCCTTAGTGTTATCAACAAATAAATCTAATATGAAGTGCAGACATCTTTGTTAGTAATTCTCTGAATACTCGCGAACATTATTGATTACCAACATTTGAGCAAATTATGACGCATGCGCATAATAAATGTCCATTAATAAACCACCGTGGCTTAATCTTGGTTTCAAATAGTTGAAGAAATGCTGAACAACAGTTGTTGCAGAAATTAATTAGTTTCCGCAATAATTGCATTACAAAATTAACTTGTTGTAAAACAGACGTTAAGTTGCGCAACTTACGCTAGAAAATGTTTTTATTTGTCGTACAACTATTGGAAACCAAGCTTAATGGTTGACTACCAGCACATTAAAAACACTTTTTTATTTACAATTATTTAACAGAAAGTTTATATATGAATTGTTAAATTTTTATAGAAAATATTTTACATTTTTCATTCGTATCGCATTCGTTTTTACAAACAGGTCCATTTATTTAATTTATTCTTTTATCCATTCAGCATACCAGAGGCATAATTCCGGTACTATCTATTTAATGTCTGCTCAATTCAGCTTCTTAATATTCAAATAAAGGAATGAATACAAGTACATTTGATGCGATCGCTCTTTTTTTGTGCAGAATTGAAAAACTGCATTTCGTATGGCATCTACATATTTACTTATATCACAACGGTTCAATATCATCTTCTGTGCGATGCATGGCGAAGAAATTCTTCTGCTGCAACACGAGTTGGATCATACTAAAGCAAATTTCAGAATTGAAATACAAAACACGTCTAATTTTTCTAACTATTACCTATTATAATTATCTAAATAAACATACTTGTGCAGGCCTCCCACTTGATACAGGATAGTTTGATGTGTGAGCATAACTTGATGAATCAACACCCTATAAAGTATAAATAAAACACCCTATAAACGTACAAAAAGATTTTTTTAAAATTTAAATAAATTGATGGGTGGATTGATAACATTCTCTATCCTCTCTCTCATGTTAGTGTATTCTACAAAGAGTGCTTGATGTTCTTAAAGAGCAATCAGGAAGCTTCCTGATGAAACTACAGAAGGAGAAATAGCCTGTCGAAGAAAAAATTAGATAAGTGTTTGTAATAATTAATAAAAAAATATATAATATATATATATAATATATATATATATATATATATAAATATATATAAAATATATATAATATATATATATATAATAAATATATATATATATATATATATATATATATATATATATATATATATATATATATATATATATATATATATATATATATATATATATATATATACACTAACCCGCATTTGCTTGTGTCTTTGAAATTCTCTAACATAATCCGAATATGATCCATTAAGTAATGTTTCTTTTCGAACCCCAAATTTCGAGCTTAAAAATAAATTTTTTGAGAAAACTTTTAGCAAATTTTCATTTAAATAATTCATTTTATAATTGTTTTTATGATCAATTTTTTTTTATTTTATTATAAAGCACTTCTAATTAAATAACATAATGACGTAACAGTAATTTGTAATCTACAAAATTCACCTACCGATCATTTTTTAAAAATTCTTTTACTTTATCGCGATGTCTTCTATCACGGCTATCGCGAGCACTACGTCGAGCATCATAAGAACGCGAGCGACTATTTTCACGAGTGTAACGATCATACTTGTAGTAGGAACGATCGCGATCTGTTTCAAACTTGCCCCTACCTCCTAATTGCAAATTAGCTTAGATCACCAAACAAATAACTTAAGCAACAAAATAAAAAAAATTAAAATTTTTAAAACAGAACTAACTAAATCCTGTTGGAGATCTTCTGAAAAAGCTGGAGCGACGATCTCGACTGCTATTTTCACTTCTAATATTTCCTTGAAAACCACCTCGCCATCCTCCACGAGAACTGCCCCTAAACCTAAAGAGTGCTACGAGTGAAAAACTATTAGGATTATTTTATTAGCTTTTGTTTTCCTGCATCATAAAAGAACCTAAATACCTTCAAAAGTTTTTCTTTAAATAATGTTCTTATAACTTTACCAAAAAATCTTGAAAAATCCCTTTGTTAACCCTTAAAAGGCGTGACCCGAAATAATGTTATGTAAAGATCGGCTGATAAACATTATTTCACTTCAATAAATCATGTTAAAAGCCTGTTACAGCTAAAATGGTAACTGGTAGTTGAAGATCATTAAATTTTTATCGGTATATATTTTTTTGCGGTTGAAAAGGTTCAAAATAGGACAACGCATGCTTTGCAACTTCCCCACATTTCCTGTTGAACACAGTAGACCTTGTTTGTAATAACCAATAAGAAGACCTTCTTGGTGGAACACTTTACAAAAGACCTTGTAGTTGAAAACTAAAACTTATTCTTTGCTGACAACTATGCAGAAGACCTTGTTAGCTGAACATTACAAAAAAACTTTCTTTGCAATACACTGTACAGAAGACCTTGTTTGTTGAACAATATAAGAAAACCTTCTTTGTTGAAACTCAAGATTTAGACTTTAATCTTTTATAATGCAAAACGCACCCAAATCGAAAAGAACAGGCGACAAACAAAGTTGTATGCACGGTAGATACTGCAATTTGCATAATGCTAACATATTTGCAAGATACTAAAATTGACTACAAATAAATTGTAGTCTTATTTCAACATTTGTGGAAATAATAATTATTGCTTTTAAAGTTTTGAAAACTTAAAATGTTTATAGAAACACATACTCTGTAACTTTCAACAAAAAATCGCAACGTTATAAAGTTCTGTTTTAACAATAAAACCTGAATAGTTTTAATAGTAAAGTTCATTAACTCTGCAACACAAAGTTCATTAAATCATGTTATCATAAAGTCTATTAATTTGTATGCAAGTAAACATCGGATGAAGCACCTGTAACATCAAACAGTACAATTAATCAAATAAGACGTCAATCTCTTAAAAGACCAAATTTTGTTGTAAAAACCACTCATTTGCTTAAACATTCAAATTAATTCATTCATTTTACATTAATTCACTCAGCAAGAATATGGAAACATTAAATATTAACACAAAATTTTTTATTAAAATTAAACAATCAACAAGATTTTATGTAAAAATGGTTCTAAAAAGAGCATGTTCAATATATACCAACTTCATGGTTTAATAAAATGAAAATAATAATTGGTAAATGTAAAAATAATATTTAGTTAAAATAAACAAATGTTGAAAAAAAAAATACCTTGGAGGATCACTATGTTCTCTATTATGATTAGTATCACTTGAACCCTTTTTTTGTTTTAAGTGACGTGCGATTCGAGATAAATCAATTGTAAAGTCATCTTCAAACATACGACATAACACTTCTCCAACACTAGGCTCTACCTCCTATATATTTTTAATTAATTATATTATAGTTTAAAAAAATTCTTTGATATAAAAAAAAACTTGATATATATGATAATATGTCGAAATGAACTAACTTGTTCATTTCGACATATTCTTCAATATAAAAAATATAACTAACCTGACCGTCTCGACATATTTTTACTTCTTTATTTTCATTCCATGGATTTCGCAAATTTAAACAATGAGAAAATGCAACTTCTCTTCTGCACAACAAATTATTTTATTATAATTTAATAACATTTAAATCTATTAAAAAGAGAGTTAGAAAGTAAAAGACAGTAAAAAAGAGAAAAAATAAAGCAAAAAAGTGAAAAAGAAAGAAAAAAAAAGTCTACACAGATAATTATTTACAGTAGCCAATGCTAACTAACTTAATAGAAATATTCTGTTTTTATTACAGATTAAGTCTGGCTATGTGTTAAAGCCCTCATTAATGACTATTCCCATCCTCCCCTCCCCCACCCCCCATAGAATCAATAGTGTTTCTAAGTCAAGTAAATATAAAATCAATAGAGTCAATCTAGTAAATCAATAAAATCTAAAAGTAGTTGCAATCATGTTTTACTTTTTTTGTTTTGAATAAGATAATTTTTAAGAAATGAAAATAATAGTAGATACAATCAACTTATTTTTAAATATTCTAAAAATAATTTTTTTTTTTCACTTGATATAATATTATAAAACATATTCACTATTTTACAAGACAAAAATATTCTTTTGTTTATATTGTTTAACTATATTATTTTAGGGTTTACGGAATGGTAAAATACCATACGATTTACCAAACTATTTTTTCTATGTTCTCTCGGCACTTGTCATAAGTGTTTAACTTTAAAAAACTTATAGAGTTACAATAACTATTAGTAGACAAACGATTTTATTTAAAAACAAATTCATCAATTTCAAAACAGTTTCAGAAGTCCATATATGCTTTACAATGTTTCTACTCCATAATAAGTAATATGAGTATATTGATACTTCATAATAAGTGTTATGAGTATACTTATAATCCATAATAAGTATCATGAGTATATTGATACTTTATGTGAATTACCAATTACTACAGATGACTTGTATACTTATCATTAACTAACACTCAAACAAATATTTAAAATGTTTTTAAACATCAAAAGTGTTTATTGTATGTATTCAAAGTGCTATTTTCCTTGAAGCCAGATTTTAATCATGGTCACTAAAAAATCTTCTATATCCAACATGTCAACATTGAATTCACCTTTAAAATATCGAAGTTTATTACTTAAGTAACGATTGTAAACAAATATTACCTATTTAGCCAATCTACTTTGAATGTTCCACTTAGAATTTTACGATCAAACCCTTGTGGTAATACCCATGGAATTGCAGGTTGATTATGATTTGATTCAGATGCCAGTCTTGCAAAGCCCTGAAACCGACCACTTTCTTTGACAGAAAATATAAGAATAACATTTGTTGAGTGCTAAATTAGAAATTAATGACAAATTAATCAATTTATTTCTGAAATCAATATAGTTAACTCATAAATATAGTTAACTCATAAAACAAAAAATTATCCAGTTTATTTTTAAATTCAATTGCTGAAGTCAAATTTACTATTTCACTTGGTGAATTATTTTAATCATTAGCTGCTCTTTTTGTAATAAATTTATTTCAGGGTTCAAATTTACATATTCCTCTTGAAAATTTCATACTATGACCTCTTGTTGTGGCATTAGATTTACAAACTGGTCATTTATACAACTTTGCACAGTCCATACCTTTAAAAATTTTGAATATCTGAATCCCCTCTTTTTTCTTGTTATTAATAAAATTGTCTTTAGTTTTTCTTCATATATAAACTTTCTTCATATGTAAGCGTAAATGTGTCACTCCACATAACTTGCATTTACCTTTTTGTAACTAGGGGGCTAATCATATGAAGAAAAAACATCCTGCCTAACTAAGGTACTTGGATAGGTGGGATAAATTTCAGCTTGTATTCATATGAAAAAAAAACACCTTGCTTAAGCCAGACATTTTTAAGGTCACATGATGTTTCTTTACAAATAATCATTTATGTCAATTTTTTAAATTAAAACTAAAAATGAAAGTGTAATAAAAACTACTTCAATTTACAAAAAATTATTTGATAACTTTTATTATATGCATAGTAAAAGTTTAATACTGTGCGTTTTATGAAATAAATATAAATAATTTATAATTAACAAACGAAAAAAAAACTTTCGCCTTAAAAAACTTTAAAACAAATGTTAAAATTTTATAAACAAACATGGTCAAACAACTTAAATTTAAAAATCAAACAAATGCTTTTTAAATTTTGTAGCAAAGCTGTCCAGTCTACTTGGGATGGTTTTCATTTTGTGTTCATATGAAGAATTTTCACCGGGATCTTGGTAGGTTATAGGCATGATCTCGCCTAGATGGGATGAGTAATTTTACATATGAAAGCAATGTTCATATGTAAAATTACTCATCCCATCTAGGCGAGATCATGCTTATAACCTACCAAGATCCCAGTAATCACATATAATTTTGATCCCATCAAAGTTATATGCAAACCTCCTCAGAAAATGTGGTTTTTTGACTTGCATGAGTATTTTATTTTAGACAACTTTATCACACCGTTTGCAAGTTCTATTATATTAAAAATATTTTTGCCTACATAATGCATGCGTATACTTTTATGTATAATTTTTTGTATTATATAATTATATTTATTTGATTTTAAGTATTCACAAGTTTAGCTTATTATTTGGATAAGGCGTTATCTTCAGACACGGAATGTCAGTGGTTTGATTCCTACAACTATCCAATTTTTTTTGTTCTACTTTTAAATACCCTTAAATAGCCTTAATTGTTTAATATTACCTTTCTTTTTCCTGTACATTTTTTATTCCCAATCTTTTAGCAGAGAAATGTTTCTTTTTAACATTCGCCTCTCTGCGTGTGTAAAAAAACAAAAAGAACTTAGAAAGAGGTGGGTTGTGAATCACGGACATTCCGTTTATGAAGTCAACGACTTATCCAAATAAGCTAAACGTGTGTATATAGATACAAATAAATATAATTATGTAAAACAATAAGTATACACATGCATTACATAGACATTTTCATATAGAGACAATGTATACTTGCTACATTAAAATAATACAAATATATTTCACAAGCACATCGCAATTAATATTTGCGCTTTCCTCTTTTAAAAAAATAAAATATAGGAAAACCATTCTTTTTAATGTTGACTTAAAACTGTTTTTCTTTTTTTGTTTTGTTTTTCCTATTCTAATTTTGTTGCTGAAAATAACAACCACTCTAAAGAAAAATAAAACAGTACACAATTAATTTAAATTTTTTTTTTTCCTATTTAAATTTATTTCAATTTCCTATTTTGTTAGTTTTGCTTTTATTGTTTTTGAAACCTAGTTTTTCCGCAATGAATAATATAATAAAACTTGCAAACGGCAGCAACCAAGTTGTCTAAAATAAAATACTCACATGTGGTCATACAAAACAAAAAACCACATGCATTTCCTGGGAAGGCTTTATATGAGTTTTAAAGGAGAGGCGAGATCTGGGTACTTTTTCTATCCCAGTTAGGCAGGATGATTTTAATTCATATGAACACCCCCTAAATATATAATTTTCTTACTGACCTTTTTTAACACATTTTAACATTTGATCATACTATTCCTAATTCTTGATTCAATTTTTTTTTAATTAATAATTTATTTTTTATTAAACAGTTTTTTATGATTGTATTTTAGTCAGTCATTATTTTTATCAGTTTATTTACCTGAGAAAAAATACCCAAAAAATTAAAAATACCTGACAACTGATTATCATAGCAGACGACTCAAGTAAGACATATACGATATTCCAGTCACCCGCAGGGCAACTGAGAAAAAATTGGAGTCTCCGCCCCTGCAATTTACTGTAGTAGTTTTCCTTTTACACCATACTTATTTAATAAATTTGCAGTACTAAGTTAAATGGAAAAATCATTAATTAGCAGACAAAGAGAAATAAGGTTCAAAGTTTCTAATAAATTAGTGGCGCATGATTTATTTTTTGGACTTATCTTCAGTAACCAGCATGGCAAAAGCCATGATGGTTACTGAAGATAAGTCCCTTTTTGATAAAAAAAATTTTAATAATGCTTTCCATCATTTTACATAAAATTTATGTTAGTGATACTGGCCTGTAGTATTAAGTGGGTAATTTATCATATCTTAAATTTGCGGATCTCCATTGTATTGGCAAATAGCTGATTTCAACTGAAGCTTTGAAAATTAAATTTATTGGTAATGCTAATGTGGCAGAAAAACTTTTTAATATTATTAATTGAACAAGGTCTGGACCAAAAGATTTATCAGGCTTTAAAAGATTTAACTTTTTTAGCACATCCCTATATTCAATAATACTGTCATCAATATCTATGGTATTAGTAATAGTAATATGTTTGAGGTGTGACCGATTATTTGTTGAGTGTACCAAGTACACTTAGAAAGCTATATCATTATTCAGCATAGTTGCATTATATAAAATCCACAAGTCAAGTTTAGCTCTAAAAGAGTTCACAGAGCATTAATTAGGTAGTCAATTCAATTAAAAAAATGCTCTGTTAAACAATTTTGAGGCAAAAAACTTGTTATTTTGCGATTATATTTGATATATGTTTTTGATGACCTCTTGCTGATTGATAACTTCTTCGCAAAAATTCATTAATTAAACTTTTTCGATTCCGTTGAATAACCAAAGTAGTGAGACATAACTTATCTAATTTTTTCTCATAACATAGTTTTTTTAGTGATGATAATATTTTTGTAGCACAATGCTGAACCTGTTCTAAAAAATTAATTTCATTTTTAGGGCATGGAAACCACACAGATACAGCAAATTCAATTAACAGTCTGAGAAAAGTAAATAATTTTTTGTACATAATTTTTAGTAATTCACTGTTTAAATCTAAAAATTTACTTCTTAACATACCCAAAACCTTTTTGCTTTACTTGGACGTAGAGTTATTTGATTTTTCCATTTAAGTCAGAAGTAAATACTACACCAAGATCTTTTTCAGCAACAGTGGTACATAAAGATTTTATTTTGTTTTGGGTTATTTTTACTACATAATTATGTGAGTGCATAATTAAGCACTTCTCAAAATTAAACTTTAACAGCCGTTTGTTGGACCAGTTGACAGCTTTATCAAGGTCATTTTGCAATAGATTAACACTTGTTTCACAACCAACCCTTGATAATACTTTAGCATCATTGGCATACATCTTTAAAATATTTACAAAGATCTCAGGCAAATTATTTAAGTAAATAATAAATAGTAAAAGGCTAATAACAGAGTCCTGTGGCACATCAATAAATATATCCTTCCAACATGAGACAATTTCTCCTATAACAACTTTTTGTCTTCTATTTTTTTAGAAATGGTTTAATATATTTTAACAATGTGCCAGAAATCCCCAAACATTTAAATTTTGTCAGTAATCTTTTATGGGGCACCAAATCAAATGCTTTTGCAAAGTCTAAGTAAATTACATCTTCGAGTATTTTCTATGATATGATATATATAAGATAATATGAGATTTTTTCTTAACAAAGCCGTGTTGATTTTTCGAAAGAATATTATTTGCATTTAGGAAATTCCTGATTAACACACGGGCAACCCCTTTAAGAATTTCACACAGTACAAAATTTAGTGAAATCCGATGATAATTCAACAGCAACAGTTTACTTCCTTCTTTATATTGAGTACAAATATTGGCTGATTTCCACTGAACAGGTAATTCACTAAGCTAAATGGAAGCGGTAAATATATGTGCAAGTGATAGAGCAATTCCATATGCACAATTTTCCAAGATTAAAGGTTTAATAAGATCTACTCCACACAACTTCTCTGTATTTAAATGTAATAATCTATGAAGAATAACTTTGTATGAGATTATATCTAAATCCAAAATTTTATTGATTCTAGATGCAAATGCTGGCAAATTAAAGTCATTCTCACGGACAAATGCATCTTGGAACTTGTTATAGCTAGTAAATTAACTATCTAATTTAGGTCATTTGCCACTATTCCATTTTCATCGTGTAATGGTTTAATTCAATTACTGATCTGTTGTTGGCTATTAAATTGAATTACTGATCTGTTGTTGGCTATAATAAAAATCCTAAGTTAATTTACACGTATTTGAAAATTAACTTAAGATTTTTTTTAGCTGATATTACTAGGTTTTTTCATAATTTTGCCTAGCTTTTCTTGATTCAGTTTTGACTATCTTGCAAATTTTGTTGTATTTATTCACAAGAGATGAAACTTTCTATTCTGAGGAACTGTTGGATAATCTAAGGGCGTTTTTCCATTTTATTAATTTTTTAAGATCATTTTTTATCCAAAATATTTGCTTTTTTTTTTATTTCTAATTTTTAACTAGAACATATAGCTTAAATGCCGTATTCATGTAAAATATATGTAATGTAAAATTTTATTCCATTTATGTCATTTCATTCATTCAATTTCCCTCATGTAAAATATATAATATATTAGGCATTTCCTCAACTGATTTGCCATTAAAACAGGTTAAACCATCTACATCGAAAAACAACCTATTAATTAACCTAATAATAATATAAAATTTACTTTCCTATAATCATGTACAATGACTCCCTCATTTATAAAACTTTTCTGACCTAATAAAATTTATTACCTTAAAACTAAGTGCCCTCTTTCAATATTTCCTAGAACTGGATGCGATTCAATTTGAAATAATCTATTCTCTTGTGTTGTAAATAATAAGTCAAGCATTTATTGTTCAATAGTTGAAATGTCAGAAAAGAAATGTGCTGAATGAAAAAGTGATCCTTCAAATTATCATAAAATTTATATTCATGAGAGCTATCATTGGCTTCAATTGATTTGACAACACCTTTGGGCCAATAAATGTTTTGAAAATAATTACTATATTCTTAAAATTGCATTTATCAATGTAGGATCTTGCACTTTTAAATTAAACCTTATTAAAGATTTCCATTTCAACTTTTTCTTATGGTCTTACATTCTAATATACATCTGTATATACATCCTATTAAGTAACTTTTGTGACAAATAAGAAGTGAAACCTATATTTGCTCAATTTAGTTGAAACTCAAAATTTTAACTTCAACTTGATAAGATACAAAATTGATATCAATGTATATTACAACACCACCACTAATTCTACCATTCTTACGATTTTTTTCTATACAAAAAGTAACCGAAATTTGTAATGGAAGTGATTTAAACAGTTTCCATTACTTTGATAATACATGGATTTACATCACTATATATACCTTGAAATTCTCGGTTTTACAGCTTAGCGAAGTTTCATTCGTATATAAACATATAATGTGGTCAATCGGCTTGTATTTGTTAAAATTTAACAATTTTGTTTCCACGGATAGCATATTGAAGTTTAGTATCAGAAGCAAGTTGAGAGTTTAGCTCATTTTTTTCTTGTCTTAATTGAAAATCTAACACTCTCTCTGCTTTAGTATCAGCTGAAATATACACATTTTTAAAGTTACTAATGTTTCTACTAATGTAATTTTTTGATTATACAAAGGAGGGTTTCTCATAATAACATTTTTTAATTCAACTAAGATTGGACCTGCTATCTTCTTCTTTTTTGACTGCAATCTCCTCACATTTTTGTTTTAACATTAAATAATTCCAAAATTTTTTCATTATCGTCTTCAATTTTTTTAGATTGTAAAGATTTGTCTGATTTGGCTATTCCATTACGGTTTGTAGATTTGGGGTCCTAATATCAATGAAATACCCTATGAAAATCCTTTTAAGGGATGATAGTGCATGCCTATGGGAGCCCAAAATAAAGGGTTTTGAAATCCCTCATTAACATCTAAAGCATAATTTTGGTCAAGAAGTTTATAAGCTTTTGCATACCATAATGCGATCTATTTAAGTGCTTAAAATACTACAAGACATGCTTTGTTTAAAAAATATATATAATATAAAATGTACTGCATAAAAACAAAACTTTTTTATTTTAAAAGCTTTTATCCAAACATGCATCTTATTGCTGTTCCGATGTATCAAGATAAATTCTCAAGTTCGAACTTTGCCCCTCGGTTAAAAAATTACCGGCCAATAATTTTTTCGGGAAATGGCAGTAATTATTCAAAGAAGAAAGGAAAATGTAAACACAGTGAGCGATTTTAAAATAAATTTAAAGATTTCTACATTTGCAAAAACTCACGAAGATTGCAGAAAATCTGTTTGTGTTATATGCATGAAAAAGGGTGATCAAGAGTTGACTGAAAACTATAAGTTGAAAATTCTTTAACTGATTCAAACAGACATAGATTTCAGTGATGAAAGAGTGCCTTTGGCTACTTGTGTTTCATGCAGATCTCAAATTGGAAAACTTTGTGCTGGAAAAATCAATCATGTGCCTAAACTTTTTGACTTCAAGTCAATTTCTATCAAACCTACAACCAGAGTTTCGTCAGTTTGTGAGTGCCTTTTATGCCAAATTGTCAAGAACAAAGGAAAGGAGAAGCATCCGTTTAACAGAGTCAAAGAATCCGAGGAAAAAATTCCAAAGCAAACTTCTCAGAGTTCTGAAAAGCGCTGCACAAAGTGCTTGTCAATTATTAGCCGAGGACTTCTTCACAACTGCACCATTGGAACTCGCCATGAAAACCAGAGAAGAATGGCCACAGATGATCCCATAGGTGCAGAGCAAGTGGCTGCAACAGTGTTAGCATCCAAAAGCGCATCTCCAAATGGCACTATTAGACTCAGTCAGCCTTGTGGAAAACTTTTGCCATTGAGGAGAGGTAATTACTTCTATTGTCTAGTTAATTATCATAGTATCATTATGCTAAATTAAAAGGACTCAAAATGTTGACTCACAAACATTTAATTTATGACCTGTAATAATTAATTATGAGAAAAAGAAACAAGAATGAATTAATTAATTAAAATGCTAATTGCAACTGCTTTGATTGAAAATTCATCTCTTAATTAATTACCCTGCTTCAATTTTATTTCATCAACCTAATTTTACTTTAAATCATTCTCATTGCAAGAATAAATATTTTTTTTCCTAATGGATGTTATTTTATAGTTTTTAAAGGTCTGTCATCGGCTCAGCAGCTATTCAAAGAACCACTCACAACAGAAAATATGGTTCAAATTCAGCAAAATACAGGACTTTCAAACAATGGCATGCAAAAACTAGGTTCAGCACTAAATCAAATCAGCCCAATTAGATTGGTGGAGCCAAGTTTTCCTTTGAAGTTCGCTCTAGCCGGCCAGAAACTTAATGATCAGTTCATGGTCAGCAACATCAGATTGGCAGAGAATGGTCAAAATTGTCAAGTTGTGCACTGCCAGAGCCTCAGCAATCTCAGTGATGTTTTCAGAGCATCACAAAAACTTCATCACAAATCAGAATCTTCCATTTTAAAACTCGGGATTGATGGTGGTGGATCATTTCTGAAAGTGAGCTTCACTCACATTGTGTTGGAAGAAGATGAGACTCCTCCACACAGCTCAGTACAGAAGACAATTAAGCTGATGGCACCAGCATCAACCAAAAATATGAGTGTTAAGCAGCAGATGCTGATAGCATTGTCACAAAACACTCCTGAGAGTTACCAGATTGTGAAGGCCATTTTCGACCTCATTCAAGTCAAAGAAAAATGCCAAACAGGTTCTTTGGTTGTCTCTTGTGACCTAAAGCTGACCAAAATTCTTTGTGGCATTCAGTCTCACAGTAGCAAATACCCTTGTTGTTGGTGTGATGCTGCATCTCCAGGTCTTGAAAATTGTGGACAACTTCGGACTTTTGGCCAGATCAGAAGACAGCATTCTGAATACATCCAGGCAGGAGGAGATTCAAGAAAGTCGAAGGAATTCAAAAATGTCATTCATGTATCTTTGATTGAATTTCAAGATGACAAGTTTGTCCTTGAGGCTATTCAACCAATAGAGCTCCACTTATTACTTGGAGTTGTGAACCACATCTTTAAAAATCTTTGCGACCTGTGGCCAAGGGCCAAGGAATGGCCTCCATCACTTCATATCCCTATCCAGCCTTACCATGGGGGCATTTCAATGGGAACGATTGCATGAAGCTTCTAAGAGGTCTGGATAAGCTTCAACAGTTTTCAGAAAAAGAAGGTTTCATTCCAGCTCTTGGTTTCATTCAAACACTCACACTATTCAAGACAGTGGTCACTTCGTGCTTTGGAAAAAGCCTGGACCCTAACTATAAATCCAAGATTGAACAGTTCAAACTTAGCTACACCAACCTTCCTATTTCTGTGACTCCCAAAGTGCATGCAGTGTTTTACCACGTGCCACAGTTCATCAAGATGAAACAAATTGGACTTGGCCTCTTTAGTGAGCAGGCAACAGAGGCTCTACATTCCAACTTCAAATCTCACTAGGAGAGATTTAAGAGAGATCCATTGCACCCAGATTATGCCAGTCATCTTTTAAAATGTGTCATTGACTACAACAGCAAGAGAATTTAATTTTTTTTAGAAAAGAAAATTTTCTTCAGAACATGCCTTTTCTCTGTAATCCATTAATGTAAATCCAAGGTTGTAACAGAACTTGAAAACAAACTCACTTAGAAAATAAATTAATTAAAGAATATTGGTTTGAATTTTACAGGCTAATATGTTGTGTTTTGTAAAAAAAATGCAAAAAAAAATTTTTTTCAACTAACTTTTTGGACTACTCATAGCCTAAATGTATGGGTATTTCGTAGTAAAACATTCAAAGCTAAATAAGTCTGTTGGATTTTAATCCAGGATTTTCAAATCACTCATTTTGTGTTCAATATGACATGCACTATCACCCTTTAAAAGGGTTTCCATAGGGTATTTCATTGATATTAGGACCCAAATCTACAAACCATGCCATTAAGGATTACATTTATGGTTTTTTTATTTCTTTCATTTTGTTCCTTGACAGCTACATTCACTACTTATAGTTGCTCTAGTGATCATTTTTAAGTCACTCAGTTAGCTGTAATCCATCAAGAATTTTTCAAGTGGTGGGAAATCTGTGTAATTCCCCTCTATAAACTTAACTCTTTTTTCTGAATTTTTATTGTCTTTTTCAGTTTTTTCAAATTCTTTTTTTTTTTTCAATTCATAAATCTGCTTAGCATGCTCTACTCATAGATTATCCAGGTTATATTTTAAAAATCTGGAAAACTGTAACAGGTAAAATCTCCGGAAAAAATCCAGAACTATTTTCCATTATTTTCCTCTTAGTTTTGCTTTTAGCTGAGTTGCTTCCAAGTTTTTTTCAAACTTAACCTAATTTTGTAAGAATGATGAGCGAGAAAGAAAAAACAACAAATATATTACAAAAATGTATACCTAAACATGAATGTATGGAAAACATTTTGGATATCTGGAAAAACTAAAAGTTAAGAAAAATATCTGGAAATCCGGAAATATCTGAAAAAAGATAATCCCTGTTTACTTCAAAAGCATTTAACTCCCCCTGAACAGTTTAAGAGAACACTATTATTAGAGATTGATAATATTATTTGCAATACAAAATGTAATTATTTATACAGCATAGTTACAAGTTTTATAATAAGTTGCATAAATTAAGGTTTCAATACTTTAAATAAAGAAACAGAAATTACATTTATTACATTAAGATAATTACAAAAATAAAATTTAATGGTTGCTTAGTTTAAACAATTTTACAAAAGAGAGAAAGAAAAAAAAACCTTACAAAATAAAATTAACCATCTAGAGTATATTACTTAAACTTACAAAAGGTTAATTAATATTTTTGTAAATATAAATTAATATTAATAAGATAAGTTAAAAAACAAAATATTTAATTTATTTCTTTGTTGTTATTTTTTTTTCCCCCAAAAAATAAAATAAATTGATAAATAAACAAATAAAACGAAACCTAAACAAACAACAAAAGCAAAAAAAAACAAAAAAAATATGCAAAAATTAGTATTTAAAATCTGGCATGTTTGACATTTCCTTAATAAACACTGAACTAGGTTGGTTGTTAATTTCCACAATTTTAGTTTTATTGTTTGTAATTGACCTTGAATTGTTTCTGACTGCTTTATTTTTGGTTTAACCAATTGGTTTAACGAATTCTTGTGAAAAAACATATTTATATAATAGTTTTGGATAAAAAAATTTTTTTTAACGAATTCTTGTTTAAATAATATTCTGGCCAATAACACTTTTTTTTTACTTCTTTACATATAAATTCGTTGTGCTTAATTTTAACTACATCTTCCCATCCAGGTGAACTAATTATTCAAATAATCATTTTTTCTATCAACTAAAATCTTTGAACAACTATTAATCCAAGGAGCTGCTTTGTTTTTTTATTTATTTTTTTGAACACTTATTAACTGATTTGAATTTGTCTTGCAATTATTGTTTTTAGCAAATTGGAAAGCTTTTTTTTTTTTTTTATTATACTTTAATTACTTTATATTGATTTTTTGGACTTGTATTACTGTATTAAAATTTAGAATAATTATATATATATAATTATCCTAAAATATTATCTTAATATAAAAATTAATTTAACAATAATTAGCTTAAATAAATTAAATACTTTATTTTTACACCTTAACACAATTTGAAATTTATTTTTTTAACCTTTTCAATATTTTTTAATAAAAAAATTCTCACCCTATATGCATCATTTAACTTTCTTTCATTGGCTGGTGGTGTTGACCACACTCCCTAGACAATAAACACTTGTTAATTTTTGAAAACATTTTAAAAAATTATTGTAACTGTTATATTTGTGTACAAAAATTAAGAAAAAAAATATTGCATATATGCAAATATTTTATTAATCAACTTAATGTATATATAAAAATATAATAAACAAATAACAAAGTTACTTTGGCTTTTGATAAGGTAACATTTTCATGGTTGTTACTTTTTATTATGAAGTACCGTGCACCTTTTAACATGGAATCAATGAATGATTTATGAGCTTGTACATTGTCTTCTTCTGAATCTAAAATAAATCTGTGCATAAATTGTTTAAAAAATAAAAAAATTCTTATTTTATAAAATATATATACACACATATATATAAATACAAGGGTTGAATTAAGCAAGCGTGATTTGCGATATCTGGAAAAATATCTGGCCTTAAAAATTTTAGTTTATGCAAAACTGTGTACTTTGTTTTCAAGGGGCAAGTGAGCTTAAATTTGTTAACAAAAAAATAATAAAAAACAAACAAAACAAACATACGAATACAAAAGTAATAACACTTTAGTCACTATAAAAGTAAGTAAGTGCATTATAAAAGTAATAAAACTATAATAGTGTTATTACTTTTACAACGCACTTATAGCTTTTATAATTCATTCTTCGTTCAAACAACATAAATAATCCCAAAATTTTAATTGAAATAGAAAAGCATCTAGAAAAAATGAGAAGAACTTCAGGAACTTAAACTTATGCGGTAGTGGTGTAGTGGTAAAGCGCTCGCTTCAGAAGCGAGAGGTTCCGAGTTTTATCTCGCTTGAGGAGGTGAATAACAACAACAACAACAACAACAAAAACTAATACGCACTTGAATAAAAATGTAAAATACGAAATTATAAACTTTTTATTAAGTTTATGATTTCAAAAAATGTTACTAATGGTCCATGAAAACGCGCATAACTTTTAAAATCAACAGATAAAAAATTTTTATTGGCTGATGTTAAAATTAACACGCATTTTTACATAACATTTAAGAAATGCTAAACATTTCTTATGAAGCACGAATTTGTTTAAACTTTTTATTAAGTTTATGATTTCAAAAAATGTTACTAATGGTCCATGAAAACGCGCATAACTTTTAAAATCAACAGATAAAAAATTTTTATTGGCTGATGTTAAAATTAACACGCATTTTTACATAACATTTAAGAAATGCTAAACATTTCTTATGAAGCACGAATTTGTTTAAGCTCTTGAAGTTTTTCGTATTATTTGACTACCCACTATATTTTTTAAAAACCAAAATTTTGTGTTATTACTTTTTGTAGTCATAAGTTTGTTGTTTTGCTTTGTTTTTATAATTTATTTGCTAACAAATTCAAGCTATTTTGCCCCCGGAAACAAAGTACACAGTTTTGCGCAAACTAAAATTTTGAAGATCAGATATTTTTCCAGATATTTCAAGTCATGATCACTTAATTCAACCCTTGTATATATATGTTATAAATTATAATAAACCTTTGATCCTTTTCCTACTTTTTTTATCACTAGATATTTTACCAATAGAATCTAGATAAAAAAAAGAAGCTTTCAATATCTAATTAATATTTATTAAAATATTTTAAAAAATAAACTTGTAACACTTTTTTAAAAATTGTTTGAAGAAAATTTAAAAAAAAAGAAAATTAAAAATTAATTCAACTCAAATCAAAGATAAACTTTGATAAAACTTTATTAATTCTCAACATTAAATTCATTATAAACTCAATAGATCTCAACATTTCCTTAATATAACTTAACCAGTATGGCTCTTTGACACTTAGATATTTTGGGTTGATAACAAAATATAAACAACTTCTGATTTTTTCTTACATTCACAACTACGGTTTCATCAATATTAATAATAAAAAAAGAAAGTTTTGAAACCAATCTTAAATTTTTTTAATACCACATTTAAAACCCTTTCTTGGGTCCTTTTATCAAAATGACAGCCTATCAACAACACAATTATTAATAAACCAAGCTTAATAACTCTTTGCTATAGATGAAATAATTTTTAATTGGATTGAGCATGAAGTTTTTGACTATTGTCAAAAAAATTATAAATGAACTATCAAGATATTATAGATAATTATAAATGGTAGTATACAAAAAATGTTCAAAATAGCAAATTAAGACAGCAACAGAATATAAGTTTTAATATTTTTATGATTTTAAATCAAGTTAAAAAATTTTTTTTAAATCATTGATTTATTTTTAGAAGGATGTAGCCAATGCTGTAAAGTTCTATCATACAAAGAAAAACTTAAAAAAACACAACTATTAGTATATTTCTGGTAAGGTTAAATTGATATTTTTGTTGACCTTACCATAACCAAAAATTAAATGCTTTTTTTAAAACTGATTTTAAAAAATTTTACTGCCTTGTTTTTCACAAAAAAATTAGTATTATAGGACCTTGGTGGAAGCGACCGAGCTATTACAGCTCCCACAAAAGTATAATTTTGTCATAAATTTATATTCATGACATATTGTAATAAATATATATATATATATATATATATATATATATATATATATATATATATATATATATATATATATATATATATATATATATATATATATATATATATATATATATTAGGGTGGTGCTAAAAACAACTTATTTTAAAAATGTCAGCTGACAACCCCTAAATGTGTTTTATATAATAAAATAATACTGGATTTAAAAAATTTTTGAATAAAAAATATTTTTACAGGTGCCACAAGGCCCTTATACATCAAATAGGTTCCTAATATTATAAAAAAAAAAGTTTTTCAAAAGTATATTATGTTGGGGCTCAAATGAAGCAAAATTATGTAAAAATTTCAAAAATAATCATTGTTTTATAAAAAGCAGAGATAAAAAAATTATAATTAAAAAAATCGTGTTAAATTCCCTTTTTTTTGTTATAAATTAAAAAATGTCATTTTCTATTTACTAAAATCTAAAATAATAATATATTTATAAAATGATTCATATTTTTGAAATTTTTATATATTTTTGCATCATTTGAGACCCAACATGACATACTTTTGAGAAACTTTTCTTTTTATAATATTAGGAACCTGTTTGATGTATAAGGGCCTTGTGGCACCCGTAAAAATATTTTTTATTCAAAAATTTTTTAAACCCAGTATTATTTTATTATATAAAACACATTTAGGGGTTGTCAGCTGACATTTTTAAAATAAGTTGTTTTTACCACCACCCTAATATATATATATATATATATATATATATATATATATATATATATATATATATATATATATATATATATATATTAATAATATCATTATAAATATATATTCATGACAAAATTATACTTTTGAGAGAGAAGAAATTGTTCCTGTAAGCCAATTTAGATGTGTGTAAGCAAGAGAAAGAGCTTAAAGTTCTCGCTTCTGGCTGAGGCCTGGTAATAAAAAAAAATTATTCAAAAATAAGTTATTTTAAATTTCTTGTATTGTTTACTGTTTGAAATTTTAAACTCTCAAGGGGTAAATACACTTTTGTTTATAATTGAAGGTTGCTCTTTTTTCGTGTATAATAAAGAGCAACTATTCCAACTATTTACAATAAAACTTTAGGATAGTTAATTAATTAATGTTAATTTAGGAAAAAATATCAAAAACTCATGAAAAATATGATGAAAAAATTGCAACGATGAGGTGCTTCACATTAAATCCCAAGATTTAATGCAAAGCACAAGTTAATACATGTTTTACATTTTAAACATCTTTATTTAATACATGCTGTGTTAAATAAATAAAAATATGTTTTAGATATAAATAAAATATACTATTAAAATAATAATAGGAAGAAAATAACAAAATAACAGCAGAGATGCTTAAAATATGTAAACATGTTGTAATTGTTTTATACTTGATTAAAGAGTTTAGGAGAATAATTATGTTCATACATACCCAAATTTTCAGTAGACAGATGATTTTTTTAATACATATTTTTTTATAAGAAAACTAAATTAAGTTTACACTTCTCATATAATTTTATTTTATTATATATAAAGAAAAAGTCAAAATACAAATTTAGTAACTAATAAAATATAATTAAAATATTATACAAAGAATTTAGTTATTAGAGTTTATTTCTGAACTTAAATATTAGAATCCATAGGATAAATCTAAACAATTGTGTGTGCCTGCGCGCACATGTGTGTATAATTATATAACATTATATATTATATATACATTATAAATATTTATAGCTTTGAAAATATTATTTAATAAGATTTATTAAAACTTATTAAGATACCTAGAGATGAATTTGATCCAGTAAATGAGGACATTGAGATAGAGCCAGAAAAGGAGCAACTGAAGCTATCACTAAACGAATTAGATCTTGAATTGGAAAAGGATTGTGAAAATGAGCTTGCATGGGAGAAGTTACTTTCATGATCAGAGTGTTTTCCCCCATCAATTTCATCAACAACTTTCATATGTTGAACATAGTCACTTAATACTTTCTCTTTAACTAAAAAAAAATTTATAAAAATTTTTGTATACAAACTCTAAAAAGATTCAACCTTTTATTTTTAAAACAAATTTACCTTTAACATTTTCTTCTTTCTTCTATAAAGAAAAAAAAAAAAATTAATAATATATTTGTAACATTGTTTCTGTCATAGAAGATACAACTGTTGTTTTATTATTTAAACAATAAATTTAAACTTTAAAAACTATTAAACTTTAAAAGTTTAAAAAAAATTAATGTGTATACATGCATGTATGTTTACCCTGTACCAATTGAAGTGCGAAGTTTGTTTAAACTTGTCATGTTAACAGGCATGTGCTTTTTATATAGTTCCCGCATTTATTTGTATTGTTTGAATAGATTCTAGATGACTCGTTGTTCAATGGGGAACAATGGTCATTCCAACAAGATAGTGCCCCTTCGCACAAAGCGAAGACAACACAGAGGTGGTTGACAGCCAATGTGCCCGATTTTATCTCTACGGATGCCTGGCCGTCAGCATCACCAGATCTTAATCCATTGGATTATGCAATCTGATCTAAACTGGAGGCGAAGGTGTGCTGCAAACCTCACACTTCCGTTGATGCCCTCAAGCGATCACTTCTCAGAGAATGGGATGCTTTATCCATGGATACCGTGCGTAAATCAATCGAGGAATGGCGTCCAAGACTGGAGGCGTGCATACGGGCAAAAGGGGGTTATTTCGAGGACTCTCTTTATTAATGTGTACTTTAGCATTTTAACTAAAACATAACATGCATATAATATGTATATATTACATTTGTTCTTGCATTAAAAACATGTTCTCTTAAATTTTTTTACTGAATTAAAATTTCGCACTTCAATTGGTACTACTAGGTAAATACATACAGTACTGTGCAAAAGAAAGTAGCACCTAAGAAATTTTTTTAAAAATGTACATTTAAATAAATATAAGTAAATAATATTGAGTTTTTATTAAATTAAACTAAAATATTGTTTTAAATAAAACTATATTTATTTACTTTAGTTAATGATTTCAATAATAATATAATTTCAGTACTAATAAAATGCCAAAGATATGAATAAATGACAGAAATCACATCATTGTTTTACATGAAGAGGGCTATAGTCAACTTAAAATAACCAAATGTGTGTATTGCTCATGAGCCTCAGTTCAAAAAATAGATAAAAAATAATGAAACTAGTGATGCAATGGAAAAAAAGAACTCTGGTCGTCCCAAGAAGTTAAGCCTACGCGATGAACAGTTTTTAAAAATAACAGCGCTACAAAATCACAAGATAGTAAGCACAGAACTTGTTCAAGATCTTAAAAGAGCTAGTGAAACTTAAGTACGTGCATTTACTGTGCAACAATCTTTAATAAAATCTGGATTAAAAGGCTGTGTAGCTATTAACCTTTATTACACAAAGGTAATAAAGAAAAAAGATTAAAGTTTGCCAGAGAGCACAAAGAGTGGCAGAAAAATGAATGGGACAAGGTATTGTTTACAGACGAATCTAAATTTCAAATATTTGGGACGAATAGACAGTAGGTTAGGCAAAGAAAGGGAGATGCATTGAAGGAGCCATGTCTAGCATCAACTATCAAACATGGTGGAGGGAATTTCAAGTTTGGGGGTGTATTTCAATAAAAAGGGTAAGAGATATTGTTAGAATAACAGAAAAACTTACAGGTGAAAAATATAAAAATATTTTACATAATCATACTGTGCCTTCTGGACGACAACTGATATGGGATTGTTTTATTTTACAACAGGATAACAATCCCAAACATACTTGCAAATTAGTTAAAAACTATTTGTCAAATCTGAAAGAGGAGGGAGTGCTTCAAACCATACCTTGGCCTCCTCAGAGCCCTGATTTGAATAATTGAACATGTTTGGGACTACTTAGACAGAAAGAAGATGGAAAGGTTGCCAAAGAATGTAAATGAGCTTTGGAATGTTCTAAAAGAAGAATGGTAAAATATACCCATCACATTTATTGAAAATCTCTATAAAAGTATAAATAAAAGACTCCAAGATGTTATTGTAAATAACATCTTGGAGTCTTTTATTTATACTTTTGGTCACACTAAATATTAATTAAGTCTCTATGTTATAGTTATAAATTTAAATGTTTTTAATAAAACTTGTATTATACTACACAATTCAATAAAAAATATGTTTGTACCTACATTTTGTTTTAATTTCATTTTGTTTAACATTTTATCTTGAATATATTAAAATTCTCTTAGGTGCTACTTTTTTTTGCGTTTAGACATTTACATTATGCTAAAACTTATTTATTGGAATATTTCAAATGTCTTTTGATATGTTTATGCAGCATTTATTTAGAAAAAAGAATTAATGTGTATACATGTATGTATGTTTAAATACATACATCAGGCCTTATTAAAAAGAGTTACGCAGTACCCATTTTACATACAAAATGGCAATATTACTTATGTGTAAAGACATTTACATTTTGCCAAAAATTATTAGAATATTTCAAATGTCTTTTGATATGTTTATGTGACATTTATTTAGAAAAAAAGTCGTAATAATTGCAAAAAACATTTTTATGCAGTTGTATTTAATTAGTAGCTAGCAATAAAATTAGTAACTTTTATCACTAACCACCAATAAATTTGTTGCATGAAGGTAAAAAAAGTTTCTAAGATTTGAACCAAAATTTGATTTTATTTGTAATTTTACCTTTTACTGCTGCAATTATTACTGTTAACTGTTTAAACAAACTTATATGGCTATTTATGAATTTACTTATAAACAAACCAACATGATTTAATAATTAATATATATTAAATGAACAAAAAAGTTGTACATGAATTAGGAGAATACTAAATCAGTATACTGCTTTCAAAATCAGCCTGGATATGTCAATGCATTGACTAACATGTAATTATAACCTTTTGTAACCAAAATTTGTAAACAAAAAATAGTTTTCTTTGTGGTTTTATTACAAATCAACATCACAAATTAACACTATCAGGTTTGTTATTGCTGTGTAAACAATAACAATACTGAAAACAAAATTCCAAAATTACAGAACAAAATAGTAAAATTGTTAAAGCCTAATTTTTTACTTTTGAATCCTTGTTTCTTCTCTTTGAATCTTTACCTTCACTTACAACATGCTTTTTTTCGCTTGATTTTAATGACTTATCTTTTGATTTTGGCTTGTCCAAATCATTCAACAAAGGTTTTGACACCTTTTTTTCCAACTCTTTAACTTTTTTTTCAAGCATTTCCTTTTGAATAATAATATCACTTTCACCAGAAATTTTACTCTCAAGCTTTCTATCTTTTTTTGAACTATCTTTTTCTTTTTCTTTTTTTGTGGATGATTTTGATTTTTTAACAGCATCTGGTTTATTTATCTTAACTTCAATAGCTGAAGACAATGTTTGTGATTCTTTTGAAGGTTTGTATGTAGACTTTAACTTTGGCTCAGATTTTAAATCTGATTTTGTTGGCTCTTTATGAGAATGACGATTACTACTTTTTGAAGGTTTTGTTACAGTTTTTAATTCCGATTTAGACTGCTTCATAAACTTGTTTGATTTCAAGGAACTATCAGGATTAGGTAGTACCAATGGAATTTCAGATGTTGTAGTTTTAATAATTTTGCTTTTCGGCACAGACTTTTCACTTTTTAAAGCTGATTTTTCAGCTACATGATTTGTTTCAATGTTTGATATTTCTACTTTTTCTCTTGGTTCTTCAATTTTGGCAGTTTTAGAAGGTGTTTTACTTTTTCGCGTTGATAACTTGCGCTTTGGAGGATTTTTAGTTGATTTGGACGATTTTTTATTTTTTAATGGATTTTCAACTAAAAAAAATTATTGATTTAACTCATTCTATTTCATTTATATAAAACTACCCAAAAAAATTAAAAATTAAAAAAAGCATTTTATTGGAACCTAGGAATTTTATTTAAACTTATTTACACTAGATTTTGTGCAAAACTTAGAATACCTTCATTTGTTGCACTGTCTTCAAGTTCTTTTTGAAAAGCATCTTGACCAATATCTGGTTTTAAAATATCATCTAGAACATTTACAACTTTGTCGCTAATTCCTACAAAAAAAAAAGCAGTTTGATTACTATAAATTTTTTATAATTGATTAACAAATATTATAGATATTATGGGTTGATTAACAAATATTAAAGATATTTTTGGCTGATTAACAAATATTAAAGATATTATTGGTTAATCAATTTGAGATCCAAGTTGAGGTAGTACAGATATATAAAAAGTAAATGGGAATAAGTTACATATAATTACAGCACTCCAGTATTCTTATTGTAACCAAACCCAAAACTTCTTAAATCAATGATTGCAATTGATTCAAAATTAAATAATTCTGTATTATCTGTAATTTGTAATAACTTTTTTTAAAACTGCAAAATGCTAACAAAGATTGCATTTATTAAAAAAAAAATTTTTTTTGAGGTGTAAAAACAAATTGTTTTCATTTAAAATTAACAAATTAACAAAAAAATAAGTTCCAAACTTTAATTTAGAAACAAAATCATAGTTTGTCTAGAACTTTTCTCACAAAAATATCATTTCTTTTTTCGCCAAGTAAACTTGGCTTTTAACTTTTGAAAAACAAAAAAAAAAATTAATTATAATTGAAATACAATATTTAATATTGTTGATTAATAAATTGATATTTCCTCAATCAAAAATTGTTCTCTATGCAGGTTCTGTTGCATCAAGTTTACAGTATTTCAGCACTATTTTAAAAATATATTCACCATTGAATAATTTCAGAAAAATTATGTCTGGATTATTATTAAATTACTTCGAAAAAACTGTTTCAATTTACAAGGGCTATATTAAAAACTACAAGATAAACAAAGTAGTGTTTCATGAATTTGCAAATCAAAAAATGTTTTAATAAAAAAAAAAAAAATTTTCTGATGTAAAGCTGTATGTTTTCAGTGAAAACATACAGCTTTACATCAGAAAAAAAAAAACAAATTTGGAAGCTTAGTTAGACACATTCTAAAGTCAACTTAGTGTTGTCTTTAATTGGAATTTAATTAGAATAATATTGGGTTGATTAGCTGATTATAGTATAAAATCTTTTCATTTTGAATGAATAACTTTTAAACATATTGTAATAAGACAATATCTGAGAAATATCATATTTTTAAATAATTTTTCAAGCTAATTTTTTTCAAGTTCATTTTCAAAAAATTCAAAAATTAATTTCATTAAAAAATAAACTTAATTTTTTAATTAAAAAAAGTAATAGGCCTCTTCGCAGTTCAATAATTTCATGTGCGCACATCTTATTAGTCTGTCTTGTTCCTTATGCACAAAATCACATGAAAAAAAGTAAATATACAGATAAATTGGATGACTTAACACCAAATCAGCCTATACAATGAATATGTTGAAATGAGATAAGTTGACGTAAAGTTTTTACGCCTTTAACAAAAGCCACTAAGCCAAAAAAATTAAAAGTAATTGCAGTTCAGTGCACTTGAAAATTTTATTTATAGTATTTTAGTGTTTGCAAAGGAACACTTCACAAATCATTTTTTAATATAAACTAATTTTTTTCAACTTTGTTGTATAGGCTCGTTTGGCGCTTAACCATCTAATTAAAGAAGCACTCTTGAAAGAAATAGTTGTTTAGATAAAATTTCTTTTCTTTTTTCATAATAAATATTGATTTAGCTTTATATAAGTTTTTTAATGTTTGTGTAATAGAATATTTGTGATTATGGAAGAAACAAATTTAAAACAAATTCATAGTTGAAGTGTAAAAGCTCTTGAAGAGTATAGATTGTAAGTATAAGAATGCAAAATGATAATTATATGTACATCAGTCGATGTAGCAACACTTCTCACATATTTTACCTATTTTTCAGTCAATGTAGCAAACAAATGGTAAATTTAGAATAGACAAACAATAGGAATATATATATACAAGTATATATATTATTTTGTTATTCACCTCCTCAAGGCCGATAAAGCCACTACAGATAGTGGTTATAACCCTCTCTTAACTCTATAACTCCGAAACACGAACCTTGAAAAACAAGGCCGCTGCACGGAGAAACAAGTTGATATATATCTAGTTAATATACATATATATATATATATATATATATATATATATATATATATATAGATCTATAGTTTGTTGGCTTTGGGAAGAGCGGAAGGAAAAAAGTGATTCTTACGCCAACATATACGTCACTTTTAATTACTTTTAACTTTCGTCCAACATTTCCGTGTTGGACGAAAGTAAAAACCATTAATTTAATTAAAAATTAATCGTTTTTTAAAAAAACCACAAAAACGCAAATTTAATTGACCAGAATGTTTTAAAAACATTGTGAATGTTTTTAACAATATAAACAATGTTTTTATTTTATTTTTTTTAATAAAATGTTTTTATTTTTTTTAATAAAATGTTTTTATTTTTATTTTTTTTACTGAAAATCATGCGCGAAGTGTTGCTACATCGACTATCTTATAGCCTGACTCGCAAGGGAGTGCTGCTACATCGACTGACAAATAGCCTGACTCGCAAGGGAGTGCTGCTACATCGACTGACAAATAGCCTGACTCGCAAGGGAGTGCTGCTACATCGACTGACAAATAGCCTGACCCGCAAGGGAGTGCTGCTACATCGACTGAGGGTTTGGTTAGGGCAGGCAGTCTATCATTATTAAAAAAAAAAATTCCGGTCTTGCATTTTAATTTTTACTTTTTGTCAACAAAATATCGAAAAAACTTTCGGACAACATCTAAGGGTTGTATATATATATATATATATATATATATATATTATATATATATATATATATATATATATTAGTGATGATATATATATATTAGTGATGATATATATATTATTGATATTAATATATATATATATGTATATAGTGATGAACCGATAGAATTTTTTGGCCAATGCCGATGGATGGGAAAAAGCCGATACTGATAAATTAACTAATTATTAAAATTTTGAAAACATAAAACCATACAACTTTAAATTGTGTAGTCTTTTTCATGGAATCAGTACTGGTATACAAATACTTGGACTCAAATCAGAGCCAAACCATTATTTTAAAAGATATTAGAAAAAAATTAGTTAAAAAAATAAACGTTTTTTAGTTTTTTTAACTATGAAAAGAAAACTTTGAAAAAATAAAAACAATTTTCGAGGAACGCGATTGCAGTGGCCTTGGGGAGGTGAATTGAAATTAAACAAAAATAACAAATAAAAATATAGAAGTATAGTAGGCTATACTTGAACACATATAGATAACAATGTTTAAATAGGTTACTTTTAAGTATAACAATAGAACAACACAAAATAAAATTATTCTAAAAACAACACAATGGTAGTAAAAGCAGGGGGGCAGAGTCCCAAAAGGACTCCAGCTTTATATCTCTACTTTTTTCAAGTCTGTAGTGTCCAGAAGCTCATATAATACAGTTAATAGTAAAATAATTTGTTTTATATTTAGTTTCTACTTGGTTCAATTTATATAATTTATTTAAGCCACTCCTTTTTTATTCAGTTAATACTTTGAGTTAATATATACATTTTAGTAAAACTATCTAGTATTTAGTTTATATTTGTTTTAACCAGTACGGTTTACTGCAAATATTTGTTATATATTAAACTTATACTTTATTTAGGTTGTTTGGTTTAGTGACGTTATAAAAACAGTTTATTGAGATAATTTATTCTAGGTTTGGTATTGTATATCCTCCTCCGGCAATTGCCATATAGCTGCAGGAGAATAAACCATACTGAACATAAATTAAAAATATTACAAAATTGCCTCAATTTGTTAGACATAAAACACAACACAACAAACAGCAGTATAATAACAAACAATGAAAACAAACACATTATAATAAGGATAAGTACACACAGAAATACTTTAAGTAAGAGTATAAAAATACATCCGATGTAATCTCAAGCGCATAATCATGCTCGGTGACAACATATTATAATATTATAAGCACGATATAACAGGCTTGGCAATTTTCTTCATCACAAGCCCTGCTTTGGTACTTGGAAATCCCTTTAAAGATACTTTATAAAGATAAATACTTACAATGATTTATAATGTGGTTTCAGAATTAAATTTAATTACAATGCGGTACATTATATACGCAACTGCAGGCTTGGCCAGGAAGGCATGCGATTTCAAGTCTTTATATGACCACGCAAATAATTTTTTTTTGATGATTTAACTACGGTTTTAAACAAATGCGCTGAAATAATTAGTTTTTAATTACTTTGAAAATAAATAATTTCGACACGTTTATCTTTACTGTTTTTTTATTAGCAAAACACTTTTAAATAAAGTTAATAAATAAATTGAAGCTAATGATTTTAATTAAAATATCATTGAAAGTTGTATAATTTTTTATTTATATTATTTAATTATAAGATTTTTATAAGTAAAACAAAAGTAAAAATTAAAAAAAATTTTTTTTATAAGCAACGACTTTAAACAGTGAAGGTCTCTTTAATTAACTTTATATTAGAATCATTAAAAATTTTGCAGAGAAGAAAAAAAAAAGACAAACTTTTTTGAAAGTCGTTTGAATTAAATAACTTTGATCTTCACTTACGTTTTTATATTATTGAAACGCATTTAAATAAGTAACAAATCACTGCTAATGATTTTTTATAAAAACATTAATGAATAATATATGTTTTTTTATATTTATTTAAGCATTTATTTTTTATTATAAATGTTTTTAAATAAAAAAATTATAACAATTTTTTAAATAAACTATTTAATTATTTTTATTTTTTTTACTTTAACGAAGAATTGTTAAGAATCTTTTTTAAACTTTTAAATGTATGCGTTTATTAAATAATTGTCAGTTGTAAGTTGTTACTTTATTTAAAAAGGGTTTCGCATAATATGAAATTATAAAAACATTAGTAAAGATAAACGATTCAAAGTTATTTATTCCAAACGTATTTTAGATAATCTTATCGTTATAGTTTATTATTTATTTTAGTTGAGTTTTAATTTTATTTTTGCTATTTTAGTTTTAGTAAAGTTATTTTTATTTTGTTTTTCGCTATTTTTTTTACGAAAACTTATTTGCTTCTTTAACAATGTAGTTAAACTTTCAACAATGTAAATATGTTTATTCAGTAAAGTTACAATTACTTATGTTACGCTTTTCTATTATGCAACAAAATCTCATAACAAGGCCTGTATATGTGTACATATATATATATATATATATATATATATATATATATATAATATATATATATATATATATATATATACACACATATATATATACATATATATATGCACTGTATATGTATACATACATACACATATATATGAATTGCATATGAGTACATACACACACACACACACACACACACACACACACACACACACACACACACACACACACACACACACACACACACACATATGTGTGTGTGTGTAACGATGGGGATCATTTTAAATCAAAAAATTCTAAAAAAAATGAACTGTTACTTAACAAAGGTAACATTGTAATACCTTCAAGTTTGATATATATCCCTCATTTTTTTCAAACACAAGCACAAAACTTTAAGAAAGTACAAATTCTGACTTGATCCTATGGACTTGTACATAACTATGTACATACCAAAGTTAGAATAGTTGTATCTTATATTGCATATTATTTTAAGCTTAGTTTGACAACTTTTGTCTTATTTTTATAAATAAAATATAAATAACTTTAAAAAAAGAATAATAGAAACTATTACAGTATGTGTGTGTGTGTGTGTGTGTGTGTGTGTGTGTGTGTGTGTGTGTGTGTGTGTGTGTGTGTGTGTGTGTGTGTGTGTGTGTGTGTGTGTATATATATATATATATATATATATATAGATCAATTTTTTGATTTTTTGAAGAAAATATATCAGAAAAACTGTTGTTGATGATGAGTTTTTTTATATTTCGTTAATCAAACTTTCTATAATTATAGATATTCATTGATAAAATTGAAAGAAATTAGTTATAAATCATGCTTACAATTATCTAATTAAAGTTTCAATTTATTTTTTTATTTTGTTGTTTTATTTAATAAATTAACTATTAAAACATTTTTAATTTTAATTTTTAATTTTACACAAAACAGCTTTCAGAAGAGACTAAATTTTATTTTTTAATAGTTTTTAAGTGAAAATATAAAACTAAGAAATTTATAATTTAAAACAATATTTGTGTGCACAAGCAAGGGAGCATAAATAATTGCAAAATGTAAAGGTATTTTAAACGCAATATTTTGATGTAACATAGTTTTCTTGCAATAACTACTATTATTCTTTTGACTGCTAAAGCTAAAAAAGTCTTATAATTTAATATTTATCACATAAAAATATTTAAAATAAATGTAAAATAAATAAATTTGAAAAAAATATTTTATTTTTACTGAATTTAACACGTTCGCTACCAACTAGGAGTATACATAGTAAGTTGGCGTCATTTATTTGCCAACTACAAGTATACTTATAGTTAGCGGGACTTTGATATTTGCAAACTACAAGAATACCCGTAGTAAGCCGGCATCATGAGTTTACCAACTACGTAGTTATACTAACTTATTTCAAATAATATTTGTGCATGACTGGCTTTGTCTATTCACTTTTTTTTCTTTCTTCTTAGCAGAAAATATTACATTCAAGTTTTTATTTTAAAAATCTAAAGAACCTAATTTAAATGCGGATTAAGACAGAAATAGCTTAAAACAGATAAAAGTAAAATATTGATAATGCTTCAATTTTATTTCATGAAAATTAAAGTGTAAACCTATTCTTTTGAATGATACATTCTGAAACATTCACCAATACATAACGAAGGTCTATTTTCACAAACAGCACATTCATATCATGTTTCTTAACATTTTATTTTAGAGCAGACTCAACATGGTTTTGTTGGGAATTTTTTCTTTTCATTTGGTGGTATTGAAGACAAGTAGTGGAAGCTATTTCATTCAAACGTTTACCCAATAAATCCGTAACAATGAATTCTCTAAACTTAAGCAAGGAAATTGTTTTATCTATATTTGCTGTTTAGACAGTAAGCATTAAACAAAAATGTATCAAAGAGATGAAATACTACTTTTTTATACCATCTAATTGTCTTTCTTAGGCAATCATAATATGATACCATTTGTTCCCCCCTATCTACCCCTGACATACATTGATTGTAATCTTTAGTAATATTGGGTTTCATTTTCTTCTCTCTTCTCCTGTTTGTCACTTCAATCATTTGCAATGAATGCAAGTTGCTAATCATTAGCACGTCTCTTTTGTCTTTCCATTTAGCAACCACTACACCCTCTCTGCTTCTGCGTATAACGTCTCTCTGTTTCAGTTTTGCTTTTGTACATTCTTGTGGATTTGACTTTTGGTCAGATCTTAAAGTAGTTATTATTACATTATTACTTCAGTGTTATTATCTTCAGAACCGATTCTGATACAGTCAAGCTCGAAGACGTAGTAGTATAAGCAAAAAATGAATCCAATCTTCAAAATCATCATCTTCACTATCCACACAATTTTCCATAATCATATGTGCTGATCCAATTGTGGAATATCTGTGTTGAGCTAATATGAGATAGATAAATTTATAAATTATCTATTTATAAAAAAGAAATTACTTATCTATAAAACACATTAATTAGTATATTGTGTAAAAAAATTCGAAGTGCACACTAGAACAATTTAGAATTTAAAAAACAAAATATAAATTACCTTTTTTACTCATGATAACTCCCAATGTGCATGTGCAAGAAAATTGAAACACTATAATAATATTGCATCAAATAAGCTACATTACTATACCTTTTCAAGATGTAATTGAGAACTTTAAAGTTGTAATTAAGAAATGTAAGATGCAATTGAGAAATACAACATGTAATTTAGAAGTTACAATATGTAATTAAGAAACACAAAATGTAATTAAGAAATTTTAAAATGTAATTGAGATACTCAGCATGTAATAAGAAATAGCAATAGGGCAATTCCACATCAAATCACCCAGTCCATTGAACCATGTGTCTTCCTTTTGTGTTATATTTTGACACATTATTTCTAATTATAAAAAAATATTGCATGCAAAATTTCAGCTAAAAAAGTTTAGCGGTTGACAAGATACTGCAATTTTAATACTGACCTGATTTCCCAAAATGAACCGCTTTTCATAACATTCTGAAAAAACATTTTCCTTAAAATAATAAGAAATAAAAATGGCAAAAACATGAAAATAAACATATATAATGTTTTTTTGATGCTGAATTCAATAAATGTACTTAAAATGCTTAAATATAAAAAGAACATGCATAATAAAACAACAAGTTTCTATAAACCAACTTTGGGGCCCAATATCTCAAAACACCCCGATCAAAAAAATTTTTTTTTTGCTGTTAATATTTTCAGCTGTTTATAATCTTACTAGGCACAAAAAATCTAACTGGAAAAACGACTGAAACATACGGAACTTTAATTTCAAAGATGTATTACTTTTTCAAGAAATTCCCAAAAAATATTTGTAAATAAAATAAAGTTAATCGTAATTTAAAAAGTTACTTATATATACAAGATTTTTAAAGGTATCAAAGATGAAAGTTATTTTGACTGTGTTTGTAATAGTTTACAATATTGCTCCCATTTTACTTGTACTTCCTCTATTTCAGCATTTTCAAACACATAGTTTCTACCAGAACTAGAGCAAGCTTGTGGAACAGATAGTTTTTTCAATATGTTGGTGTTTGGAATAAAACAGTAGTCGTCTCTTTCAGGCCAGTTAAAACAGATTGATGGACCATTTGGATGAAGAAACTTAACTTTAGCAACAACTTCTTCTAAGTTGGTTTTAGTTACAATGCCGATCTACCACTTATCATCACAGACTACAGCGACATAACAACCCAAAGTGACAGTATCAAGTTGAGATATGTCTTGTTTCTTTTTAAGATTGTGGATTATTGTATAATTAGTGTCTGTACTATACCTCTTTGCCCCAACCTTGTTATCTCCAAGATGTATAAATTGATGAAAGCTACGAGTACCAGGTAGAGTTGTTACACCAGTGTACCTTTCTTTTTGCTCTTCACGTTGCAATTGTAAGTCCAATCCCTTTATGTAAATGAAGTTAACAACTTTGATTTTATCAATACAAAATTCATACATAGCTTCTGATGTGAGAATTTGGTTTCTGTACGGTCGTTTTAAACTTTCTTGTGCTGTTAATCTTTTTACAGTACCACCAATCCCATCGCATGGTGACTTTCCGTGGGACGTGGCAAAAAAGTTCCATTCAATTTTAAGGCAAAATTCGCTCTCTAGTTGGCATAGATTGTAAAAGCTTTTACAATTTTTGTACTGTCCTGCGCAACCATCAGTGAATAAATGTAATTTGAACAGATTGGAAAATTTTATTTTTAATATTGGTATGATTAGTTGGAATGATAGCTCTGTATTTCATCTTGGACAACAAAAGCATAATTTTCAGCAAAGTTGCCAATAATAATATTTGATTGATCCATATATTGTTTCAGTTGGTTAAGGTACTGTGATTGAGAGTGAGCAATAAAAGAATAAGCTTGTAGCTTTTCAAATCAAGATGCTAATAGTTCAACAAACGTTGGAACATCAGCTATTAAACTTAATAGTGTTGCACGGTCAATAGTTTGCCAATGCTTGTAGTGTATCTCAAAATCATCTTCGTATTCTCCAAAAATCTCATACAAATATTTGGCGAGGGGTTCTTTACCAGGACAATCTTCACACTGTGTTATACTTTAGAACACTGTGCAAGCATGCATTCTTTGTTTTCTACTGAGCAAACGGTTTTTGAAAGCATCTACTAGCAATATGGCATTTTGGTGATAAGAACAAACACAAACAGAATGTGTACCACTTGCACCTGGCAAAATGCACCACTTTGGTCTAAGTGAAGCAAATTTTGAGTAACTTATTTGTATTTCTGGATTGTTTTCTTTGTATAATAAATATAGTTCCTTTATATTACACAAAAGCAGTTTTTTTTGTTTATGGACGTTCTGTTGAATGCTAACATAATCTTTTTTTCCAGGCATAGTTCTACATAAATCACTTGAATCATAAAAAAGCTTAACAGAATCTTCTATTTCTTTTTGTAAGACTTTCCCTTTATACAAAGGTGAGATAGCCAACAATCCTTTTTTATTAAAAAGTTGTCTAGCCTTTTTTGGTTGGTATTATGTAACTGCAAATTTATTTTGTACTTCTAATATTGACCAACTTGGGGGTGCCAGAGTTAGAAGTTGAACAATAGTCCTTTTGTCAGAACATAGAATTTTTTCTTTTATCAAGCTCATAATTTCATCAAAGTTTTCAGCCTTCTTTTTAATGTCATTTGGTTCATAACACAGTTTTGAGGGAACATTGAATTGACTTTCAGTTTTTCTAGTAAGGTTACTTACCATTTCGTTGATGCGCGCAACTTTTCGCTTTCCTTCTGAGAGTATATGTTTTGATGACTTTGAATGAGATTTTAGAGGAGATATATTAAAATTTTCAAGTTCTTCATTGATCTCCTGTCTTTTTGATTTGAATGATGATATTAGAAATTCTTCATCTTGTTCACCCAGACTTTGCTTCTCTTCTATAAGATCTGCTTTTTTGGAAATCTTTTGCTTACAGGGTTTGCAAAGTTTCTTCCCAGGAGCAATATTTAAGCTACTTCTCATCATTTATCGTAACTACTCTAAGATTTTCTAAAAGTAATTGAATTGTATATATAATTGCATATAGCTTTATGTATTTTGTATATAGTATAATTGTATGTATAGTTGTATATAGCTTATCTGCACAATTGTTTAAAACATTGTTTATGTTTTGGAAAACACAAATTAAAAAAATATATATATCAAAATACTTAAATTCCACTTTTACTTACTTGTAATTTTCTTTGTATGTTTTTTGAATAGATCACAGCATGCTTTCTGCCATATAGGATACATTTTCAAATAATTTGTAGCATGTTTTTCACATAATGTTGTTAAGTTTGATAGTTCAATGTTACAGCGTAATGATATAGCTATTTTTTCTTTGTTGCTTAAAGTTCCAATAACATTTTGTTGGCCTTTGCATGCATCTGATGTCATTAACCCAATAGAACACATCTTATAATAAACTACTTTGTATAAATGTATTTCCTAAAAAAAGCGAATTCTTTTTTTTTTACTTAATTTTTAGTAAAAAAAAATTTAATATAGAAATAATTCAAACCTTTTCAGAATCCCACTGTTGTATGATTTTTTACACTGATAGATATGGTTAATTTTCTTTATAGATATATTTATATATATATACAATTTATATATATATCAAATTGTTAATTTGTTAAAATTTAAATAAAATTTACGAATACTGTTTTTTAACTGAACTTTTTATAAACTAGTTATTATAAACTTTCAGAATAAAAAACACTATAGAATTATTCTAGATTAAAAACATTTCATATATTGAAATGTTGATATATAGCCTTGGCAATGAGAATGAAACCGCGAAAAACAGCCTCGGCAAAAATTAATTATTGCAGACAAAGAAACAAAGCATTATTCAAAATAGCTCAGCAGCAAACGTGTTAATAACCTACAACTATAACAGTTTATAAACACATAAACCTTTAAACTTAAAAAAAAAATAAAACTCATATTATTATGAGTAATTATTTTTTCTAGTAAGGGTTACTTTTAAAATTTTTGAATTTAAGGGAATGGTCTATAAAAATGTGTAAAGCATAAAAAAGAACTAAAAACAATCATCAACAACAAGAATTGTTTGCCAAGAGCAAAAAGTAATTCGTTGTATATTATACAAATTTTAAACACCTTTTTAAATTTTAAATCAAATCATTTTAATAAAATTTACTAACCTTCGATTGAAGGCACTTCACCTGGTTCAATTTCACCATCATCAGGACTAAAGACGGTATTTAAACCATCTTTCAATACATCTGTTAGCATATCCTCAACTTTTTGTTTCACTAGTGCTTGAACAACTCCATTTTCAGTATCTTCCATTTTATGCCTATTTAAATGTTATTTTTTATAAATATATTTGCTTAATTACGCATAGCAATTTATAGATACCTATAATAAGTATTAATTTTTTTTTGGTAAAACTATTTAGTATTAATTTAAAACTTTATCAATGAATATTTATACTTTTTAAATATCATTCTAAATAATACATATTAGTATTTTCAATAATATGTTTAGATAAATATTCAAAGTGTCAAGAAAACAGTCAATTAGCTTTTCTCTTCCAGTAACTTCCAACTTTAATAGTGGTTGCTTGCAGCCTTGTTAACCAAAATTTTACACAGGAGAACTAAGTGCAAAACTTAATTTAGATTAAGATGGTCACTTAACATACAGTGTAAAAATTAATTCTAAAGAAAAGAAACAAAAGAATACAACACGTATTATGCTACTAATCATACAATTTTTTTTTGTATCTATACTCCTTATTGCTTTACTTTTACATTTACGCAATTTTTATTTAATCTTGGCGTATTTTTTGCTGTTAACCAGATTTCATTACAAAAATTAAGCTATTAATTTTAGGATTATTCAGAATGTTGTTTCCTACATACATATATATCTTTTTGTTCATTTTCATAAAGAACTTAATCAAGATAGTGAGACAAATAAGTACACCAACAAATACCTTAATCAAATTTGATGTACTTGATTTAGATTCAGAATTTGCTTTCGATTTAAATGATCGCAAAGAGCGACGGGAAGGTAAATTCGAAATCGAGGCTGCATTTTGTTAGAGTTTTAGTGACCACAAATAATAGCCCAATGATTAATTTGATTCGATTTTTGGGCAACTCACCTTTCATGTTTTTTACATTTATTATTCACATTTATTACATTGTGGGTTAGGCTTTTGTTGCGCTTAACAGCTTATATATGATATATATATATATATATATATATATATATATATATATATATATATATATATATAAATATATACAGTGGCGGCGTTAGGGTAGGGCCTGGTTGGGCGATGGCCCAGGGCGCCGAATATAAAGGGGCGAAACTAATTGGTTATTTTACCCTTTGCCTTTTTTTTTAAATGGGGTTAAATTGAGCTAGGGGCGCCGTAGAAATCTCGCCCAGGGCGCTGGTAGTGCTAAAACCGGCACTGTATATCTATGGGGGGGGGGGGGGTCGGGTGATTCTCTTTTAGGGGAGAAGAAAACCGAAGAATTTTTTTTATTCCCTGTTTTTAATGGGTTGAGTGATTTATAAAAGGCAGTTCGTTAAAAGTATGGTGGCTAGGAGGACAATTTAATGATCATTCTAAAGTATTAGTTTTTTCTAAATTATTTCTAAATTATTTTTATGTCTAAATTATTTCAAGAAATAAATCTTTCTTCTGAATAAAGAGCATCAAAAATTACATAAATAAATCAAACCACTCCTATAATAGAAATAATCGAACCTAAAGAACTAATGGTATTTCAAGTAAGTAGGCTATCTGGAAAATCTGCATATCTTCTAGGCATTCCTGCTAGTCCTAAGAAATGTTGTGGAAAGAAAGTTAAATTTACTCCTATAAAAGTAATTCAAAAATGAATTTTACCAAAAGTTTCATTAATAGCAAATCCAGAAATTTTTCCAAATCAAAAGTAAAATCCCCCAAACATAGCAAATACTGCACCTAATGATAAAACATAATGGAAATGAGCTACTACATAATATGTGTCATGTAATAAAATGTCTAGTGATCCATTAGCTAAAATTACGCCAGTTAAACCACCTAAGGTAAATAAAAATATAAAGCCGGTAGCTCATAACATAGGTGTAGATAAATTAATTTTTGCTCCATACATTGTTGCTAGTCAACTGAAAATTTTAATCCCTGTAGGAACAGCAATAATCATAGTAGCTGCTGTAAAATAAGCTCTAGTATCAACATCCATACCTACAGTAAACATATGATGAGCTCAAACAATAAAACCTAAAAAGGCTATAGCTAATTGAGCATATATCATACCTAAATACCATAAACTTGGTTTTTTGAGCTGAAAATAGGAATAATTTGTGAAATAATTCCAAATCCTGGAATTATTAAAATATATACTTCTGGGTGACCAAAAAATCAAAATAAATGCTGATATAAAACGGGATCTCCTCCAGCTGGATCAAAAAAAGTAGTATTAAAATTTCTATCAGTCAATAACATAGTTATTGCCCCTGCTAAAACAGGAAGAGAAAGAAGTAATAAGAATGCCGTTATTAAAACAGATCATACGAATAAAGGAAGTTTATCAAATGTTAAACCTGGTGTTCTCATGTTGAAGATGGTTGTAATAAAATTAATTGCTCCAGCAATTGAAGAAAATCCGGCACAATGTAAACTAAAAATAGCTAGATCTACAGACCCTCCTGAATGAGCTAAAGGCCCAGATAAGGGGGGATAAACTGTTCAACCTGTTCCTGCTCCTTGTTCTACTAAAGATGAAGTTAAAAGTATATATATATATATATATATATATATATATATATATATATATATATATATATATATATATATATATATATATTAATTAGTAAAGAACATTTATCTAACTTTTTCTTCAACTTGAAGCTTCACCATTGCTGGATCATCAGGAAGAGTTACTAAATCTAAAAAAAAATTCAATTTATAGAAAAAAATATTTTACAAGAAGTTATAAATTATTAAAAAAAAAAAAAAAATTTAATTACTATATTTTTTTGGTTAGCGGGAAGCACTGATCTCAAAATATAACTGGATAGCGTATGTGGCAAATTTTTTGAAGCCAGCTTTGGCCTCCCAAGATGGCGACGGTTTCGGTTGATTACAAATGAAGAAATTTTTGTTACGAACTTATATGTCATTTACATATATAAATATTATGAAATGTACATGCCTCAAATATAATTTTTGGTTTTACATAACAATAATTAAAAAAAAAGGCAATATTACATATTTACGTAAATTTCTCTATTGTTTAACAAAATGTATTCTAAACAATAAGTTTGTATAATATCTTGCTTTTTTAAAGATAAATCAATGTTATTAAATAAGATAAAAATTTTTAGTTTTTTTAATTAAGAATTAGTTTATTTAACATTAGTAAAGAACAAATAAGGAACTAGTAGTTATACAAGTTAACAATTTTCAAACAACTTTCGAATAATTATTTTAAGTTTGAAAAACTGAAATAATTTTATTCATATTTTGTTTATTTTTCAATTAACTACTTTCTTTTAATTTTAGTTTTACTATAAATTATTTGTTTAATATTGTTTATAATACAATTTATGCACCTTTTAGTTCTTAACTACCCAATGCTGTGTGCTAGAAGGTTAATAACATAACTGCATGGTAGGCAGCTAAATATCTTTTTTAAATAAACTATTATGAAATTAGTTTTTCAAATAGATATCACAAATCTACAAATGCTGCATGAACTATTAGCTGAGCTCTGTGAGTACACACAACTCAGGGGTTCCTTCTAGAATTTTTTTATATAGTTATTTGTGTCATATTATTTTATTATATATATATTATATATATATATATATATATATATATATATATATATATATATATATATATACATTTTTGTTTTTCTAGTTAATTTGGCAGCCAAACTGCCAAATGAGCTAAAACAAGGAAAATATATTGTTATCACTTATAGTTGAGTCAAACATGAGGAGCTAAATCAATTATTATTCAATTATTATCTCAAAGCAGCACTTGCTAGTGCATTTTGAATAAGGCAATCTATTAAAACAACCAATTAATTTGGAAACACCTTTGTGTTTCTTTGCATATAACACTTATGGTTGGTTTAATCAAACCTCCTGTCTTTGAATTTTAAAAAGCTATTTTGTTTTAAATGGAAAGGGAGTACTAGTGCATTCTGACATTTAATGAGGATATTTTTTTTGAAGTCATTTTATCTACGTATCCAGCAATATATGGGATCAAAGTTTTTTTGTATTCAAATAGATTGTTGCAGTTTGGAATATCTGCATTATCGTGATCACTAACTGTTGGTTCTCTCTCCAACAAATCATATTTTCTTATTAATTTAATTTCAGTAAAAGATATTTTAGTACTAAAATCACCAAAAGAATCGTCTAAAACATATATATGAGTTTTATCTCTGATGCTGCAGTTTTCATTTGAAAATTGAACTGTATTTTGCATAAAAAGTTATTTATATGTAAATAGTTGGCAATTGATATTGCTGTTAAACATTTCTGCAGATCTCACAGCACCAAAAAAGAGCTCTAGATGGTTTTGACTGAGCTTATATGATAATAAATAATTTAATGGTGAACCTTCTTTTTCAACCCAGTCAAGAAATACCTTGAGCAGATTTAATTGCTGCCAAATATCCAATGAAATCAATTTTTTGATTATACAAGATCATTTGTGTAGCAGTAATCTCTTTAAGACTAATGATATTCTTTAGCAAATCATTTTCTTGAATTTTATGTCATATAATCAATCTATTATGCAAATAAACTCAACAACATATTTATAAAATTATTTAACAGCTGTTTATAGTTCATTAATATAAAAAAAGTCAGCAAGCTGTAATATATAACCATAATACAGGTAAGCAGGATATTTAATTAAAGTTAAGGAGATATTTCAAAGAGGAGGAAATGTTTTGAATATTTCTATATAAAGATATAAATAAATTTTTTTCAAACAAATGTATTATTATATACATTTGTTTCTTCAATTGTATTGAGTGATTATCCTTCAAACTATAAGAAACTATTATTTACTTTTTATTTGTTTTAAAAGTTGTTATAAATAACTATAATTCAGACCTGTTTTTTTTTTTTACCAGTATAAGTGACACTTAATAATATTTTATTCAAAAAGTTTATGCAATAATAGAATTCAAGTAATATAATATAATTCTAGAAGGAACCCCTAAGTTTTTGTATACTCACAGCACTCAGTTAACAATTCATGTAGAATTTGTACAAAATGTCATCTTGCTACAAAAAATAGAGAATATAGAGGGTAGAAATGATTGCCGTTTATCATACTGTTATGTTATTAACCTTCTAGCATACAGCATTGGGAACTAAAAACTATAAGACTTATAGTTTTTAGTTCTCAATACATAAGACTTAACTAAATTTGTAAATGCCATTTAATAATAAATTCAATTATACAAAAAAATTATTTCTTTTTTTCTCTAATATTTATAAAATTCATTTGTTTTCTTTTATTTTTAACAAACTTATAAGCTTATTTAATTATTTTTTTAGTAATTTGATATAGCCATTTAAAATGTATATCGGTTTCACCGCTAGGAACTATAATCGCCGCCATCTTGGGAGGCCAATTTTAGCTTTAACTATTTTCGGAAAAAACGATAGAACCAGCTATCCAGTTATATTTTGAGATCAGTGAGCGGGAAGTTACAGAAAGTAATTATTAAATAAATTTCTTTGGAATGGGGATAGTTTAATTTGGTCAATTGTTTTTATAATTTTTTAAGAGGTATTTATTTTCGTGCTTACATTTAGAAATTAATTCAGATTTTTTATTTAATAAATTTTCCTGATTTAAATGAGTAACTATTTCAAATTTTTCTTGCAAACATAGCATACATTTTTTAGAAATGTTATTATAGGCAGGGGCAGATTTTAAAAGAGACCATTGTAAATTAAAATTTTTATTTTTTTATTTTAAATCCCAAATATATTTTTACAGCATAGTCTCTTTTGAATATTTTTGTGTTTAAACGATTGTTTGTGGTTGGCATAACGTTTTTTCCATTCCCTCGGTTAAGCCAATATATTGTTTATCAGGGTTATTTTGTGAGGAAACAATGCACTTGTAATTTACATATTTTAGAGGGCAATCTTTTTTTTGTTTACAATTACAATAATCAGTGTTTTTTTCTTTTAAATGTTCATTTTTATTAATTAACGCGTAGTTGTGGCCTTTTATAATTCTTTCTAAATTTTTTGTGCAACTATAACTTACTTTAATGGTATTTCTGTTAAAAATCTTATGTAATTTATTAGAGGATGGAAAATTTTTGTCTACTAATTTTAGAAAAATTATATATATATATATATATATATATATATATATATATATATATATATATATATATATATATATATATATATATATATATATATATATATATATATATATATATATATATATATATATATATATATATATATATATATATATATATATATATATATATATATATATATATATATATATATATACAGGGTGACCACAAAGTATCCGCACAGATAAAGAGCTTAATAAAAAGCATGTAGAAAGTATTTGGAACACAAATTTTATTTTAAAACATTTATTGAACTATAACAATTATGATTCAAAGATTGAATTCGAATTTTCCTCCATCAGCAAAATAACAGGCCTGTAGGCGTCTCGGGAATGCTTCGACGGTGGCGAGCAAGTAGGCAGGGTCCAGAGAATCCCAAGCTTTCAGTAGTGATTTTTTTAAACTTTCAATATTTTTATGCGGCTTTTGGCATGCCTTTCCTTCTAGGACGCTCCAGACTGAGAAATCCATCGGGTTAAGATCGGGGCTCGATGGCGGCCATTGAGAAAAGTTGATAAAATCAGGAAAAGTTGCCGCACAAAGGAGAAACGCGCACCATTCTAAAAAAACCAATTGAACATAGTTTACAAAGTATATAAAGTAAAGTATATAAAGTTTATGACATAATATCAACCAAAAACAACAAATAAATAAGAAAATACATAAGTGCTTTTATGCTTATATTTTCACAAGATGAAACCGTCTCGTGTGCGTCACTTTGTGGTCACCCTGTATATATATATATATATATATATATATATATATATATATATATATATATATATATATATATATATTTATATATATAAATATATATATATATATTTGTTTTTTTGGCGCCCTGGGGCACTAATCCTTTAAGCGCCCTCTTTTACAAATAGCTGTCAACTTTGATATAAGGTGATTAATAAAAACAAAAACGTTTTCAAGGTATATATTAAGTTAAACTCACTAAAATTAAAAAAAAAAATTATAATTTTCTACGTGAGTTTTGTTTTGCAAATGTATTTATAATGTCATTAAAGTTGATGTCAATGGTAAGTGCAGATTCAATGGATAGAATGGCGAACCTGTTAAGTAGCTCACCAGTCATTCCCAACCTCAAATAAGATTTAACCCACTTAAATGCTGAAAATGATCTCTCGGCTGAACTAGTGGACGCTGGGCAGTATAGATATATGTTTAATTCTATATCTACCTATAGTAGATATAGCATTAAAAATAGTTATATGGTTCTTAAAGTTTATCAGTTCTGATCATTTTAAAAATATCTATTATAGTTTTATGTCTCATGTTTTCAGTTAAACTCATTAATTAATTTCTGAATTATATAGAGTCGTTAGCAAATTAAGACGCAAGATCATTTTTATTTATTTTTTAAAGCATTTCTGCTTTTATGTAAACTTCTGATGGTGATACTTTTATTATTTGAAACAAAAAGTTAAATTTTTATTGGCTTCATCATAGCACAATTTTTATCTTTCTAGTTGTGTTAATCCTTCGAGTGTCGAATTTCAAAACTTATTTCTCCTTCTCTTTTTTCATTTGTAGTTAATTTTCTTTTTCTTTTGCGTATTTTTTGATTTGTTTATGTCCCGATTTATTAATTGCTTTCTCTCTTCATAGATATGAAACATACTCCTTAGATCTAATACATATCAAATTAACCATTTGTATAAACTTACAACTGTTTTAAATCAATCTTAATTGACTGCAGTTGTTTACTACTTTTGTTGAATCTTTCTCCTATATCACCCCATAATTTGGCTATTAAAGCTATTTGAGGACTGTCTAATTTCAAATATAGCCCATTAGCTTCTGATCTTGTGATTAACTTTTGTGTATTATCATCTTTGATAAAAGACAGTGCATTAATTATTTCATTCCAATTTTCGTTTAAACTCATACTTGCATGAGAACTTGCTGACCGCCAGGTATCTGATTTTTTCAGTTTTAACTTAATTGTTCTGAAGTATTTCCCATCTATATATAGAAGCACTGAAAAATTTATAGATATTTTGAAGCAGAACAAAAAATTCAGAAGTATTTCTACAACAGTCCATTGTGCATTCAACAACAAGATTTAAAGAGTGTTCCAAGCATTGTACAAACGTAGTTAAAAAATTAACTTCTTTAATGCGAGTTTGAAGACCTGTATATTTACCAGATATGTTAGACGCATTATCGCAATCTTGATCTTGATATTTGTTTATATCTAATCCATGCGGTTCTAAAACAAAAAATATAGCATTTGCTAATTCTTTAGATTTATGACCAGAGTTGGGTAAAAACCCTGAAAATCTTTCTATCGGACAGCCATTCTTTTGAACATACCGAAAAATGAATACAGTTCATCTACATGGCATAATATTAGGTCTTGTCGTAGAGAACCGCAAAAAATATTAAGAAATAACAAAATATCTAGAAAATAACAAAAAACCAGAAAAATACTCGTTTTTCATAAAAACATAAGATGAGTATTCGATAAACTTTTATACGTTATATAATATATATATTAAGTATTCATTTGTTCATTTGATATATAAGTGTTAAGAATATAAAACGTTCTGTTTTATCAAAACTACTCTGTTTTTATCAAAACTACTCTGTTTTAATCAAAACTACTGTTCCCAAGAAAAGCTCCTCGAAATGATATACTCAACTTTCCAAAATTAGTTTGAAAAAAAGATTGTTGAATTAAATTATCATTTCTTAAGCTGTATTTACTTTTATCTTTTAAGGTATATAGATTATGAAAAGAAATAGGAGGTACGTAAGTTTTACATTTGTACATAAAAAAAAGTTAAAAACTATTTAGCTGATAAATATTAAGAATTTTCATTTTAAGCAAGACAGACTTGGCATGAGCAAATCTATCCTTAAAATTGATTAGACAAGCAACATGCTTCTGCTGACGATAAAGTGGTAACAATTTAGATTTATTGGTATTACCTCAGGAAGTGTTTGTATAATTTATATGGCAATGGATAAAAAAGAAATATACTTGTGTTAAAATGTGTTTATTCAAAATATTTCTTGCTTTATACATTATTCCTATACTTTTAGCAACTTTGTTGCACAAAAGTTCTATCTGATATTTCGAGCTAAGGTTTTCGTCAACGTAGGTACCTAAAAATTTAGTATATTTTCTCTTTTGTTTGCATTTTGCAGTTTTAGTAGGCTTATCAGTCGATTTATGATTCGGACGTGATAAATTAATAAAAATTTCGTGATAATGATGTAAAATAACTATTTTATGATCTTCTATTCCGACGGCTGACGCCCTATTGAAACTTGGCTCCTGGGGCCAAAGCCCCCTTGGGCCCTCCCTAATTACGTCATTGTATATATATATATATATATATATATATATATATATATATATATATATATATATATATATATCACATACATATTATTATTATTTTATTATTATTATGATGATGATGATGATGATGATGAAATTATTGCTATTGTAATTACATGATTGTAATTTTTGAGGAAAATAAATAGCTTGTTCTTGTTGTTGTTGTATTGAGTAATAGTGTGCCTTATTATCGCGGCTGTCCCTGAGACAAAGGATACAAGAAATTTTGTCAATCTTTTTAACAAAATTGATAAAAGTTAAACTTTTTAAACAACGCTAGATTTATTTATATTTCAGTTTTTTAATGCTATTAGTGTTTTTAACAAAACACGCGCTCTGAACACAATTTTTTGAGTTTTGTTGTTACACTTGCATGTTTAATTTTATTTAGATGAGTTAATCATTTTAACCAATTGTCTTATGTCTGTGAACCAAACTTGTACAATACCAACGGTGCCACTAATTGTACCATTTTTTTTTTACATGATTGAACAGAGTAGCAGAATTGTTCTTTTTATTAGAAAATGAAGCAGTAATAAGAACGAGTTGTTATTACTGTATTACTCATCTAGCCTTAAACTCTACGGTGGTAAAAATAAAAACAAATGTAAGTAAAAGTTATAAAAAGGGTGCGCACCGTACCACCAATACCATTTTTCAGGTAACTAATTATAATAGTAATTTATAATTAACTATATTATAATTATAAGCTATCGGTAAGGAAGGAGGCGTGAACTTCCTAGTTTAATGCTCTTTTACGGTGCTCTGTGACAAGGCCGTTAGATCTTCGTGGGCCACGTAAAACAAATATCAGTAAAATAATTAAATTATAATTAGTACTGATATTCTTTTAACATTTTTACCGTACCGTTGTGCAGTTTCACATCATAAAATAACCAAACCGTTTTTTTTTGTTTTTTGTTTTAAACCAAAGCAGAACATAAGCTCTAAAAATTTAAAAGTCTTAAAAATTGAAATGTAAAACAAAGTTTGGTAACTCTGCAAAAAGAGAAGGAAATCTTTTAAAATAACAATTTATTTTATACTTCATATTTTCAAAATTCGAATTCATAATTTCGGAATCGGTAGTGATTCCAAAAATATGTAGTAATAAGAGTTCTGGGTCAGAACCAAGAGGTTCGAGGTTTAATGCTGGCTCTGTCCAAATAAGTGACATAGTTAGGAAAGAGTCGTGAACCTCTTGGTTAAATGCTCTTCCACGGTCTTTTTTTTTTTAAGAAAATTGAAACCCGCGTTGTCGACTCTGTTAGTGAAAGTCTAGAGGGGTTGCACCAAAAGTTTACCGCACTTAGTGACACCAACCCCAGCGACGTCATTGAATATTTTCCATAAAAATATGATCAACAATCTCTTTTGAAAGCTTGTTGAAAACATGTACTTGTTACTAATTTTATTTTAAACTGTTTGACATTTAATTGGCCCATTACGGTTATAAATTAGATTTAAAACTTTGCAGAATAGCAAAGACTCAGAATCTATATAATGCTGCATCTTTTTACTCATAATTAATGAAACTCAAACTATTGATATTGTCTAAAATAGATAAGGTTACATTTTGCAGATGCTAAGTTTTTCCAAAAGCCTCATTTATTTTTATGAATCCTACTATTTGAATTTAATATGATTTACAAGAAGTCATCCTGTGACATTAGTCATCCATACAGAGGCGATCTTACGGGCATTTGTGAGTGAGGAGGGGGAGGGTTGAGAGAAATTGATTTTCAAGTTAAGTTTCAAGTTTTTAGAAGCTACTTGGTACTTTTTATTGATTCAACCCTCCCCCCTCCTCCCCACACACATTCGTAGCATCGCCTCTGCATCCATATCCATCAGTTTATTAGATATGGACCTATGAGTCGGCTTTGAAGAACAACCGGTTTTTTTTTTCAATTTTTTTTTTTTTACTTTGTATACAAACATAAAGTAATGCCATCAAAAGTTTAAATGTCAATTACTAGAATAAATTTATTTAACATCTTTAATCATTTCTAACTTAATTTAAAATAAAGTTTAAAAATTACATTAATAAAAATCAAAAATAAAATATAAATGTGATTTAAAATGACATTTGCCTATGTATCGGCCAATGCATAGACCTGGTATCGCTCTCTACCTATCGGTATCAGTGCAGCCTCTACAATTTTTAACACTAAGTATTAAATAAACATTTTAAATCCTATTGACGTATAAATGTGCTTTAACACTCGCTTCTTTTTGACATCTGTTCGATGTTGTTATAAGTACTTATGTTTGATTTATAGACTACATTTTATTTATTTTGTAAAATTCTATATAACAATTTTTTTGATTTAAATTTAGCATTTAAGTTAATTTTTTTGTATATAAATTATTTTTGTATAAAAAATGTCTATGCTATTTTTTTAATAATAAAATTATTAGTTATATAACAAAGATCTCTGGTCACCAAAATAGCGTTATTTATATTTTTTGTGATTCTTTTTTTTTTTTTTAATGTCATGTGGGAAAATTGCAGCAACAACTTTTATTGCGTTATAACTTTGTTTAAAATAAAATTCTCTGTTTAATTAAAAGTAAAACTAGTTTATAATGTTTTATATTTAATTTTGAACTTTTGCTACATATAATATTTATTACGAGAGTATGCTAGTTATGGCTAGTCAAAATACACGTGTTGCTAAAAAGCGTAAATGGATAGGAAAAGAAGAAAAGACTAACAATGACGACGAGATTGTGGTATCTGGAAATGAAATGAATCTGTTTTCAACACTAAAAACTCTTATATGGCCTGCTATTAGTGAAAAGAAAAAAAGAATAGACGAAAATGGAAATGACGAGCAAATTGTATGTATGTCATCATATGAAAATAAATCTTATGATGCTAATAATCAATCTATAAATACTAATACCTTTCAGAATGATAATAAAATTTTTAAACCTGATTGTGATAAAAATAAAGAAAAGTATGTACATAAAGGAATCATTGTTACTACAGAATGTAACAATTATATTAGTGATGAAAGTGAACATGAATCCATTAGTGATGAATTTGATTATGAAAATTATGAAAATGATAAGTTAAAAACAACTAACCAAACAATATTAGGATCTATTTTTTCTCCAGTTCTCTCTTTCTTTAATAAACCATGTAGCAAAACAGTTTATAATTCACATGATTCAACTGTTTCACAAAATCTTGATGGAAATAACTTTTCATACACTGAAATTAAACCTTTTCATTCAATTTTACAGCAAGAAGAAAAAACAGATGAATTTGATCCTTTTTATTTTATAAAACATATCCCACCCCCTCCATCAGAAGCCTATTTGCGGAAAACTGTACTTCCGTTACCAACACGAAGAACTCCCCAAATGACTTTAGTTTTAGATTTAGATGAAACCCTTGTTCATTGTAGTCTTAGTAAACTTGAAGCATACAACATGACGTTTAATGTAGTTTTTGATAATGTGACTTACCAACTTTTTGTGAAATTACGACCTCATTTACTTGAATTTCTGGAAAGAGTGTCAAAGTTATATGAAGTTATTTTATTTACTGCTTCTCGTCGGGTTTATGCAGACAAACTTTTAAACATTATTGATCCACGTAGGCAGTTTTTTCGCCATCGTTTATTCAGAGAACATTGTTTGCATGTTCAGGGAAATTATATCAAAGATCTAAATATTCTAGGTAACTCCCATTTTTAGATTATAGTTGTTTTTTTTTAATTTAATAAATATAAATATTAGTTTTTATTGCTAATATGATTTAGTAAATACAAAGTATCTTTTTTAGCTCATTATTTGAACATGTACAATCAACAATTGACATATAGAAAAAGTTTTATATAAGTTGAAGTATATTCAACTGATAAATAAAGAAAAGCATAAATAGATGTATATATATCAAGTGACAAATTTTGGCAAAATTCAACAAAATTCGAATAGTTATATTTATATAACAGTTATATATATATATATATATATATATATATATATATATATATATATATATATATATATATATATATATATATATATATACATATATATATATACATATATATACATATACATATATATATATATATATATATATATATATATATATATATATATATATATATATATATATATATACATATGTATATGTATTTATAAATGTATATGTATATATATATATATATATATATATATATATATATATATATATATATATATATATACATTTATAAATACATATACATATGTATATATATATATATATATATATATATATATATATATATATATATGTATATATATGTATATAAATATGTATATATATACATATATATACATATACATATATATATATATATATGTATATATATATATATATATATATATATATATATATATATATATACATACATATGTATATGTATTTATAAATGTATATGTATATATATATATATATATATATATATATATATATATATATATATATATATACAGTCTTCTCTGCTTGACGAGTGCTTTCACGCTCTTGCAGTTTTGCGCACGCCCACATGCCTGCCAATACTGCGGCTGGCGCTTTGCAACAAATTTGGCTAAATTGCAACAATCATTTTTCTAATTCTTTTTCATCTTGTCTTTTTTCTAATAATTTTTTTTATTAAGCGCTTGCCAAAAAAATTTCAAGCATTTTTTTAAATTGCAACAAATCGTTTTTCTAATTTTTTTTTTATCTCATCTTTTTTCTAATAATTTTTTCAAATCAAATTCTAATTAAATGTGCGCTGGTTGTGAATTTCAAATGGAGAAGACTGTATACATGTGTATATTAAGCCTTCTCAGGAGACAGGTGTGGTTGTACGCATCTCCTGAGAAGGCAACCCTCGGAATTAGGGTCGGCATTCGGCAATGCCGACCTTACTGCCGACCTGAAAGTGTTTAAGGTCGGCAAAAAATTGCCGACCTCGTTTCTATGTTTTACGGTTAGACCTTTGTATCAAATAATTTTTGCCGACCTGATGCCGACCTCTAAAAGATTGAGGTCGGCAAATTATTGCCGACCTCAATTTTCCTAATTCCGAGGGTTGGAAGGCATAGGCAACTTTGTCACAGTTCTTTGCAAGTTTTGAAAATCTGAGTGTTTAAAAAATACAAAACTAAACTAAACTAAATAAAAATCTTAACAAATGATAAAATAAATAAAAGAATAAAAAATAAACCACAAAAGTCTTTATTTTGAAAGGTCAGCCACAAATTACATCATGCGATAGGGAGGGGGTTAGAGATTTTGTGATGATTTGTTATAGGCGGGATAGGGTATTCAGTTTTGTGACACAACAATTTTTTTTGGAGTTTCAAATCTAGAAAATCTTTTCTATTGATTAAAAGAGTGCCTAGCCTAACACACTCAACTGCGGCTATTTCAATTTAATATAAATTGGAATTGACTTTTTTAATTGATTTAAATTTTAGTCAATTAATGTATGTCTGCAGTTTTAAGAGTCAATGATATAACTAATATATCATCAATGAAAAAATAATTGATAATAATATATTTGTTAATTAAAAATGCATATAATACTTATTTAACAACAATAATAATGCACATTAGTACAATCTATTATAATGTTAATATAACTTGCACAGTGACACTAACGAAGTTAATGAAATAATATATTTATTAAAAATTACATACCTTTTGGAGGGTGTTTATGTGTTTAGTCACTGATAATTTATACAACTTTATATTGAATTTTAGGAGTGCAAAAAAGAGTATATGTACACCCTACTTCCCCATCCCTATTTAAGTCAGTCAACGTATGTAACTACACTGCGACTACAACCATATCAGTCAACTTATCTATGCATTAAATATTATTTTTGTGTGAAACTTTAAAAAACAAATATAGTTATAATTAAACAACAATAATAGTTAATTAACTATTTATAAAACATATAATACAATTTTTAAATAAAACATCAAAATCCAAAATTTTGTTATAAGAAGAGTCATACCCTCAACCCTTGCATACAGCAAAAAGGTGTTTTACTTCATAGAATTTAGAAAAGATCGAAGTTTCATTGTTATTTAATCCAAGCTTAATTACTTTGAAACTTAATTAACTAAAAATTAGAAACTTTGATATTTTCTAATGTCTACTAAGAAAATTATTTGTTAAAAAAACAAATATTTTTGGTATGCCTAGAATAAAGAACGAAGAAAATAAAAGTTTTGTTGAAACATTAGAAATTATCATTAAAACATAGTTTTAATTTTTCAATAAAGCCCGCAAAAGACTATCTGGGCAGGTGGCGTGCATAACCCGCCAAGTCTATTTTAGGTCGGCTGTTCATAAGAGAATTATAAGAAGAAATGATAGAGAAACAGATTGCATAACTGCAATTTCACTACTCTGCTACACTTTTTTTTTTGTGAGATTGATTAAAATTTTTTTGAGAGATCAAAAGAATTTATCAAGTTGTGAAAACATTACTTGAAAATATGAGTTAAGGGAGAATCTCAAACATAGAAGCCCTTAGGTTAATGAGGGGCAAGTTTCCCACAAATGAAAATATCCACAATATACTCTCAAGAGACTCTGGAAAATTATTCTAAAGTTAGGCATATTTACCTTATCAGCAGGTAAGAGTATCATTGGGATGAAATGTCTAGAATTGAAAGAATCTGGATCAGTCAATGGTGATGTCAAATCAAAATGGCTGGCAGGAATAAGCTAAATATATGCTACTGGCAGGAGACTTGCTAGGAAGGTAGCAGCGTTAAGATTATTGTTTTTGATGGTTGTTGGTATGTATTCTTCTGTGTTAGATGTGAAGGAGTGTCAAATGTTGGTATTTTAATTGCAGAAAAATATATAAATCATGTATTTAAGATCAGACTGAGAATGATAGTATTATGATTGGCTGAATGATAGTATTAAGATATTGAACATTAGTGCATGTATTGTTTTAGAGTAATACAACGTAAAGCTTTTATTCTAAAAATAAAATTTATAAAAAGTTCAATCAGGTTAGCGGATTTAGATGGAAAATGTTGTCTAAAAATTAAAGAGCTAGGTGCTTGACTTATTTTGATAATTTTCTGAATGAAGAGTTTAAATAAAATAAAGGTTTAACAAATAAAGAAAGTTTAAGTGAAATCAGTTACTCATTGGACTCAGTAGGGCAAGGCTCCTGGTTTTTTCTGTTATGCTAGCTGAGGTGTTGAAGGTTTCAGCAGGTGTTGGAGTCAGTTGCAATGCTGTTGTGCATAAAACTAAAATCTAAAATAATTGCTAGAAAAGTTTGATGGTCGAGATTTATAATGGAAACAGAATGCACTGGAATGTTGTCCTATTGAGGAATAAATTTTGACCAAGTAATAGAGGTTTAAGTAATAAAATGTAGTGTTTTAATCAATCATAGTTTCATAGCTAGGAAACCAACAGATGCAAAAACCAACAGATGATGATATTTCCATGTACAAAGTAAATTAAATTATTTTGAGTGAATAATTTTTCTGAAAATATTGACTGGCATCCATTTTTTATTTTCAAAAATAAAGATTTTGTTCAGCCCATAAATCTTTGACTTGCCTATGCAATAATGCAAAGACCTTATTTGGTACAAAAAGTTTCTAATAATTTGTTACAGAAGTTATTGTGAGCATAAATCATAAAAGGGTCTCTGAGTAGGAGAAATTCAATTTAATAAACCTCTTGAAGAGGTTTTTTATCTTATTTTGTGAAAAACCTTCTGACCAATTAATCTGGAACACAACATAATACATCTTATTATTTGGCAAACTGCATATTTTAAAAGCAACTATAATGCTGCCTCTTGAACTGGCGTTTGATAATATGTTGCATTTTGTGAACCTTTTATGAAAAAACAGCACAGTATTTGTTAAATAATATTCATAAGAGGTTCACAAAATGTAACATGTAGAAATTGCAATTAAAGAGTAGGTTTTAAAATTAAGCATACAAATAATTAAATTCCTCAGTTAACTTAGCTTTTTTTTACTAAAGTGACTTATAGATATTTGTCAAATAAAAATCCAGTTTCATAAAGATGTTTGTAAAGAAAATTAAACAGAATCAAGTTGTACTTATTTTGTACATTAGTACATTACATCTTTTGTTTTAAATGTTTGATAACATGTTTTAAATTTTTAACATTTAACAATCACTAATTTTTTTAATAGTTTATAAGATATATAAATTAAAAGCATACTGTCATGTGCATGCTTGGAAAGAAAAAAAATTAGTTTCGTTTTATTTACAATTGCAAGATAATTGATGGCTCAGGGGGAAAAAAATTTCAAAGTTAAATTCAAATTTACCCCTAGTGTTTACTTTTTTAGAGCTTTGATGTTTCTTAATAAAAAATTAGCAAATAAGAAACAGCATAAAATATTTACAAATATGTCTATTATTATTTTTTATTATAAAAATGTTTTATGACAGCCTCATTGATAAAATTAATAATATTAATAAAATATTAATAATATAATAATATTAATAAAATTGATAATATTAATAAAAAAGCTAAATGACTTAAATTTAGCATGTTTTTTTAGGGCGTGACTTAGAGCGTACCATGATTGTTGATAACTCTCCCCAAGCCTTTGCATATCAAATGGCAAACGGTATTCCAATTGAATCCTGGTTTATGGATGAAAATGATTGTGAGCTATTGGAGTTGTTACCTTTTCTTGAGAAGCTAGCAGAAGTAAATGAAGATGTAAGACCACACATTAGAGATAGGTATCGTCTACACGAGCTTCTACCTCCTTGATATTTCAATAGTTTTTTGTTATTAATAAAAACTATTGCAAAATTGATATCAGTTATTTTTTTTAAATTTGTATATACATTATTTTACTATTTTGCGTTAAAACTGATTGTATTAATATGTGCTAAGTTTATAAAATTAGGAAAATGGGAAGCGATATTTTTTTCTTTTTTATCATTTACTATATTTTTTGCTACGCATTTTTTGTGTGCTTGTTGCAAGGTGTTAGATTTTTTTGCGTTTATTGTAAACATCTGCAGATGACCATTCTTTAATGTTGTAAATATTCTTATATTTTTATTTGATGATATTTTTTTAGTTTGAGTTGGTAAAGTGGATACTTTAGAAAGGAAACTTTTAAAGTAACATGTGTGTATATATATATATATATATATATATATATATATATATATATATATATATATATATATATATATATATGTTTGTAATGTATGTATGTATGTATCTGTGTATGTATGTAAATAGTTAGTTCATTGCTAATCACATTTTTGTTTTGTTTTAAAAATGCTTTAAAAAAGGATTTTTTTTATTTCTGTTACCTTTTGAGAAAGCAGTTTTTTTTCTATAAATGCTGCTTTTAATATTAAATTCTTTAACCCATTTCAATGTTTTAAGTTTTTGTTATTGTACTTTAGAGTTATGTTTTATTATAACGTGTAAATAAAGAGTTTTAATTGCTTACATTAGTTTTGAGTGCATCGTTGATTAATGGTACATCGTTGTTCGTTTGTTCTATGTAGTAAGGCGTTTTAGTTTGCTTTTTTTAATCCGCTTTTTTTGCGACTACTAATGTAAGAAAAAAAAACTGCTTAAGAATCAAAATGGTCCCCAAAATATTTAGTAATAATATAACACAAGTTAATGTCAATACCAAAAGCAGTTTCTAAAAGAAATTATCCCTAATATTTAATAATACTTCATATTTTTTAATCTTTTATTTTATCTATACTTATTTTTCTGTGGTTATTTAAAATATTTACCCTTATTTAAAATCATGAATCATCTCTAAAAATAAAGTAGCAGGATCTCCATTAAAGGGAAAATGCCGCCGCAGAAGCTCAATGTGCATGGATAGCTAATTTTTAAGCAAAATTAGCTAATTTAATATTAAGGATTGTCCATAATTTACGCTACGCTAAATTTGACTAATAGACTAATCAAAAAGCTCATAAGTTTTTTCTCGCAGTCAAATGGAAAATTAAACTAGCGCTTTAATTTCAATGAAACTGCCGCGTAAAAGGGCAAATGATTTCCTACTTCTATTTTTAAAATAAAGGCCGTTTTCCACAAGACGAAATATTCGCGTAAAGCGAATTTTTTCGTCGATAAGCATGCGCAAATTAAACATTTCTGGCAATTATGCTAATACAACGTTTCGCGAAGAAACGTTGTATTGCCAGAAATGTTACAGCGAAGAAAAAAGTCGGATTCATTTCGACTTTTTGCGAATCGCCATAAGCGAAAACCAATCAAGTTTTGAATCACGTGGTGTCAATAGTAAAAAAAAAAAAGTGAAAGCACGATGTTTTTAAAGTGGCAAAAAACAAAATTCTCAACCTGGCGTATTTACTGATTTTATATGAACTTACTCTGAAAATTAGCAAGCATTAGTAAATTCATCGAATAAGGTGCAAGACTTAAATCAAGAATTTACAAATGTAAACTGTACACTGTCAATTACGAAAGTTACACTTCATAAGAATGTTTATCTTCGAGTGGCCACATGAAGATAAACCTTTTTGTGAAAAACCCTACATAGAGCTGAGAACCCTACATACACCCGCTGTTCGTTCTTGCAGCAACAGTTTTTTTTAACAGAAATGTTCATATCAGAGTTTGGTATTTATTTTCTTATACTTTTTTTTTTATAAAAAAACCTTATAATTACTATTATATTACAAAATGATATCACATCTTACATACAAAGACAGAAATGTAAAAATTAATGTATGGAAAGTAATTTCCACATGCTTTAAAGTAGAAAGTATGCTAAAAAAGTAATAATTGCTTTTAGATAAACATACAGCGTAAACTTATCGCTGTTATTATTATTGTTGAAATCGAAAAAAAGTAGCGCAAAAGAAAGTAACCGTAAATCAAAACAGCGTTCCGTCGTAGCAAAAATATTCGCTTCGCGCGAATATTTCGTCTTGTGGAAAACGGCCTTGAATACTAGGCCGAGTCAATAAAAAAAAAGCAATTGCCTTTACTTCACGGCTGTTTCACTCAATATAAAAACGAGCGTGACGTCATATCGACAAAAAAAAAGTATTTCCGCATAAAAAGTATAAAAATTCACAAACTTTAAATTAATAGTAACTTTTTTATATAAATGCTTTCATCTTGCAATTAAAAAAATATAAAAGATCTATCTTTCCTTGTTAAATAAATATTTACATTAATTGGTATAAAAATAAATATTGCTAAAATATTTTTAATAATTTAGAACCACTTTTCTAATTTTCGCATATTTTCCGGAAAACATGAGTTGGGCCAACTAAGATTTCATAACACAGCTTTGTGCTTGATATTTGAAATTTGGAACACTTAACCCTAAATGTCCATTCTATCAGATTCCTGCGTCATCCTAGAGAATTTTTTACAAAAAACTGATTTAAGGTGGTAGACTGCTAAAAAAAAAATTTTAAAATCTGACATTATTCCAATTGATTTTCTCATTTTAAACACGATAAATAGGATTAAAAAAAAAAAAAAAATTTTTTTTTTTTTCCTCTTTCTAATTTTTGGGCAAATTTAAGTGTTTTTAGGCCTAAAAAGTGCAAAGTTCTTGGAAAAGATATCTCAAAAAGTAAAATATATCAAGTCTCAAAATTTTACAGTTGTGTACCTTTTAAGTAGATAAATGTCCTGAGATAAACAAAAAATTTGAATCTTTTTCAATTTCGATGCACCATAAGCTTTTTCTATGCGTCTAAATTTAGGCCAAATTCCTGACCCCAAAACAGCCCAAAAAATTTAATTTTAATTTTTATCCAAAATTTCTTTATCTCAGGACATAAAGCTCATAAAAATGAACATCTGTACAAAACTTCAAATCAATTGGACAAATACAGCTCCCGCAATCTTATCCAGAATATGAAAAACTTTACAACAGAGAAAAATGCAAATAAAACTTTATATTTTGAAAATACAAATATATTAACACTTGAAAACAGGTTAAACCCCCCCCCCCCCTTTTCATATAATGTTCCTTCTTCATCATTGTGCTTATCATCAAACCCCTTCCTTGTTGCTCTAAGCTTTTTTCTTTGTTTTTTAAACTTTTCAGATGATTTTATGTCCATAAGCTTTTCACGTAGCACATCACTATTTTGAAAACCGCTTTTAGTAAAATGTCCTGGTAAAATTCCTAAACTGTGAAGAACATCTATCATACCAGTTTTACCATCATTAAACTGTATGACAGCAGATGCAACACTAATTTCAAGTGTTGACCTACCCACGTACACATTTTTTGGGCATTTTGTCCAAATTACACTATTGAGCGATTCATTTGCATTCTGTGTTTCTCCATCAAGACATCTTTTTAATAACTTGTTTGCACCAAGATCTTTGTGTGAAAAAATAGGTTTTATAATTTCACAAACAGCTTCTGGAATGTTTATACTGTTTTTATAAGTCAAAGTTTGATTAATCTTGTCCCTTTGATATTTACACCACAAATCGCTAGTACGAGGACAATACTTATGGCGTTCTTCATCGCTGCTGCTTTCAGAACAGTGATGAATTAGTCCTGCTATGGATTTTTTGATGCCATACAAATTCCCTTTGTTTTGTCGTATACTCATTCCATAATAGTTTTGCAATGTATTAATGACTTTATCTGTCATCCTTCCTTTTCCAGTAAGTCTTTTACCATCTTTTAAAACTTTTCCCTTGTACAATACTTTAAGAGAGCGTAAACGAGACCCAACTCTTTTTTGAACATGACTGACACATTCACTTTTTTCAATTTTATACCCTGGGTAAACATTATTACTTTCTATATTTTGGTAAGACTTACTGTCACCATCACCACAGTATTTTGTATAACGCAGTTTGTTAAAAACAGTTGATCGTTTAAATATTTGCAATGCCCCAATAGCTTCCATTGCACCTGCACTACCTTTGTGATTAATTGGGCAAATATGTGATTCTACCCAGTCATTGTATCCCGGTATATCTTTGTTTCTCTGCCAATATTGGCAACTTTTACAATCCTTTATGAGAGTTTGAGTGTCAACACACTTCCCATTACTAATAGCTGTAACAACACCGTTCAGCGAGGAAAAACCGCGTCGCTGCCACGTTCCATCAACACTTACAGTAACATTTTTTATATCAGGGTCACCAATAGTAGACTCACTTGTACGTTGTGCTTGTGCAGCTGCTCGCTTCATTGAATCTTGGGCAACTTTGATATAAGACGAATGCAATTTGTAGACAATGTTATTGTATGTTTTTTTTTGCATTGGTGGTGGACTGTTTATTATGTTACAAAAACTTTCCATTGCAGCATAACCTTTTCCAATTTCTCTGAAAGCTACCCACATTCTGATATTAATGTCAAACGATTTCATGCCTTGTGTTTCATTATCACTGTTTTTTTCAATTTTTTTTGAGGTAAAAAACTCATTTTGCCATTGACATTTTTTTGCAGTGCAAGACAAAACAAGTTGATGTGAAAATCCTTTCTTTCTTGATAAATCATTATTCAATTTTATTAAAGATTGGTATTTTGGACAAGAACCAACAAGATTTAAAATTGAACTCAAGACATCAGAATTAAATATAATGTAACATTCAGGATTACTATGTTGACTAATACTTGGAGTATCAGAAGTAGGTAAATTTAACTTTTCAGCAGATGCTGATTTGCTTGAAGAAGTATTTGTTAGAGATGTATTATTTGATGTATTATTTGAACTTGAAGTAGTATATTCAGAAGTCAAGTGAATTTTATTCGCAAGTAATCTATAACATTTACGTTTTTTGCTTTTAGACTTATTTCTTCTTTCTGCAGAACCCATGTTGATAGTATGCACTTTTATCGAGTTAATATATAGTAATAAACCAATTCAACAACGTTGTTCTTTCACACCATGTCATTTAAACATAGAAAAACAAAAAACAAAGAAGTAGCTATTGGTTTGAGTGCTTAGATTTTGTAAAATTTAGTTAAAATTGCCTTATTTTGACGTTGCTATGAGCGTTGCTTGGGGAAGCAAAATCACCCTACTAAGTTTAAACTGTTTTTTTTAGGCCTTTTTATGTTTTTTTGTAAAATAATATGTATGTTTTTAAAAACAGCAATAGTTAAAGTTTTTAACTAATCAACTTTTGAAAAACTACTTTTTTCAATGTTTTTTAGCAGTCTACCACCTTAAAGCATTTATATTTTTTAATTGATCGTTTTTAAATGCAAAACGTAACTTTTTTGATGGATGACGTAAGTTAATGAAATTTCAACCTTTTATGCAAATGAAAATAAAAAAATTATTTTACGTGCCTTCAGCTATGTTATGAAATATGTTTTCAAAAATGTCATGTTTTACAACTAATCTTGTTAGTTTTAGGCGTGCATTTGTGTTGACGTTTTTTTGCGATGATCTAACCTTTATGCGTTACGTCCCAAACTATTTATTAACGAATATTCTCCAAACAACTGTTTCGGCGAGTCAATTTTTGAAGTATAAAAGTAAACAAAGTTACGCGGAATTTTTCTCTTTGGATTATCAAACTAATATCAGATAAGTTGTTAAATCCACTTTTATCTAGTGCATATATTTGTTAATTAATATTATTTTATTTGTTTTTATTATATTTATTAATAAGTCTTATTTTTATTTATTTATTAATATATTTATTTATTTATTAAATTTATTAATATTTTGATAACAATGTATTCAACTGAGAGGGAAATTCTAAAACAACATATTGGATGGAAAAATGGTTGGGAAGATAGGTGTAACTTTCCTTTTGTTAAGCGATTAATTAGGACAGATAAGATCAGTAACAATGTCATTTCCATTTTAATGACAGTCTTTAAAATAAGAGGTGATTTATTTAGTTTTATGAGTTTTCTTTTGCCAATTGATTTTGATATGCCTAGTAATGACGAGTTTGATAAAATGTGCCTAAAGTTAACACGCCAAAAAAAAAAATATAAAAAAAATTTTAAAGCTATAAAAAACGAAGAATTTTTTAAAATGCAACTGTCGCAAGCTCCACCCAAAAAAAAAAATCAGCAGATGCAAATGACTTTTTTACTTTAAATAACAGTCAGGAGCTACTGAATCAAATTGATCAATTAACTTCTGAAAATAAAACAAATATGGAGCAAATAGAAAAATTTAAAATGCAAGGTAGGTAGGTGCCCATTCTGTTCCTATCTTCAGAAGTTATTTATACCTATGCAATACCTTCGCTCAGGTGAAAGAACGGAATACTAGTCTTGCATCAAATGTATGTAAAAATCTAGCTTTTATATATTAACTTGTGATCAGAGCAACTGGTATGTTGGTTGGGTATGATCTTGTATGTTTGTGTGTTTAATTTAAAAAATGTATTGTCCTTCATTATATGTAACATTTTTTTATAGATATATTACATATCCATTCGATGTTTATCACCAGAAGTTAGTTCTACCTTTGCAGTACCTCTGCTCTACATACCTCCTCGCTGGTTAAAGAATGGAATATAAATCTCATATCAAGTTGATGTAAAAATTTAGTTCAATAAATTAAGAATTTGTAAACGTTATCAAAATTTTGAGTGGAGCAATTGTTTTTCTGGTTTAGCATGAGTATGAATCTGATATCAATTGGATGTACAAAGATAGTTTACTACTTAAAGAACCTATCAGTAAACCAACTGATTATAAAACAGTTTTTAATGGGAATAAAAACAAATTTTCAAAAGATTTCAATTAGCTATTTGTATATTCAAACACTTTATTTACTGAGAGAAGAGACTATAGATTCAAGTGCTATAAAATAATTCTACTACCAAAAGCGAGGTTAATTCAAAAACTTAAACTCAAATTTGGTCATGAATTATTTTATTAGACTTGGTGAGTGTTAATTTATTAACAACTTAACACCATATTATTAGAACTGTATGCACAGAAAAATTTATTTTGCAATGCAATGAATTTATTGGCTTAGGAAAATAAGTTTCTAAAACAAGAACTCCTAGGTTTAAAAATGTACTCTTTTAACAGCTAATCCCCCTTTTAACTACATTTTTCATAACTTTGCGAAAAGTGCGGTTTGCTTTCAGACCTCAATAATGTCTGTTTTAGCTATCCTTAAACAATAAAGTAAGGTTTTTGTAGTTGCAAATTTGTTATGCGTTTAATATGCACTAAATTTGAGCACTAGTGCAAAGTCTGCGAGTGAAGTTTTTAATTTATCTGAATTACAGAATACTTACAAATTTAATTAACATTGTATATATTTGAATTAAAATAATAACACTTAACACTTAGTAAACATTATATAGCGGAGTTTCAGTGGACCTATATAAGGATTTTGAGCGATCCACTGTAGTTTTGGTTATCGGTCACTTAGTGGATCATTAGTGGCAGCCGCCAAAAGTGGCTAGCCAATGACTAACCATTATTAACATGTAAGAAAGTTATTGGCTGGCCATCTATAGTGGTTGCCATGAATGATCCACTAAGTAACCGATAAGCAAAACTCCAATGAACCGCTCAAAAATGCCTCAATAGGACCACTGCAAATTCACTAAAACAATGTTTGCTGGGTAACATCTTAAATAAATTTATCAAGTTTTGATAACGATAAAATCAACAAGTGTTAAATCAGAAAGGGTTTTTCCCGCTACTACCATAATTTGTACAAATATGTAAAAACCTTTTTGACAAAGTAAAAACGATCAATTTTTTATTTATTATTGTGGTACATTTTTTATGGAATAAAGTAATTGTACCTAATTTTGATTTTTCTTCCTTATTTATTCTTTCTTAAAACAACAAAATTAAAAATAATTTAACAAAATATTTATTTATTTACTTTTAGCATTTTACATGTTTTGATTTGTACTTTTTTATTTGTATAGGATAGGGTAGGGCCTAGCTTTTTTTTAGCTATTTTATTTGTATAGTATTTCAAATAAAGTTTAATAGTAATTCAATAGTAATTAATAGTATTTCAAATAAACTTAATAGTATTTCAATGAATGCTTCAATAAATGCAACAGTACTATACATGTTCAAAGCACCAAATTAGAAATACAAAATAAATAATTTATTTTTATGTATCTGTACGCTATTTTCCATAAAATGTAAAGCGTACATGTGGTTCAATTTTTTTTTTTTTTTTTTGTTGCATTTTTTAGGTGCTCCCAGAAGTCCTTAAGGTCTTATCACGGAGCACCACGGGAGAGCATTTAACTAGAGGTTCACGCCTCCCTTCCTTACCAATGTCGCTTATTGGGCTAGAGCCGAGATCAAACCCGGGACTTCTGGGTTCTGAGCCAGAACTCTTACCACTGCGCCACGGCTGCTCAACTTTTCACAAGTTATTTTAAAGATAAATCTCATAATTCTCAAAATTCAAATTTGAAAATCGAATATAAAAATTAATAATTATATAAAAAAGTAAATTATAAAAAGCAAGATGAAATTTGTTTAATGAAGAGTTTAAAGCGAAAGTTCAGTTTAAAAAAAAGTATTTTGTGTTTGTTATTTGAGGTTCATCTCTCTCAAAATTATCATGTTTATATAATAAAAAGTTAATGTGCCATGCTTAAAAACTACTACACCGCGTTATCAGTTTCAAATAGTTTTTTTAATAGTTTCAAAGGTAAATAAAATGTCATTACATCTTTAATAACTTTCTAAACGAATCAATAGCAACATGACTCAAGAGAAATAAATCCAGAAACATTGCCAAACTTTTTATATATACAAGTTTTTATTTTAAAAGTATCTATTGCTGTATACACGCTAAAATAAAACGGTGCAGCATAAAACCAAAATCGGTTTTTTTAGACTGAAACCAAATTGAAACCTTTTTTTTAAAAATCGTAAAAAATCGGTTTTTCAAAAATCCCTTATATAGCGTTTTTCTAAAAACTCAACTCGGTTTTTAGAAAAACGCTATATAACTCGGTTACAAATTGGTTATATAACTATATAACTCGGCTATATAGCTCGGCTATATAACTCGGTACAAATCGGTTTTTAGAAAAACGCTATATGCCCGCGCAAAAAACAAAAAATACCGGTTTTTCAAACCGGTATTTTTTTTTTTTTGCGCGGGCAACAACACCGGGGTGACTAAGAAGACACGTGGCTTCCCACTTTACTTTTTTTTTTAAATTGACTCCTTTTAGAAATTGAGTTTCTTTTTAAAAAAAAATCAATGAGAATGCCACCCCCCTCCCTTCCCTCCTAATTCTTATACTCTCGCTACAGAATTGGCGGAATTCAAACAAACTTTGCTTTGTAATAAACAAATAAACGGTTACCATATTTCAAATTATTAGCATGTTATCATATACCGTTTGTAGAAATAATTGAATGTTAAAGAAAAACAAAATTTAAATACAGCTATTCTTTTAATAATATAATAACAATTTTACATTTAAAGTTTGTTTAACTTTGATATTTGTTTTGCTGTTTTGCGAAGTTTAACTTTATTCGACGTAATATGGTGATCAATAAAATTAAGTGTTTTTACCAATGGCTTAAGATCGGCAATATCAAATAAAAAATATGCCGCAATAACCATAGCGACGCCACATAAAAAATCTGGTATATCTTTAGCAACAAGTATTTTATCGACAAAGAGGTCAACAGAAATTGGCCTAAATCAAAATAAAACATCAGGTTACAATTAAATTATATTGAACCAAATGTTTACAATAGCCATGGTTAAGATGAAACTTTTACCGTGTCAAAGACATAGTAAACTCCTCTCCTCTGGGAACAGATGAACCAGCATAGCAGCTCTTAAATTCTTCAAAATGCCTAAATATAATAAATCGCTGCTTACAAATAAAGTTAGATATGTGTGTGTAGTATATATATATATATATATATATATATATATATATATATATATATATATATATATATATATATATATATATATATATATATATATGAAATGGATTTTGTAACTATGCATATCACTGACTCTCGTCTGATTCATCATTGATATCAGTTAAAAGCGACCTGCACTTAATCTTTTTATTTTTTATTTTTAAACATCTTCGTTTCCAACAAGGCTGCAAGCAATTAAACCACTAATTAAAATTGGAAGTTACTGAAAGAGAAAAGATGAAGATTGTAGAGCAAGATAACGATTGACAGACGAATTAAATAAATGCAAATTATATGAATCAGGAAAGCAAAATGAAGGAAGCAAATTCCAAAGAACCGATGTTTGAGGAAAAAAACTAAACGAATAAGAGTTTTTTGAGCACTTAGGAAAAGTCACAGAAAAAGTTGAGTCTTAATTGAAGAACGAGTAACACGAGAATGAATTTTAGCAGATGGCAAAAGAGGCGCTAGCTCTTTTGAGCAGTGCCCATTATAGTATTTGTAGAAAAGAGAAAGAGAAGCAACATTACGGTGATGTGGTAATGGTTGGAGGTTGGCTGCAAGAGCAGGTCCAACTATGTTTACAATGCGTTATTGCACCTTGTCTAAAAGAGAAAGGGCATCATAAAAAGATCCGCCTCAGATTTTATACAAGGTAACAGTATTTTATACAAGGCCGGATTTGAGATTTATAGAGATAGAGAATAAAATCCGAAGTAAGAAAGTGACGAGCTCGATAAAGAGATGAAACCTTAGCAGATGCTATTTTTGCAACAGATTTGATATATGGATTCCAAGAGAGATCGGAAGTAAGAGTTAATCCTAGAAGATGAAGAGTAGATGACTCATCGAGTACATCACCGTTTATAAATATAGAGAGGTCTAAATTATTGCGATAATACTGAAAAAAATTGAGTTTTATCTATATTGAAGTTCACCAGCCACTATAAGCCCCATGCTGTAGCAGAAGTGAGATCCTTTTCAAGCTCAAATGCCCCTTACAAGCAATCAGAAAGTGTTGGCTTCTTATCACGACAAGAATAAATGGTACTATCATCAGCAAACAATGCCACCTTAGATGTGAGAATATCTGGAAGATCGTTAATGTAAATTAAAAAGAGTATAGGGCCAAGGATAGAACCCTATAGTTACAGAATAAGAAGAGTGCTGTCCTTCGAGGTCAACTTTGGAAAATTTGGAAAGTAAGGTTTCAATAATCTTAAAGATGTTACCAGATACACCGTAAAAAGAAAGCTTATGGAGAAGACCAGCATGCAAAACTTTATCAAAAGCTTTTGAAATGTCAAGAGCGATGACCTTAACCTCTCCACCTTTATCTAATGCACGATAAAACCTATCGGTTATTACTGTTAGCAAATCAGCTGTAGAACGAGAAGATCGAAACTCATATAGATGGTCAGAATGTAAGTTATTAGATTCAAGATAAGAAATTAAGTGTATGTTTCAAAAACCTTGATTATGATAGGAAGATTCAAAAACCTTGATTATGATAGGAAGAAGACTAATGGAGCGGTAGTTGGACGAATCATATCGCTCTCCAGAATTTTTGAAAATAGGGATAACAGATGCCGCTTTCCAGCAGGCTGGAAAACAACACTCTGATAAGCACTTGTTAAATAGTTTTGAGAGTATAGACGACAGCTCCGGAGAACACTTCTGCAAGACAAAAACAGGTATGTTGCCCGAGCCACAAGCTGTAGAAGAGTCTTAGCAGGAAATCACTTTAGATAAAGAGGCTGGAGTGATACAAATGTCAAGCAATGGATCAACCTGTTTGTTGGCAATATCTGGTAGAACGCAACTAGTGGAATCAGGTGGAACGCAACTAGGTGAAATTAAAAATTTGCCCTTATTACTGATACTATTAAAGATTCTCCAGATGTCACGATAGCCTAATTTTTGAGATGAGATACGAGATTTCATGACCTGAGAATAGCGGGCTTTGGTGTTAGACAAAATCTTTTTACAATGGTTTCTAGCAGTAATAAATAGACGTCTGTTTTCTGGAGAATTGTTTTGCTGATAGATATAGAAGTAACGGTTTTGATTGCCAATCGCAGCAGCACAATGTGATGAAAACCATGGAGAAGAGAGATATAGAGGAGAGGATAATGAGACCTCTCTCAATTGGTTTGGTTAATATGATCAGAAATAACATCAAAAAGAGTGCAGTCTTGAGATGAAGGAGAGCGATATAGAACAAAGAGAAAGGCGATAGAATGAAGTGGTGCTAAACGAAAGTACATGAAAGAATAGTCTGTGGATTCAAACCTAGTTTCACGACAAATGGGTGAATTCTTACGAATGTAAATGCTCAAGCATGTGACTATTGGAGTCTTTACGAATTAAAGGAAGATAACCATCAACACTTAAGATCGCAAAATGAGACAGCTGAACTCAAATTATTCTCACAAAGAGCAAGTAGGTCTGGTGAACTTTGCAAGAGATAAGACTCAACAGAAGAAAAGTTACTTCGAAGACCACGAATATTAGTGAATAATAGGTTTAGAGAACTTGATGATGATGATGGTTTTTTGTGTTTTATAGTTTTTGGTACTTTATTTATTTTTAAATTTGTTGAAGAAATTGACTCAAAGCATAGATAGTACTCAGAACACTGTTTAATAGCCCAAGCAATTGTCTCATTACTATTAATAAACCCTAAGCCGTAACAAAGGACTCCAAATGTGGCCTCGGCAATGCACACTAAAAGTACTAACAGGGACACCATCCATTCGCAACATGGCACTGTTAATACTTTGAAAATATGCCCAGGATGAGTATTTTTACCAAGACACTATCTCTAGCCTTTACTCAACCAAGAGCCATAAGGTACGGGGCTTTAAGGTGTTTTAAGTTGGAGTTGGCATCTCCTAGCCTTTGCCTAAAAAGGCGTGTCCTGCAAGGTAGTAGGACATGAAGCAGATTGTACTGGGTTACATGTTACCAGTAGCAGGATAACCTGACCTGATAAAAAGACTTAAAAATTTAGTCTTAAGACTAACTTTTAACTTTACTAAAGTTTGGAAGCCTTCACATATTTTGCTTAAAACCATAAAAAATTCTTATCAACATCTGCGCTGGTCAAAACATCCGAAGCTTCGACAGCTGAATTTAAATGTAGACAAATTATATTTATAGAAAAATACTGTGCATGTTTATTTGCATAACAATATTATTAACTTAAAACTTTCTCAAACTTGAGACAGGGAAACTTAAGTAAATCATCCTTCACAGTGCTGTTTAATTAAAAAACTTAAAAATGATTACTTTAAATAAAAAATGACAAAATTAAATGAGATAAAAGATTATATCAACTCATTTCATGAATCTATATCAATTCATACAAAATTTTACATACAAACCTTGTTAAATAGTTTTGAGAGTATAGACGACAGCTCCGGAGAACACTTCTGCAAGACAAAAACAGGTATGTTGCCCGAGCCACAAGCTGTAGAAGAGTCTTAGCAGGAAATCACTTTAGATAAAGAGACTGGAGTGATACAAATGTCAAGCAATGGATCAACCTGTTTGTTGGCAATATCAGGTAGAACGCAACTAGTGGAATCAGGTGGAACGCAACTAGGTGAAATTAAAGAACATCCTTCACAGTGCTGTTTAATTAAAAAACTTAAAAATGATTACTTTAAATAAAAAATAACAAAATTAAATGAGATAAAAGATTATATCAATCTCATTTCATGAATCTATATCAATTCATACAAAATTTTACATGCAAACCATGTCTGAATTGTATAACATTAAACAATGCATCAAAAAAGGAGGCTTTTAATTTTGATTTTCCTGGAACATCGAAGTTTTCTTTTTTGCTGGAAATTGCATTTACCAAGAAATTTGGCAATATGAGTTGTTCATTACTAAAATGTATTATATAAAACATCATAATTGTTTTGTGCAATTAAATATAAAAATTCTGACAATCCTGTTTATTAAAAACCTCTGGGTTATTTAGTTTTATAAATATTTTTCACCCACTCAGGGGCAGATTTAGGATTTATATCTCCTTTGGCGAAATTTTTTGTATAAAGACGAAGCCTCTACCCCAACCAGTCTCACAACCCCAGCCTGTTTCATGCACAACTACTCTCAGGTGCCAAAGAAATGCCCCCTATTTATCAATTGTGAATTTTTTATCCATCTAAGCGAATTCATATTTTCAAAAAATTCTCATTTCAACTTATTTATTATGACCTTCCTTCCTGTTTACTAGGCAAATGAGAGTTTATGAGTCAAATTTGTTTTCTTAAGCCTAAAGTTGGGCCATTATCTTTTCTTTAAAAAATATCCATAAATTTAAATTTAATTTAAATTATACCTATAACTAATTCTTCAAATCCAGTGTACACTACTATGAGTAAAGAAAACTATTTTAATAATCAAAATTAATTTCAAAATGATTCTTAAAACCTGAATATTACTACTCCATGAATACAAATAGTACAGTCAATGAGGGTTTCAGGAATAAATTTGAACTCTCTATCTATTAAACTCCATTCAGAATATACGCTGATACTCTACCTCCACAGTATAAAGGTTGAAAGAGTATCTCCTTGGAAGGTATTTGTTTAAAGCACATGGACCACGTCAAGGTTTCTTCCTATTCATGTGTACAATATTAATGCAGAACGATTGAAGGCATATGACAGAAAAATACGCCATCAATTAGCAAACTGCTCTTCCTTACACATTTTTATTCCTGGTTTACATATAAAATATAATGTATTATGGCAATGTACAGTTATGAAGCAAAACTTTTTGGGGCCCAGGGTTATTTTAAAGCAGGTAGCCTCTTTTCATAACTAATCAAAAAATTTATTTTCAGAGTTTCTTTTAAAAATATATTTTTCTATGAACCGAAACCTCTAAACTGTGGGGTTCGTGGCTACAGCACAGGCAATCTAAATGCATAAGGAAATATGCAAATGTTTTTAAAAATCTTAAAGGTTTTTTCAAAAATATATCTACTGAGCACAATCCACATTTTTAGATCAATAACAGATTTAGATAACACCATCTTTAAAATATTATTAAAAGAAAATTTTTACTTAGCACTGCGAACTATACCATTAAATTTTGGATGTTGGAATAAAAGGTCGCATTAACGTATGTTAGCTCTATTGAGGTAAGAACCAGTAATACATCAACTAGCAAATACTTTTCAACTATAGTTAATAATACTAAAATACAGAGGCAGATTTAATCTAAAATAAATTCAAATAGTACAAACAAGCCTTTAGGTTTTTTTTTTTAAATAAATAAAGGTAACTTGGAGGTAACACATGAATAACTGAACCAATAAAAAACAAAACTCTTCGACGATGCTTAAAACTTCTAAATTTTATCACCAACCATTAACCGTAATTTAAATAAAATAAGGCTGATTAATAAAAAAAATATATAACTGACAGTTACTGCTAGGCATCATGCTTTAGGCAGCATCAATTAGTTGTATTTTTTGTGGAAAAAGTGTATTATAATTGACATCATGCAAATTTATATTAAAAAAATATTATATTTACATATTCAAATATCACAACAGTAATATTACAAAACTATGTTAGCACTTTGTAATTTACTGAGACATGCACATGTTTTTGTAATAATATTATTAAAACATATGCTTGTCTTAATAAATCACAAACTGCTAGCACTGTTTTGTAATATTGCTGTTTTGATGTATATATCTTTTGTATATAGATATATATTTTTTATATTTTAGTAATATATAAAAAATATATCTATATAAAAAATATATCTATAAGTTTACATATACAAATATCACAGCAGCAATATTACAAAACTATGCTATCAGTTTGTAATTCACAAAGTCAAGCGTATGTTTTTATATTATAACAAAAAAAGAAAAAAAAACTATTTTTTAATTTTTGTAAACTCATAAATGCAGATAAAGTAACGAATTATCTTCACTGAAGATAATTTTTATTGCATAATAGCATAAAGTAAATCATTTCTCATCTCGCGTGACGATTCGGTACAAAAGGTGCTGTTTATGGCCGTGTGTTACTCGATGGCGCACAAGGTGTTGAGTAGCGATTTGAAAACGATTTTCTTTGTTGACTTTGTTAAGCTTGTGAAGCACTCAGGCTCCGAGTTTTTTTGGCAAATCCCAGTGAGTGAAGATGATTGAGGATTGTTTTATAATCACAGTTCATTTTTTCGGTCAATTCACGACTTGTTTGGCGACCATCTTCCTTCAAAAGTGCCTAAAAATGCTCCTCATCTAATTCGGTAGGTTGTCTGCTGCGAGGTATGTCTTTGAGGTCAAAGTTGCCGTTTTTGAACTTCGCAAACCATTTCTGTGCTGCTCGCTCACCTATGACACCTTCTCCATACACGTTGCATATGTCACAAGCGGTTTCAGCTGCTTTTTAACCGCAATGAAAAGCGAAGAAAAGTAGTGTCGAAAATTCTGATCTTGCCACCTGGATATTCCATTTTTAAAGGTGGAAAATAGGTAAAACTAAAAATATTCGAAAAATCGAATAACACAGTTCTGTAGAGCAGAAAAGGCACTGTCTAATGAATACAAACACTTTGCTCAACAACAAACAAATCCTTTAAATAATCCTCTTTGAAAAAAACCAAACGAACTTATTCCCCAACCCAATACATCTTAATAGTAATATAATATTTCTCCTTACTTGGGTACATAGCCTTTTTAAAACATCTCTTTTTTGAATATGATTCTTAATTTAATAATGGGAATCAGCTCCTTCAAGGTAAAATCATCAATGTTGATCAAGACTGAACCATCTATATCTCCCTCTAAAAAATATATAAAAAAACAACAAAGTTTTACAAAAATGTTACATTTACAATTGTAAAAATACTGTATTTAATGTAAGACAGTTAAATATTTGTTATAAAAAAAATCATGAATACAAAAAAGAACACAACTTTTATTGTTTTAAAATAAATTGGGATTCTATCAGGTAACCAAAAAAGTTCGTGCGGTTTTTCTGTATATAATAAAAACACACAAAACGACAAAAGTAAGTACATTTATTCATCAAAATAGTCACCATTAGCATCTAAAACCTTTTCCCAACGTAAAACAAGCTTATTTATTCCACTTCTAAAAAATTCTCGGTCCTTTGAGTCTATAAAAGCTTTCAACTCCATTTCAACCGCGTCCTGGTCTCGGAACTGCTGTCCTTTTAAATGATTTCCCAGGGAAAGGAAAAAATGGAAATCAGTAGGGGAGAGGTCTGGCGAGTATAGTGGGTGAGGCAAACTCTCCCAACCAAGGCTTTGGAGCTTGTCCTGAGTCACGCGAGCGGTGTGCGGTGTCGCGTTGTCGTGGAGAAGCAGAACTCCTCTCCTGTGCACCAGTGCAGGCTGCTTTACTAGCAACAGGTCGTGAACTCGTTGCAGCTGTGCTGAGTAGACCAGTCCAGTAATGGTTTGGCCTGTTGGGAGCAGCTCGTAATGCACCACACCAGCTGTAGTCCACCAAATGCAGAGCAAAACCTTCCGCTCGTGGAGATTGGGCTTGGGTGTCTTTGGGATGGGGTCATCGGGGGACAACTAATGGTAGCTACGCTTGGTATTGTTGTACACAATCCATTTTTCGTCGCATGTCAATAAACGATCAAGAAAAGGCTCAACATTGTGGCGTGATAAGAGTGATGTGCAGATCGTAAGCCGTTGCTTCTTGTTGTCGATCGACAATTTGTGCGGAACCCACCGACTCAGCTTCCACGCTTTCCCAATCGCATGCAGATGCAGGCGGATGGTTTCAACACTCACAGCAGACCTCACTGCAAGTTCTTGGCAAGTTTGGCTGGAGTCAGACTCGACAGCGTCCTTCAGTTCATCCTCATCAACCAACAATGGGCGTCCAGAACGCGGCAGGTCTTCGATGGACTCATCTCCCGAAGAGAATCGCTGAAACCACTTCTGTGCTGTGCGTTCACTTACTGTACCTTCTCCAAATGCTGTGCAGATGTTTTTGGCCGCTTGTGTTGCATTCCTTCCAAGTTTGAACTCGTAAAGTAAGCAAGATCGAATAATCGTTGGTTGGGTTGCCATCCTTTCTTTACACAAAACCTTTCCTGTAAGCTCGTTACAAGCCTACACTATAATGCAGCAACTGCGCGTGACACACGCGTTCTATTACGCAACAAAGCTACTTGCCTTGTGCGATGTGGGTGTTGTAAAAAATGCTAAAAACAATTCAATTACCAAAAACCGCACGAACTTTTTTGGTTACCTAATATATTTCAAAGCAATTAATTTTTTTATATATATATAAGATATATGGGTAAACATTATACCATAAAACAAATATTTATCATATTTTATCAAATATAAATAATATAATAAATAATAAATGTTTTACAAATTATTTATTTTATTTTTATAATTAATAATGAACAGTGTCCCTTCTGAAGCAGGGACGAACCCAGACCTGTTTTAGTACCGCGGTATGGGCGCACAAAATATGCGCCCCCAAATTTATTAATAAAAAAAAAATTTTACTTTTGCTTTTTTATTAAAAATAGAAAAAAAAACAGTTTCAGTTTTAAATGCAGTATATAAATAGTTTTCAATTTGGTTTAGCTACCTCATATACTCTTCAGGTCAAAAAAATGAATTAAAAAGAAATTGCTTTTTTACGTAATGACGCAGCTGTCCTTCGGTTACTAACTGAACGTTAGTTTTAAAAAAATGAATGTTATTACGAAACTTAATTTTAAAAGCTTGTAGCGAAATTTTATAACAATGGAATGTATAAAAAATTTGCTTTTTCGAACGATTTTAATTATCCATTCAGAGTTAAGTTAACTTTTATTTTTGGTAATTAAGAGTAAACTGCTTTTCATAATAAATGAACAAAAGTAAAAAATTTCAGTGTTAATACAGTACAATCTCTCTAATTCGAATCTCCTTAATTCGGTGACATTGCATTTAATCGAATAACGATCGATTAAATGCAAAGTCACCGTGAAATGCGTTTAAAAAAATCGACTTTCTATAATTCGAAAATTTCTCTAATTTGAACTTTTATTTTTTCCCATAAAATTCGAATTAGAGAGGTTCTACTGTAACTCTTTCAAATTCAGAAAAGCCTAGTAACTAAATAAAACTATTTTAAAAACGAAAGCGAGACGACATTAAACGTTAAACTTTTAACAATAGTTATTCGAAATACAAGACGTAAAACTACTTTGTGAATTTTACAAATATTGCGCGATTTAATATATATATATATATATATATATATATATATATATATATATATATATATATATATATATATTATATATATATATATGTATAAATATATTATGTAATGTAAATATTATTAAAAATTGTTTTAAGTATTTAAACATTTAATTACAATTTATTTAAAACATTAATAACTTCTAAAATTAAATTTACTAAAATATAGTTAATAAATGTTTAAAATACTTTGAACAACTTTCAATAATTATTTACTAATAGCGTGTTATTTGCAACAAAAGCGTTAATTAAAATCATCATTAAAATAGTTTTCTATCGTAATTAAAGTAACATTCGTACGCCGGTAAATTCATATATTCAAAAGATATGGCCGAAAAAAAGCGGTATCCCCAAATAAACTCTGGGTTCTTCACTGCTTCTTTATTAGAATCACTATCACTAGACTTTAATTCATGGAGTTTTAAAAGGCGAATGCAAGTATTGTATATATTATATATAGATTTTTAAGTTTAAGTTAAATTTGATACATAATCATCAATGAAGAAACAGATAAAAGTAAATTGCAATATGCATATCTACAACAAATCCTGTTTGTATTATTACAAGCAATTGGCAAGTGTTACAACACCTGACTTTTCAAAGCAACTAGACATCCTAATGATGTTAAATACCCATCAAGTGGTTCAGGAGAAGCTTCGTTTCCAACAAGTTGAATGCATAGTGAGGATGATGCAGTTAAGCAATATGAATGACAGTAAAACAAAAACTGTGAGCAGGTGCAAATATTCCCAACAAAATACCATCTTTCAGAATGTTTATCAGATGAGATACACATACAAAAATAGGAACTTCATCATCTTGAACTGATAAAACAAGATAGTCCTTAACATAATAAGTTACATGATTAATGATACACTTGTAGCTCTGAATATTTCACTAATATTATATCCAATATAATCAAATAGTTTGTGTTGAATACTCTTTGGAAGACACAAAGTTGATATTGTAACTGTCTTAAAGGGCCAAATAAACACAGCATCTTGGGTAATGTATAAGGTAATGTATTTTTGGAGTCATTTTGTCAGGATATTCAATATAAAAAAGATAAAGAAAATTCCCAATGAGATATGTAAAATATGTAATTTGATCATGTTTAATTGTGAAAGAAAGTAAAGTTTCTGATACTTGACGAAACAGTAAAAAAACTTCCCAAAATGATGGAAAACTATTACCAGAGAGATGACCATTAGTAGAAATCAAATTGTTGCGTATTTCACATGGTACATTTCTTGAACCATGAAAACCATATGGAAATATTTTTATTTCATAGTTTAACTAGGTTAAATTTATGATCTTATGTTCAATCAACTTTTGGATTGTCAATTTCAAAAGAAGTGGAACTATTCCCTCTAGAATATCATGATGTAAATCTGGTGGAAAGGATTCAATAACATTAAAGTAAGACAATTTGTCTAAACTGCGTGGTTTATTTATTCCAAATATTGCTTTATTTGCAGAATAATTTTTAACTGCTTGCAGATGAGTGTTATAATTAGACATAGTTCTTAATAAACAAGAATCTTCTGTGTTTCTCAAAGATATGGTTTTATAATCAACTAAACAAAATCTACAAATTCTACCTAAACTGAAACAGTACCTAAAACCAGCAAGAAAGTGGGCCCCTAAAATGTCTGCAGATACTGCGGCAATACAAACATGAAGACTGTTTTTAGTTTCTCCTTGAATAACAGTCACATAAGAACTCATTAGCCTAATGACAATAGGGATATTAATTTATCAACCAGTGGCTTTAATACATCATGATAAGAAGAAAGCTGCAATATTTTAGAACTGAACAACATGGCAAGGTGTATTTGAGATGTTATTGAGCAATAGCACGGATGCAAATTCCCAATAGTGTAATTTAAAAAAAAAGAGAACCCTTTTTTAGAACCTAAAGGGTTAACAGTTTCAAGTTCATCAATAAATAAATGGATACGAATAGATGTAGGGTGTTTTATAAAAAAAAAAACGTCTTTTGTAAATTTCTCTATCACAATAGTCATACATAATACCAGTAGGATTTGCATTTGCATGCATGTGACAAAATTCATCAAATATATCTTCTATACCCAAAACTCTTTCCAAAATATCTTTTACACTAACATAATGGTATTTATAAGTGACTCCCTCTGAACCTATAACTGTTTTTTCTTGTGACTCCACCATTTGTAAACTAGACTTTTAAAATTAATCATTTCATGAATAAAAGAAGAAAATACATCATAGAGATAGCCATTATCTAACATATGGACTAATTTAACAGTATCATTTTGTTGAATAAATTGCTTTATTAATTTGTTGTATGACAAAAAGAATACATTAAAGACTTCTCTTATGTCAATTGCTAAATCAACATGAACTTGGCTTGCAACTACATGTTTTTCTCTTACTTTTAGAAACATAAGGCCTTAAGAATTTTTTAAATGAAACATTGTCTGTAGAAATAGACCTGGAAAAACTGTATCTTGAATTGAATTTTCTGATAACGAAAATCTTTCATTATAACTGATGTGTTAATTGTCGGTTTTGGGTCGCTATCAGCTGCATGCTTTTTAAAACTTTTACTACATGTTGAATAACAGCAGTTAATTTTCAGATTAAAGTCATGTAAGTTGTAATTACTGTAATGCCTATACAGCTTTAAAACACTTGATACTGTTGTTGAACACAATGAACTATAAAAAAAGTTGCCATTTTAGCTAAATGTGAAATATTTTAAACTACCTGTAAATGTGTCGACACATGTTTCTAAGCCACAATTTTTAACCATAACGTAACATCCAGAGTTGACCAAATTTCATGTTGTTCCTAAAAGCAATTTTTAAAAACTTCAAAAAATTTTTTTAATAATAAAAATAATTGTTTAAGTTTTTTTTTTAAGACAATATTTAGAGTTAATGAATATAGTTTATACTGGCAAAATGTTAACGATGGTTCCAGCCATTTTCGCAAAATTTTCAAATCTCTAATTTACTGAAAAGAGCACGACCTATACATAGTGTGGTTCTTTAAAAAACCGTATTACTTAAAACGTGTAGCATAAAACCAATACACAGGTTTATAGTCTCAGTTCCGTTCCGTAAATTATCACAAAATTGTTTGGTAAGATAAATACTAGGGCAGGTCGATTTTTAACTTTTTTTTAGATTTTAACGTTGGACATGTTGAGATGGGTGCAAACTTACATAATAACAAGTAAAAACAAAAAGTTTTTTTTGAGGAAATAAAATTTAGTTTTACTATAAAAACTGATATGAAGGGGTTAATAAAATAAAAATAAAAACAGTAGTCAATTATAGAAGCTAATGCATCAAAACAAGTTTCAATTTTAACTTTGTTATTTTACTTTTTTAAATATTTCTTATCAAAAACACAACAACAAAAAACAAGCTTCAATAAAAAAGTTTTATTTGCTGTTAAAATTCAGATCACAACGTCATCATACTTTTGACAATATGAACCCTTTGAAGAAAAATTAGGTCTCTTTTGACGACTTAATTTTTTTGCAATGATATGTTTATGCCTTGCTTCCATTTCATACACTGTATGGCTAGTTTCAAATGTCATTTTTACAGCTCTCTCAACACTCTGAATATGAGAAGGCAGAACCGGTAACTCAAACTTCGTTCCATTTAGCAATGATTCTTGTAAATGCTGAAATAATATGTGTTCAGTGAGAGCTGGTTCACAAATACCTGTTTGAAAAAGGTCTGCTAAATCCGACCAATGATATGCATCAGTATTTATTGCAATGATTTTGTTTAATCTTGTTGCAGGCACCGTTATATTTCTAAAATAATTAAATTTAAATTCTAAAAATAAAAATCTTTTTTTGATCTTGTTTAAGTTTTTTTTAAAAACAAAATTTAATAAATGAATTTTTTGTTATATTTTTAGACCAAGGTGTCAAGTAAACGTTCCGGCGCATTATCAGTTTTGAAATTTTACCCACTCACCCGAAATTGCACATTTAGTAATTTAGAGCTTGTTTTTTCTGCTTGCTGGTAAAAATTTTCAAGGATTTACAATTTAATTTTTCCAAAAATACTCAACCGGTTATTAAGATTCTTTCCATTTGTCTGTCACCTTAGAGTAAAACATTGAATTCTAAATGAACTAATTTATTTTAATAATACTATGTTTACCTTGATACTTAAAATTTGTTTACCTATGATACTTAAAATTTTTCTCGTAGAAGCTTCTCTGACTTTATATTCATCTGATTTCATCATGGAGTACAATAAATTTTCAGGCAGCAAAGCTAAAGCATTGTGTTGCAAATATTTTAATGTGATAGTTTTGATTTCCTCAGACTGTTTTTTAATTCTTTTAACCATATTGAAAATGTACAACTGCTGATTGTACACTTGCACAATAAATTTTATAAATAGGTGAAGCTTATCTTGCATACTTGGAAGATAAGTGCCTCTTGTCCAAAGTCACAATAGTCGATTTGCCGAAGAGGCATTTCGAGTATTGTGACTTAATCGGGCCATTAAATCTAGAATGATTTAATGGCCCGATTTTCCACTTTGCATATTTATGATCAAAATTTCCTCTTGAAACTCCAAGAACATATTCTAGAAGAAGTCTTTGATCATTACTCAAATCTTTTAATGTCTTTTCATGAAAATGTATGTTATCTAGATGGACGCTAATTTTTATGAAGTCAACTTGAGGGAGATCTTGGTAATTATTTTCACAAAGTTTTCAAATTAGACCACTGAAAAGATTAGGGCTTTTGGTGCCTCCATCAAGATGCTTATAAAATAGCTCGAAAGGGAAGTTCATTTTGGTGAAGTGAACAGCCAATAATGCGCAATTTGCAATTAATTTTTTTTTCTACAGCTGTTACAAGCTGTAGAAAAAAAAAATTAATTGGAAAAAAAAGCCACTTTTACAACCAGTGTTAGTAGCAGTATTGTCAAGGAGGATAGCTTTTAGAGAATGAGCAATCTTAAATTCATTTAAGACTCTAACAAGATCATCTCCTAACAAAGTCCTGTAGCACCTTTATTTGGAATGACTCTGTGAGTAAGATTTGATCCAGTTTCAGACCTGGACTCTACTGTAAAAGTAAAATGGTGCTCTGAGTGATTATCTTTTCTTAAATTAATTTTCTCATTTGGATTCTTAACTTCTCTGTAAAATAAAGTGTTTTTGTCAACTTGTCCATCAACTCCAATATATATTACGCTATTAATATCCTTTATATGTTTATCTTGACTTATACATTTCACTCTAGTTTTCTCTCTATCAATTTTTGATTTATCAATAAATACTGTATTTAAATTAAGACTTGGCCAAAGTAGGCCCATAGACTGCAAATCTAAGAGGAAAGCATTAGCTAGGCTAGCCCTAATACTTGATGAAACGTCAGCCCTAATTAATTCCAAAGCATATCTTGATGGTTGAGACAAATTGTAAGCCCCAGATATATTTCTAATTGGTTTGTAACAACATTCATTGTCAAAGTTAACAAGGATCTATAAAAAACATTCAAGCAAAAAAGATGAAAGTATTAAAAGTAAATAACAATGAAAAAGTACATTATATGACAACATATACCTTTAATACTTTACTCATTTCATTACTGTAACTTTTCAAGTCTTCATCTTCATACATTACTGCTGTTGAATCTAAACTTTCCATGTCGTTATCAAATGATGTATACGTAATGTATTTTTGTCGAGAAACTTCATTTAAAATCTGCTTCTGACATTTCTTATTTCTAGCAGAAGCTTTTTTTGTCTTATTAACACTTTTAAAATCAATGGATCCAAGTTGAAATAACCCCTTAGGACCTATTTTTTCTCTCTGATCTTTCAAATACATTCTGTCTTTTAATGGAACCTAGAATAGAAGAACAATTTATCATTTAATAGTGTTAAATCAAATTTAAATATAAATATTGTTTTGGTAAAATTATATCTCAGGGAAACGCAAATTCTATATGAATATTACAATCTCAAAATTTATTTTAAAAAACAGCAATGAATCTTTTAAAATAAAAATACAAACTATATCATTTATTTACTGGTCAATTTATGATAAATGCAGTTTTGAGATAAGTATGCAGTTTTGTTATATTTTGTCAGATCTTTCAATTTGTCAAATATGATTGCTGTAATTTATACAGAAATATCTATTTGCTAATTTCTATTTTTCATTATTACCCGATTTATGGCAACAAATCAAATTTTTCTCTTGCAAAATGTCATATTTGCACTTATCATAAATATAAATATATAAATATATAAATATATATATATATATATATATATATATATATATATATATATATATATATATATATATATATATATATATATATATATATGTAAATTATGTTAGTGTATTCTACAAATAGAGTGCTCAATGTTCTTAAAGAACAGAGCAATAATAAATTAGTAAAAAACACTTATCTAACTTTTATCTTCTACTTGAAGTTTCATCATTGCTGGATCATCAGGAAGAGTTTCTGATGATCCAGCAATGGTGAAACTTCAAGTAGAAGATAAAAGTTAGATAAGTGTTTTTTACTAATTTATATATATATATATATATATATATATATATATATATATATATATATATATATATATATATATATATATATATATATATATATATATACATATATATATATATATATATATATATATATATATATATATACATATATATATATATATATATATATATATATATATATATATATATATATATATACTATATATATATATATATATATATATATATATATATATATATATATATATATATATATATATATATATATATATATAAACACACACACAGATATATATTTTACGATATAATAATTTTCATATAGTGGTAACTTTGGATTCACAGTGTGCCATATTTTTATCACATTAATTCCTATAACTTTTGCAATGTCATAATCTTTTAAGTCTTGGTTGATGTCTTTAAGGAAATAGCTGTATTGAGTAATCTGGCGAATGGTTGGAGGCTCTGCCTTATTTAAAGGTGATGGCTGACCACCAAAATTTTTAGCAAAACTGCCACGTTTTAAAACAACTTTTTGGTTTTTAGGCATTTCATTAAAACATATTATTGTAAATAAAATATGTTAAAGCAAATATAACGACTTTAAAAACGATTACTAATCTCCAACTTTGTTTATTTATTTTTGTACAAGCGCGTAAATTTCCGCTAATTTTTAAAAGTAACATATATATACATACATACAGGGCCGTTGTTGCGTTAAAAAAGTTAGTCGTTAAAAAAGTTTACATGCTGTTCTGCGCCTGCGTTACGCGTGCGCAGTATTGATTAAAAGTTTCCGTTGTCACGTTGAATAAGTAGATCGTTAAATAAGTAGACAAAATGATATTCTGCGCATGCGTTAGTTCACGGATACTTATTTAACGTATCAAGTCACGTTAAATAAGTAGACCGTTAAATAAGTAGACAAATTGAACAGTCGAGGCATTTTTTGTAAACCCAGGCAAACAAATTAAAAAAAACACGTTTAACGAAGTTTAAGTCAAGCGAATTGTTATTTCACGGCATTTTTATAGTGATAGTTTACTACTTTTAATAATATTTAACTCACGAAGTATATTCTAGTCGAAATTTATATCTTTTTAGTATAGTTTGGCAAGAAACATATTTTTAAGAAAAACATTTTTCTTTTCTTAGGTCACTTAATGGATAAGTATACTAAAATAAAAGACATACTTTAATGATATCAAATAAAATAGTCATCTCACGAGCAAATTTACTGTAAATACTAAATAATTTAACCGCGCATTTTAGCAAAATGTTTCACATTAAATTATCTATCTAACAACTGTATTTATTTTAAATCTAATATTTAATTAAAGAAAAGTTCTCACTAACAATTAAGTTTTTCGATTAAAAGTAATTGTTACTTGATCGCACGCACATAAATAGTAAGAAAAGTATTCTGATATTTTCACAGCAAGAAGAAAAGAGGATTTATTAATTAGTGTCTAGCTTTTTTGTGTGTGTTAATTAACCTTCCCAAGGCCGTGAAAGTCACTAGAGTCGAGGAGACAACTTTAGTTGAGGTTACAACCCTCTCTGTACTCTATAACACCGAAACACAAACCATGACGGACAAGGCTGTTTTGCGGAGAAACAAGTTGAGCGTAGTACTACTAGGGGCGTGGTGGTGATCGAACTTGGAACTTTTGATTATGAGGCGAGCGTTCTACCACTACACCACTATTGCACTACTGTTGAATAACAACCTAGACGATTTTAGCGGTGTTTTGTATATAGCACAATAATTCACTATTTCTTACTTATGTGATGTTTTAAGTTAAAAAGACATTAAAGAAACGACACACTTCATGCTAAACTTAAACTTTATTATGAAAATAAGATCAAAAAATTCTTACACAATATAAATAACAAAATAAAATAACATGGTTTCTGTGTCCTTTTGAAAAAATTTAACTTGGTTGGACATTTTCGGAAGAAATTCGATTTTCCACATGGAATTACAAGCCTATATAATATAGAAATATAGTATAACATAAATTGTATAGTAAAAATGCAGTGAAAAAAAAATTACATAATGAATACCTGCTTTTGTGCCGGAAAAGTACTTAAGAACAGCATTGATCAATATATGTTAATGAATTTATTTACAAAATGAACTCTAAATTTGTGCCAGAGAAATTTTAATCTTTGAAATGTATGAATGTTAAAAATGCTAAAACAGTCACACCATTTACAAGCCAGAATAGTCTAAACTATTACAATACTCTATAATAAATTGATCAAGTATCTCATTAAAATTAAAAATAAAATAACCATATTTTTAAATATTACTTATGTTGTAGTAAAAGAACTTATAGTTAACTGCTACAAAAACAAACGCTTGTAAGTAATGAGTTTAATAACAGTAGCTATTAACTGTATATCAATCATCCTAATTGATATAATAAATAACTGATAAGAATAAAAAATAAACGACAAAGTAAGCAAAACAAATCATCGTGACAATAACGAAATAAAGAAGAAGCAATAGTTGACCTAAATTAACCAATTATATAACTTTAAACGACTATAAGACATATACAAACATAAAATAAATAATTAACTTATTAAAAATTTATTAAAATTTTAAATATATTAAATAACTAAAATAAACTAAATTATTAACTAAAACATAAGATACATAAACAAACCGACGAGAGAAAACAAAAAAACTTTTTTATGTGTATTATGTCATAAAAACTAAAAAACCCGCAGGAACAACAAGATACATAAACACTAATGATGTAACAGGAATTATAAATCCATATTCAAAAAAATTTGAACGACAATCAATTAATATTATTTTGTCTGCACTTACGAAAACGATAGCAATCAATAGAAAAAGCAGACCTTTTATGACCGTCACACAGGTCATAAAAGGTCTGCCTTTTATGACCTGTGTGACGGGTCATAAAAGGCAGACCTTTTATGACCTGTGTCACAATAACACAGTAACGTAAGGAAACATTTCTAATACACTATTCTTAATACATTTTAGATAATGTTGCCTTATATCATTACATTCCCATATAACTAAACTTGGATCAATACCATTACACAAAGCTGTCCCATTTGCAATTGCAAAAAGACCACAATCATTTCCATTTGGTTGCATTTGACAATCCATTACTTCGACAATTAAAGGACTGCTTGTTTGACAATTAAAGGATGAACGTGCAACTCTGTGCACTATCAATGGTATATCATCTTTCTGTGAACCAATAAAAAGTGAATTTGTAGAACTGAACACACTTCAAATGGGAAACAACATCAGAGGACACATTACTTAAAAGCACTTAATGTGATTTTCTAACATTAATTATCTGTATAAAACTGTATATTTCTGAAAAACCACCTGAATTAAATCAACTAAAAATACACGAACTTTGAAACCCAGATATTTTAGGAAACTGATATGAAAGCAAACATTGTCCTATATCAATCAAGATGTCATCAAGCCAGCCAGACGGATTTCTTAAAATATCTAAAGCTTTTTCTTTAGACTGGGTTGACAATTTTGAATAAAAATTACTGGCAACAGAAACTGCACAGAAAACTTTAAACTTCAACATTCACTTGTTTTAATTATACTATAGATTTAACACTTTCTACAACACTATCAACTGGCTTCTCTTCTTTAACTGCTAAAATTTTGTTACTATAAATATAGTTACTATTACTATAGTTATTGTTAGTATTATAATTGCTAGGAGACGTAGGAAAATCACTTCACTAACTTTTATTTTCTTTATTTCTAAATCATACATTAATGTGGATGTGATCTTTAATGCTGTGGAAGTAGAGTTTATATTTTCATCACATGGTTTTTTGTTTATATGCATTTGGTTAGTGATTTGCAAACAATAATTATGTACTTTTAAAATATTTGAAGAGATAAAACTTAGATTTTCTTTCAATTAAGGCTTCATATTGGGGATAGCTACAGCTTTCCAAACTTTACCATTAAGGGACACAACATCTCCAGTTGGCTTAAAGTCGGTAATTATAGCAGGTCCGAGCCAATCATGCTCCATACGGTTACCTTAGCGAAATATCTTTTTGTAATTTTTCACTAAAACCTTGCCACCTATTTTAAAGTTAAATGACTTGGAACCTTTTAAATGTTTTTTGGTACTTTTGCATTCTTTTTTGTGCAATACAAATATTATTATTCACTATGACATGAACTGCAATACAGGAATCCATTATTTCTTGAATCTGTGATTTAGTTGCATTACTTTCTACAATTTCAATATTATTATCATTAAAATCAGATTCATTACCATTGAGAGCTAAGGATGAAAAAAGTCTTGTCTCTCTGCCAAAAATTAAAAGATTGTACATATTTGGAGACCAAATAATACTGGTTCTAATAAAGTATCCCAATTATCTTGGGATTCTTTAGCCTCTTTTGAAAGATCTCGCTTAATAATCTGATTTGTTCTCTCATCCTGTCAATTTGTTTGTTGATGATAAGCAGATGTTATTAAATACCTAATATTGAAAGAAGAAAATAAAAATTCATTTAAGCTATTTAAAAATTCTCTACCTTGATCTGATAGTACTTTTTTTGGAGGGCCAAATCGATAAAACAAAATACCAAGACACTTAGAAACAAAAAATACAGATTTTTCTGGTATTGAAAAAGCTTAGACATGCTTACTCCAAAGGTCAGTAGCAGTTAAAATGTATTTATTACCTTGTGTTGTAAGCGGAAGGGGCCCAATGAGGTCTATACCTAAAAACTCCCACAATTAGATGACCTTAATTGGTTTCAGTACCGGAGCACAAGTTTTAATCTTCTCCATGCGCTGGCACTTGTTGCATTCCTTCACACATTTTGTAATATCACTAACCATACCTAGATAACATTGTGTAAACAACATGATAAGCATTTTGTATTGGAAAAATTTACTATTATAATTACAATTACATTTAGTTAGAAAATGAACCATGTTGAAAATCATTTTTAATGCAAAGAAGACAATTATTATATGAGAAAATTTGATAAAAAATATATCCAATTGAAATATTTAATCCTGTTACCTAGCTAATAAAATACACTTTTTAGCTTAATTCTTGTGTTATTAAGGCCAAAATGAGCTCCATGATTAGAGTCGTGCACATCTCTAAAAACATGTTTTTTTTCTTCATCTGTTAAAAGAACTTGCAGCTTATTAGAAGCAGTTACATAGTACAGCCTTCCATCTAAGAGAAAAAAATAAAAAGTGTTTCCACACTTTCATCAAACTATTTCAAAACAAATGTTCATTTGAAGACTAGTTTGCAGAATTTTGTTTGCAATGTTTACATTTGTAAGCCAAAGGTGTATGCAATGGTTACTTTTGAGTACTTGTATAAGTTTATGCAATATTATTCATTGCAGAACTATTTCTGTAATGTTTAGAATGGTATATCAATTATATGCAATCGTTTACAACACATGTAAACATTGGTAAACACATGTGACATGTGTATGCAAAACGTGTATGCAACGGTTACTCTTGTATATGTTCATTTGAAGATTATTTATTTGCAGAATTATAACTGCAATTTTTACAATCGTATATAAATGATCCGCAAATGTTTACATTTGTATACAATGTTTACATTTTATCACAGATTAAATTCTAAATCTTTAAAAAAAAGTTAAAGTCCAAATACAAAATTACTCTTGATATTAATACATACCAGTTAACTGAAATTTTTTAGAATATTTTAGAAATGATTTACGCTGTTTTAAACTCATACATTTCTTAATTGTTTCATCATAAAGATATTTTAACATTTTCAACAGAGTAATCGTGGCCAGCCATCTTTTTTGTTTATAAGCAATGTTACTTATATAACGCTGGGTTTTAGGATCCCAATTTTACTTGTTTCAGTGTTTTTACGCATGCGCAGAACTGTTTGTCTACTTATTTAACGAGCTACCAATGATATATATTACATAGATATCTAACTCGAGCCGCGGTTGTGAGGCAAATTTGTTTATCGGAAGCCATATTGAATACTGGCAAAAAACGCAAAAAAGATATCATAATATTTTTAAAAACATCTAATTTTACTTTTTTTACTAAAGAAATGGGTTATATCTTGCTCTACTATTGAAGAAATAGGAGAACCTTTTTATCTTGAATTAAATAATGTAATTAAATTTGAGGATATTGAACCTGATGATATTAGCTTTGAGTTAGTTTTATCTAAACTTAAATCACTAAAAGACAATAAATCACCTGGAGCTGATAAACTTTGTTCAATAGTCCTCAAGAATTGTGCTACATCGTTTACTTTACCACTAACTCTTATATTTAGAGAATCACTTAAAACCAGTCAACTGCCAATCCAGTTCAAGTCAGCAGATGTAACACCTATATATAAAAAAGGTGACAAAACAGTGGCCAGCAATTATCGCCCTATTTCATTAACTTCTATTCCTTGCAAAATATTAGAATCTATTATAAGAGAAAGAATTGAAAAACACCTTGACGAAAACAATTTACTAACAATCCAACAGCATGGTTTTGTAAAAGGAAAGTCTTGTACCATAAATTTGTTAGAGACTCTTGACTTTATTTCTTCGTGCAACAACGATGGTATACCTGTTGATGTAGTAATGCTAGACTTTGCTAAAGCTTTTGATAGTGTTCCTCACAAGAGACTCTTTGCTAAATTAAATGCATATGGTATTAATGGCTTAGTTCTAAAATTGATGGAATCTTTTCTAAATAATAGAAGACAAAGAATAGTTCTAGGTGAAGTTGTTTCTGAGTGTGTTGAAATTTTTAGTGGCGTGCCACAAGGCTCTGTTGTTGGACCCTTAATGTTTATTATTTACATTAACGATCTGCCAAGTAAATTAATGAATAAATGCAAATTGTTTGCTGATGACACTAAGATTTTGTCCAAGGTAATTTCTGATCAGTGTACCTCAAGTCTACAAAGGGATTTAAATACATCATTTAAATGGACAGAAGACTGGCTTTTAAAGTTTAATGTTGATCTATGTTTAGTAATGCACTATGGAGTAAACAACAAAAAGAATCCTCTATATATTAATGGCATAAAACTACCAGAATCAAACAGCGTAAAAGATCTGGGTGTAATATTTTCTAAAAATCTTAAGTGGAAAGATCAAGTTATTTCTGTAACAAATAATGCCAATAGAATATTAGGTCGAATTAAAAAATCGTCTGCAAGATTGGACTGTCATTTACTTAAATCACTATACGTAACCTTTATTCTTCCATTTCTAGAGTTCTCAGTACCAGTATGGTCCCCGTACCAAAAAGGTGATTGTAAAGTAATTGAACAAGTTCAGCGTCGAGCCACCAAACTGATTAAATCAATTAGGTTTTTCACTTATGAAGACCGATTAAAAGTTTTGAAACTGACAACTCTAATTAAACGAAGAGAAAGAGGTGATATGATTCAACTATTTAAAATAATGAACAACATTAATAAAACAGAACATAACATACAAACTGTTCAAAATCATATTAGAGGTCATTGTTTCAAGTATTATAGGGAAACAACAAAAAATCTGCAAAGGCATAATTTCTTTTACAATAGATCAGCAAACTTATGGAACTCATTGCCTTTGGAACTAGTCAAATCATCGTCTGTAAACTCCTTTAAAGCAGGATTCGACTGTTGGACAAACAACAATCGATTGAAGCGGCTGTCACAGTGTGCTTAAAAGCATTCTCACTGGCCAATCCAGTTACAGCAATAAATACTAACTAACTAAATTATGTTAGTGTATTTTACAAATAGAGTGCTCAATGTTTATAAAGAACAGAGCAATAATAAATTAGTAAAAAACACTTATCTAACTTTTTCTTCTACTTGAAGTTTCACCATTGATGGATCACCAGGAAGAGAACTCTTCCTGATGATCCAGTAATGGTGAAACTTCAAGTAGAAGAAAAAGTTAGATAAGTGTTTTTTACTAATATATATATATATATATATATATATATATATATATATATATATATATATATACGCATATAATGTTTACTTATAACGATTTTTTTTTCATAAATATCAATTATATTAGAAAAACACAATTTGCATTATCTCAAAACCAGGTTTTTTGTATATATATATATATATATATATATATATATATATATATATATATATATATATATATATATATATATATATATATATATATATATTGTATATGATATAATATATATAGTGGGAATACTATTATTAATAGGTAATTTATTGTATACTGGTAATAGAGTATTTACTAAATACCTCCTTTATCCAAGCCATGTCCAGTTTTTCAAAGCTTATCATAAATAATAGCTTCTTTCTAAGATAATAAATTTATTTTTATAACTATAACCTTAAAGTAATATCAACTACTTTAAGTTTACTAATATAAAAATAACATCCAGATTAAGTGATTATAATCAACTTTTTCGACAAAAGCGCAACATTAACTATAATAACAAGATTATGTTGTGCCATTTTTAATAAATAAATCTAAACAGGTCAGACCTATTATTTAATGTTTATAATTTCTTGTAAAACTAATGCAGAGGTTCATCGCTAATTTACGATGTTTTGCCAGTATTCAATATGGCTTCCGCCATAAAAAAAAGCCTCATATATCCTAACGGTATTTTTACGGAGTTAGACATCTGTGTATTTATATATCATTGCGAGCTACTTATTTAACGCGACACCGTAAGGGAGTGAAATTCGGCGTTAAAAAAGTTTCATAGTCTCATTAGGGTATGTAAAACATCAATAATAAGTTTATATCTTATCTTAATCTTAATATATATAAAGGGCAATATGTGTGTGTTTGTTTGTTTGTTCTCTATAGAAATCCAAACCGCCGGACCGATCTCGATGAAATTTTGCACGGGGGTAGTCCTCGAGGGGGAGAAGGTTCTTAGCTGGGTTTTGACCCCGTACCCCGATCCCCGGGGTCAAGGGGGCCCAAAAATGGACCATTTTTTGGGCCCATTTTTGTGTACAGATATCAGGTAAGCCAGTTTAAATATTGGCCCGGGTAACTCCAGCTAGTGTTATATAAAAATGGCTGTCCACGTTTACTAAGTTGATGATGTGAAACAGTATCTTTCAGATGGAATAATTAAGTTTTTTAAATCACAGCGTATAGCTTTCTTGAAATATGCAAAAAAATTTCAACTTTTTGATATGTGTTTATTTATGAAAACTTTATAATAAAATTGAGAATATTAATTCGCTGTGTAATATAAAAATATTTTTTATTAAGAATGCACTTTATATATATATATATATATATATATATATATATATATATATATATATATATATATATATATATATATATATATATATATGTATATATATATATATATATATATACATATATATATACATATATATATATATATATATATATATATATATATATATATTATATATATATATGTATAGATATATATATATACATATATATATATATATATATATATATATATATATATATATATATATACATATATATATATTTATATATAAAATATAATATATATATATATATATGTTGAGACCAACAATACTAGAGTTGGTCTCAACAACACAGTTGAAAGAACTAGTAGTTTCTTAGATGATTTGATATAGTACAATTTACCATCTATATATATATACATATATATATATATATATATATATACATATATATATATATATATATATATATATATATATATATATATATATATATATATATATATATATATATATATATATATATATATATATATGTATGTATATATATCTATATATATATACATATATATATATATATATATATATATATATATATATATATATATATATATATATATATATATATATATATATATATATATATATATATGTATATATATATAGATGGTAAATTGTACTATATCAAATCATCTAAGAAACTACTAGTTCTTTCAACAGTATTGTTGAGACCAACTCTAGTATTGTAGGTCTCAACAATACTAGAGCTACACTAATAAGTTCTTTTTACTGGCTTGGTTTGCTTTTCTTTACTTAAATATAAATTTAAAAAACTAAAAACTACTGAAGTTTATTAAATAAATTTAATCATTTTTTGTCATTCAATCATGATACTTTTATATAGTAAATTACTTTGTTTCTTATGCTTTTAGGTATGGTTAGCGATATTACCAAATGGATAAAGGAATGCAACAAGTGCCAACGAATGGAAAAAATTAAAACGGTTGCTCCTGAATTATAACCTATAAGGGTGAATAGGCTATGGGAGTTTTTGGGCATTGATCTGATTGGGCCACTGCCTATTACCTCACAAGGTCACAAATATATTTTAACAGTAACAGACCTCTGGAGTAAATATGTTGAAGCTTTCCCTATTCCTGAAAAGTCTGCTTTGTATGTATCAAAGTGCCTCACCACCTTATTTTATAGATTCGGTCCTCCTAAAAAAATACTTTCGGATTAAGGCAGGGAGTTACCAGTGTAAATGAGGCTTTGTTTTCTTCATTTAATGTCAAACACCTTATAACATCTGCTTATCACCCACAAACGAATGGGCAAGATGAAAGAACTAATCAGACTGTTAAGAGAGCCCTTTCAAAGTTATGTAATGAAGCTCAGAATAACTGGGATGAGTTGTTAGAACCGGTATTGTTTGGTCTTCGCACATGTGTGCAAAAATCAACTAAGTTTACACCATTTTTTCTAATGTTTGGCAGAGAACCACAATTGTTTTCAGCTTTAGCAATGAATCTAACTAATTCAGACATTGTTGATGATAATATTGAAATTAGTTCAACTGAAGATCAAATTCAAGAAAAAATTAATTCACAAAATAAAGTCAACATTGTGGTAAATTCAAATATTTTAAATGCTCAAACAAAAATGCAAAAATATTATGCTTCTAAACAGATAAAAGGATGTAAGTCATTTTCATTTAAAATAGGTGATAAAGTTTTATTAAAAAATTGTAGAAAAATTGGTCGTAAGGGGGGTCGAATGGAGCATGATTGGCTTGGACCGGCTACAATCACAAGCTTTAAACAAAATGGTGCTGTTGTTACTCGTAATGGAAAAGTTTGGAGGAAAGCTGTTTTTTTAGTGAACATGAAGCCATATCTAGAAGAAAATTGAAATGTATCATCAGCAATAATATTAAAAGAACTCGATTATTGTCTTCCAATGAATATTAAAATGGCTAGAAATAAAAAGAATACAATAAAATCTAGAAAATCAAACAAGAGACATATACTAGACTCAAAATGCTATGTTAGAGAAAAAAATATTAAATTGACTAAAGTTGAAAACTCTTTATCGAAAAATGTATACCCTGCAATTTCTGTTAACAATAAATTTTTTGTAAACTTATCAACAGAGTCTGTTAAATTAAGCCTCGACATTTTAAAAAATCCATGTGGTTGGTTAAATGATACTTTAATAGATATTGCTCAAAGTTTCCTTTCATTTCAGTTTCCTCATATTGCTGGATTTCAAAGTTTGTGTATTTTTAATAAAAATAATTCAGGTGGTTACATTCTTACTGGAAAATTTATTCAAATACTCAATATTAGAAACTCACATTGGATACTAATAAGTAATGTGTCATCTGATACATGTTTAAACTCAGTTCAATATTATGATTCTCTCTATACCAGTTTAAATGAAGATGTTCCATTACTTGTGCATCATGTTGCTCATTCATTATTGATTTATGAAGATGTTAACTCAATAAGTTTTGAAGTTATGAATCGCCAAACCCAAGATAATGGAAATGATTGTGGTCTTTATACTGTTGCAAATGCTACAGCTCTATGTAATGGAATTGATCCAAGTGTAATTGTCTGGGAAAAAAAAAGTATGAGAAAACATTTTCTAACATGTATTGAGAAAGGCAAACTTGAAATGTTTCCTTATATAACCATACTAAACGGGTTTAAAAGATGCTCTTCATCCTTTCTTTGTGATGAGACTTGTCACTGTGCTATGGCATAAGTTATAGCTTATATAATTTATATATATTTTTCTAATGTATTGATGTATTTGTAGTTTTATGTAATGCAATAATAGCTTTTCAGGTCAGGCCATTTTTTCTTAAGGTAGCATATAATCATGTACAACCTGTTTCATATGGAACAAGCAATACTGGTTTGGTGTTGTAAAGACATCATACCTCATAATGTTATTTAATTTAGTAAATAGCGTTATAAAAAGTCTAAACCACACAAGTCTAAACCATGTTAATGTAGAAACATGGATGTTAAACTTGAAAAAAAACTTTGTATATATATATAAGTATATATATTTTTTAAAATTACTAAAATGGAATAATATATAATTCTATTCAATTATAGACATATTTGTGATGGAATGGAGGCTCCATATGTTTGATATAGTCAAATGTCACAAAGGAAGCTACATAAATACGATTTTTGTTAAATATATTATTTCTATGAAGTTTAATGAATTTTAAAGTTTATAAAAGATTATAGTTTAAATATTATTTGAACAAATTTTCATAATTTTTTACATTTGTCTTAAATTGAAAGGATTTTAAACTTTTTTATAAGTTTAAACATTTATATTTTGTCATTGTTTTATTTTAGTTATCTTACTGTTGAACATGATTCTAATTTAGTAAAATTTCATGATTTGAAATTTACTATATTATTCATTAGCCAACAGTTATGGCAAAAATTTGATTTCTACAAAATCAAGGTTAGAAATATGTTATTGTCTGGTAACTTTACAAAACTGATTTTTATGTTTATTTATGTTATGCCTTTTTTATGCTACTTTGTTGTGCTTCGTGCTAATATAAAAACTTTTGTGCCTTTTTTTGGAAATACAAGACTCTTATGTAATAAGGTTGTTAAAATATATCAATTATAATTGTTTATTAACTACGTAATGACTTCATTTATTTGTTTTCAATCTCAAAACTTTTTTTTTAACTTTTATCTAAGGTGCCCTAACCAAACCTAACGGTCTTGTATCAGAGTCCCGCGGAATAGCATTTAAATAGGAAGCTGACGCCTCTTTCCTTAAAAAATTGGAGAAAATATTAACTCTGTTAAGTTGAACTCTGGATCGCTTGCTTTTGAGGCAAGCACTCAAATTCATGCGACACGGCTACTAGAAACTCAAGAGATTATCTATGTTACGTTATCTGAATATTTTAAAATTTTTTTAAATGTAACATTTTATAATTGAAACAAATGTTGTGCTTACATTGCAAAGTGGCTAGAGCTCTTTAATATTTACAAAAAGTAAAATAAATTAAAAGTATATATGTATACCACAGGCATGTACCGTGGGTGGAGGAAGGGGGATCAGGTGCGATTGACCCTCCTTTTTGTTGCAATTGCCCTCTGTTTCCTACCAATTGCCCTCTGCACCAAATGAATATATTGCATACTTTAAAAGTATGCAATATATTCATTTGGTACCAAATGAATATATTGCATACCAATAGTACCAAATGAATATATTGCATACTTTAAAAATGAATTCATTTGCTACTATAAACTGCTTTTATTCAAAAATGACCTCCCCCAAGCCTAAAAAATTATCAAATGTGTATCATCAAATTTTGTTTAATATATTTAATACATTATTGATATTTTTATTATATATTTATTTTTTAACATTTATCGCGAATAGGTTTGCGCAGAAAAGAGAGCATCCATTTTGAAAACTTTTTTAACGGGCTAACTTTTTTAACGCCATTAAGCGTTAAAAAAGTAGTCATTATTTAGCGCACGCACAGATTTCACTGTTTGTAAACTTTTTTAACGACAAACTTTTTTAACGCAACACCGTGCACAGAATTTGGGGGCCCCGAGCATCCTTCAGTTTAGGGGCCCACCCCCTTTACTCCAAAAAAAAAAAAGGCCTGCTTAAATTTTTTTATTATATTACTGGAATATAAGTATAATTAAATAGTCCAGCTGTTGTTTCTTACAATATTATTTTTCTTGTCTTTTGTTTAGCAAACTTTTCAATCACATCATGGAAATCAATATTTTTTGCTAATAGACACTTGATACTCAAAATAGCGAGGTCACTTGTTCGTTCTTGTCCCATAGTTGAGCGCAAAAAATTCTTGATGAGCTTCAATTTACTGAATGAACGCTCACTTGAAGCCACTGTCACTGGAATTGAAGCAAAAATACGCAATGCAATTACTATATTTCTAAAGAGTTCTCCAAGCTTCATTTCAGAAATTTTGTTTAATAAGTCAAATGGGGCAAGAGGTTCCTTTCCAAAATTTGCAGTATGAATTTGTTTTATGTGAAGCAATTCTTCAGTCAGTTCATTTTCGGTCACATCACAAGAATATTTTTGCGAAAAATGTGAGCAAGCACTCTTGATTTCTGCTTCAGACAGTTTTTGATACTTCCACAAAAAAGAGAATATAGAAAGGATTTCTTGAATTGCTATGAAACGTGCAGTAAGTCCACCAATTACAGAATCAAAAATGTGATAAAAAACCGTTCTCCGAAATGTTGCCTCCTCTCCTGATTCTGTTTCTTTTAATTCCGTAATTTGTTCATCACCTTTAATTTACTCCCCAAAAAAACTTTTGCGTTTCACTTTTCTGTGGATTGGAAATTCAGAACTGTTTTTTGCAACATCTGCAACTAACTTGGCTTCTTCTAAAATTGTAGGCCATTCCTCCCGAACAGATTTGAGTTGACTAATCAATGCTTCAGTATTTTCCACCTCAATATCAATAGTTGCTTTTCTTGCCTGAATGACCTGGTTGCAGCGGTCAATGAATGTGAGAACTTTCAGCCAAATTCCAGACATGAGAACACATTTGAATGAGCTCATATATTTTAGGGCACCTCTAATCTCAGTTTTTGCTTTAGGCGTGAGATTCAAGCTCTTAACTTCTTTCAAAGATTCAATGGTTTGGCTCAAGTGATTATAGAAAGGGCGAATGCTGTCAAGTCTCTCAGTCCATCGTGTTCCTGATTGTCCATGCAAAGACACACCGTGAAGTCTCTTTTGCAATATTTCCCAGCGTTGCGGACTAGCAGAAAAGATCGTATATACGGTTTGAACAGTTCCAAAGAAAGTCTCAGCATCTGTACAGCTTGAGGCAGCATTCTGTCCACACAAATTCAATGAATGACAACCACAGGGTGAGAATACAGACAATGGGTTCTTCTTTTGTAGGATTGCTTGAACACCCTTATATTTTCCTGACATGTTGACTCCATTGTCATAGCCTTGGCCACGGCAGTCTTCAAAACAAATTTTTAATGTTTCCAAAGTTTCCAGAATTAATTCCGCAATATCAGATCTAGTCTTCTTGGCACAATCTGCAAAGATCAAAAACCGCTATTCAATTAAAAATTTTCCAGGTTCTTTTTCATGTACATATCGAATGACAAACGAACTTTGTTCAGTATGGCTCACATCAGGAGTGGCATCAACCATAATTGAAAAATACTTTGCAGACTTGCACTCTTCTATAATTTGCCTGCGAACCTCAGCTGCACAAAGGCCAATGAATTCATTTTGAGAACGATTTGACAAGTAATGCGCCTGAAGACGTTGACCCTTGTCCTGTGATTGTTTAACTTTTATCACATGCTCCTTAAGAATTGGGTCATAATGCGAAATCAGTTCCAGCAATCCTAAGAAATTTCCATTAGGAGAATCTCCAATTACGTCAGATTTTCCACGAATAGTCTGATGTTTTAGGAGTAGTTGTAATTCCAACATCAAATAATGTTTGCCTTCCTTTTTGTAGAGCCGCTTTTTTTACTTTACTGATTTTTAACTTTGATGCACCAGATGGATACGTGCGTTTCATTTTTATTTTTTTAAATACTTTCGTCTAATAGATATATATACCTATATACATATATATATATATATATATATATATATATATATATATATATATATATATATATATATATATATATATATATATATATATATGTATATGTATATATATTTATATATATAAGAACATATATTTGTATATACAAACATATGTATATATATACATAATATACATATGTATATATATAAATGTATATATATACATATGTTTATATATATATATATATATATATATATATATATATATATATATATATATATATATATATATATATATATATACACGATTAAATAATTAATACAAAATTTATATATATAATTAATCACAAAAATGAAAAAATTAAATTTATTTTTATTAATCTATAAATTAAATTGTACAATCAAGCAAATCGCCTGTAAAAAAACTAATCCAAATACGCCATTTTTAAAATAAGATTTAAACACATTATAAATTTTCCCGCTAAATTCAAGATAAGCATGTAGATAAGATTTAAAGGGATCTTCTATAAATTACGCAACGCTAAATTTATTTTTAAAAAAATTATTAGATCTCAAGCTCATTTTTGAGGCAATTTTCATTAAATTTAATGAGCTATTTTTATTTTTTATGTAAGTTAAAGCTCTTGATGGGGAAAAAGAGAAGGAAAAAACAACCTGGAATGTTATTGCCGCTGTTGGGGGCGCCCATAGGGTCCGGGGCTCCGAGCAATTTGCTCGGGTGACTCACGCTCTGCACGCCCCTGCATACATACATATATATATATATATATATATATATATATATATATATATATATATATATATATATATATATAAATATATATATATATTTATATATATGTATATATATGTATATATATATATATACATATATATATGTATATGTATATATATATATATATATATGTATGTATGTATATATATATATATATATATATATATATATATATATATATATAAATATTTATATATATATATATACATATTTATATATGTGGCGAATCCTTTGTTGTCGATCACAGCCTTGCATCTTCGAGGCATAGATTCGATCAGGTGATCAATGAAACTTTGTGGAATCGCTGCCCAGGCCTTTTGGATTTTTACAAAAAGTTGATCCTTATTACGAACACCTTCACGATTAATTCTGCGGTTGACGATCTCCCACAGGTTCTCGATAGGGTTGAGATCCGGAGATTGAGGCGGCCAATCCATCACCGATAGATGGTTGTCTTGAAACCACTGCTTGACTACTTTTGCAGTGTGTTTCGGATCGTTGTCTTGCTGAAAAACCCATTTTCTTGGCATATTCCATTCAGCATGAGGTAACATAACATCTTTCAGGATATTTTTATACATGAAACTGTCCATTATTCCATCGTTTCGATGTATTGGACCTAGACCGTTAGCAGAAAAACACCCCAGACCATTACATTGCTCCAAAATGCTTCACGGTCTTATGACAGTAACGTAAATTAAGGCGTTTTCCGACCGGTCGACGTACACAGCAAATGCCATCGCTCCCAATGATGTTGAACTTCGATTCATCACTGAACAGGACAGTTCGCCATTTCTGCACATTCCAGTCAATATGAGATGTAGCAAACAGGAGTCTTTTCTTCTGGTTTTTTAGTGAAATCAGCGGTTTCTTTGCAGGGCGTTGAGAAAACAATCCGGCTTCAACAGCACGTCGTCTGATTGTTCGGTCCGATACAGGCAGCTCTTATTGCTTTTGTATCTCAACTGATGATATCAAGGGATCTATCTTGACGGATCTGACAATCATAGAATCCTCTCTAGAAGTGGTGGAACACGGTCTTCCACCTTTGTTATCTGCTGCCAACTTCCCCGTAGAACGATATTTGGAACATAGTCTTGATACGGTCAATTTTTTCACGCGATATTTATCACAAATACTTTTTTGTGACATTCCACTTACGTAATCGCCAATAAGTTTCTTTCTTAGTTCCAATCCAAGACTGTCGGGAGCCATTTTTGCACTTGAAGTCATAAAAATAAATAATCACGCTTCTCAAGGCTTACCGTGTTACATTTACCTTGTGATGATACAATAATGCTCTGTGGAACACAACGTCTTGGTTGGATGTGGACTGTATTGATGTAATGAAACACTTGTTGTATTTCACTTCTTGTATTGATGTTCTTCGATAAAACACTTTGATAAAACTCACTTCGATAAACTGTCTTGATAATACTGACTGATTGACTTCCATATACTGACTGAATTACATGTCGATTTACATGTCTCTTATATAGTAAAATGAACCTCTGTGAACTTGTTCTGAAAGATTCTAGGTGCTTCTTTTCGATGCTTCTGGATGCTTCTGAATGTTTCTGGATACTTCTGGATGCTACTGGATGCTTCCAGATGCTTCTTCTGGAAACTTCTGGAAGCTTCTGCATGCTTCTGGAAACTTCTGGATACTTCCTTTAATTATTAAAAAAACTTCCGTGACGTTGACACGCACCAGACTTAAGAAAATGAAACAAACCAAAAAAGTTGCACTTGTTTTGTTCGCTGCAAAATGGCACTTGTCAACGAAATTCTGCCTGTGTGCTGTCACCTGTCAGCTGATTGCTCATGTCATGGCATGCTATGACTCCAGACTCCTGAACTGTTTGCTGTGGTAGTATAGTTCGTTTCGTTTTTAAGACATGTAAAATTAGGAACACTTTTTAGCATTGTTCGATGATGGTTGCAAATAATTTGCCCAATACTGTATATATAAATATATATATATTGCGACCGTGGCGCAGTGGTTGTAGCGCTTGCTTTATAAGCAGAAGATCCAGGTTCAAAACGAGCTCCGGACACATTTTCGCGTCACGGTAAGAAAGGAGGTGTGAACTTCCTGGTTAAATGCACTTCCGCGGTGCTCTGCGACAAGACAGTTAGGACTTCTTAGGGCACCTAGAAAAAATAAAAAAATATATATATATAATATATATATATATATATATATATATATATATATATATATATATATATATATATATATATATATATATATATATATATATATATATATATATATATATATATATATATATGTAAATTATGTTAGTGTATTTTACAAATAGAGTGCTCAATGTTCTTAAAGAACAGAGCAATAATTAATTAGTAAAAAACACTTATCTAACTTTTATCTTCGACTTGAAGTTTCACCATTGCTGGATCATCAGGAAGAGTTACTAAATCTCAAAAAAAAATTTAATTTATAGAAAAAAATATTTTACAGGAAGTTATAAATTTTTACAGGAAGTTATAAATTTTTATAATTTTTTATAATTTTTTATAATAATTTATAACTTCCTGTAAAATATTTTTTCTATAAATTGAATTTTATTTGAGATTTAGTAACTCTTCCTGATGATCCTGATTACTCTTTAATATTATATTTAATATTCTAAACAATAGTCTGCTATTGTAAATGTATTTCTTATCTTATAAGTTTTGAATTTACAAACGATTTTTTTAAGTTTTATTATTTGAAATACTAATTACTAAAAATATTGTAAAATTTTATAATTTCAATTTTTATTAAAAAAAGTTATTGAAAATTCTTCTTGTAATATTAATACTTATATATCATCTTATTTTACTAATCAGTTCTTAAATATAAATACTCTTTGAATTACTAAATATTTTAAACGTTATATATTTTATTTTTTGCATTTTGTTAAAACATTTTATTTGATGAATATGCATTTTTTTTGGGGGGGGGGCTTAATGATAAGATGAATTTTGTCTTCTTCAAGCCCCAGTCATGTAAATATTTGTTTTTATAAATTACGAGTGTAAATTATTTTCAATCGGCAAATACAATAATAAAAAAAAAAAAAAAAAAAAATCCAGCAATGGTGAAACTTCAAGTCGAAGATAAAAGTTAGATAAGTGTTTTTTACTAATTATATATATATATATATATATATATATATATATATATATATATATATATATATATATATATATATATATATATATATATATATATATATATATAAAAGCATGGTTCAACCAAAGCGACACTAGGTTGACAAATATAAACTTTAAAATAAATTGAACAAGCTTATCTGTACCACCCAGATAACTTTAGCAGAAGTCAAGCTCTCCGTCATTAATCAGAAGTATTTGCTTCAAATTTGCTTTGAATTCGTTAAGAATTTTAAGAGTTTTAAGTTTATTAATAAAATTTAATTCCATACTTTTGGTTCTCTAAAAAATATTTTTTTTTTAGTTTAATTATGAAAGAACATTAACTCGGTGCCTAATATTATCATAAAAAAAGTTTATCAAAAGTATGTCATAATTGGTTTCAAATGAAACAAAATGATATAAAAATTTCAAAAATAATAATCATTTTATAATTAAATTATCATTTTCGATTTTAGTGAACAGAAAATGACGTTTTTTAACTAAAAACTTGTTCCTCCGCGCAATGGCCTTCAAGGTCCGTGTTTCGGAGTTGAAGAGTCGAGAGAGGGTTGCAACCATAAAAAAAAGTAGCATCCTCGACTGAGTCAGCCCTTTAGGCCTCGGGGAGGTGAATAACATATTATCACGTCAAAATCTTAAAAGCACCCCATCATATCCACTTAACCTCAAATAGTTTTAATATTAATTCAAACGCTATTAGAATTGATTTTTACTTGAATTTACCTCTACAAGGTTGAGAAAACCTATTTTAGGGGTAGGTTACAATTTTTTTTTTTTTAATTTAACAAAAATAAATTCAGAAATATACACAAACAAACGAGTATCTGAGCTTTACTATATTGCGAGTAACTGTAAGCCAAAAGTGTAATTGCTGACTCTCCTTGCTTTATTCATTGCGAATTTCAAAACAATTTCGTCGTAACAGTTTTTTGCAAGATTTCATAGTAGAACATTTGCAAGAACTAAAAACTGTTTGTTGTCTTTAATGTTGATTAAAGCCTGTCCCTTATTTGTTGAATTAGAGTATCGAGAGCGGTGTTTACCAATAACTTCTTCTCTTAATTTTTGTGGAAATGAACTTCGTTCTTGGTTTTTCGTGAAAAGTCTTTTTCTTTATTGTCCTCATTTGAAAAAAGTTTAATTGAAAACAATAGTTTGCTTGACAGGAGGCAACAAAATGTGGTTCATTAATGAACTTGGGCCAATAAGATCTAAGTCTAATGAAGTTCTTGATAAGAGTCTTGATTAACTTCATCATCTAAGGAAATGTTTTCTGATTGAGTTGTGACGCTGAAATTTTATTGCTTGAAAGGCTTTGAACTAAAAAATTGTCATGGTGATGAATTCAAATGGCTGAATCCATTACTCCAGAGATTTTACTTCATTTAGTTAGATCATGGTCACGAAGCAGTTAGATCAAGGTCACAAAGCTTCTGCAAAGATAAAAGGATTTCCCTAGCTCGCTTAAACAACGGCTTCATAACCTCAAAACGTGCACTCGATTGGGTTTGCAAGATTTGATGAAGAGAAATACCAGCCTTCTTGGCCAAGAATTTTCATCGAATAAGGCTTCCTCTAACGAGCAAAATCTTTTTTACCTTATTTTATAATAATTTATTTTATTAAAGTAAAAAAAAAAAACTTGCGCCCACTGTGCGCCCCTTCAGATCCTTTTTTTAAAAATTATATTTAGGTGCCCCAAGAAGTCCTTACCGGTCTTTATCAGAGAGCACTGCAGATGAGCATTTAATTGCAAGTTGACGTCTCCTTCCTAACCAATGCCGCAAAACTTGCCCAGAGGTGGGGTTTGAACCACGGGTCCTTTGTTTCTGAGGCAAGTGCTCTACCACTGCGCCACGACTACTTGTATACTACAAAATAATATATACTATATATATACTATATAATATTACATACTAAATAGTATATGATATAGTGTGTAATATTGATATATATCATATATATGACATATATACATCATATAAATATATATATATATATATATATATATATATATATATATATATATATATATATATATATATATATATATATATATATATTATGTTCTTTATTACAACTTTTTAATAATTCATTTTACAGTTTTTATAAATAAAAAAAATTAAAATCTAAATAGAAGAAAGAAAATACAATAAAAAGATTTTGTAATAAAGATAATAAAGAACGCGGAAACTCGAAGAAGACCGGCAGGTCTTGTCACCGAGAACCGCTGAAGTAAAACACTTATTTTAAATTTAAAATAATATAAAAAGTATATACACAAATAACGTTTTTTTCACATTAAACATTAGTCTCCAGAATAAAATAATTAAATAAACTTGAAAATATTTTAAAAGTAAATCAATATATTTGTAATTGAAAAAATTAGTTTTTTAAGATTAAATTTAAAAGAATTTAAAGTACAATCTTGAGAAATATCATTTGGAGCATTTAAAATTACATTGTTCTATAAAAATGTTCCGCGAAAAGAAATACAAAATTTTCCAAAATTAGTTTGAGAAAACGGTTGTCGAATTAAATTATTATTCCTTAATATATATTTATTTCTGTCTTTTTGTAGATATAAATTATGAAAAGAAATATATGTTTGTTTTACATCAAAACATGAAACATAAAATATTAAAAATATTTAGTTCGTATATATTAAGAACTTTCATTTCATATAAAAGAGGTTTGGCATGAGCAAAACGGCCTTTAAAATTTATAAGCCGTGCAACATGCTTCTGTTGCCGATAAAGAGGTTCGAGTTTTCCTTTATTTGTACTGCCCCAAGCAATATTAGCATAGCTTAAATGGCAATGAATTAGTGAGTAATACAATTGAATTAACGTATGTTTGTTAAATACGCTTCTTGCTTTGTATAAAATCCCTAAACTCTTAGAAATTTTATTGCATAAATTTGCAATGTGGTTCGTCCAAGTAAGACTTTCATCAATATACACACCTAAAAATTGTGTCACTATAACCCGTTTAATAAGAATATCATCAATAAAAAGATTTGGCATATTATTTGGAAGTTGGTGTTTTTTACCAGCTGGATGGAAAAGAATCCATTTAGTTTTTTCAATATTTGATGATAATTTGTTTAATTTAAACCAATTAGAAACTTTAGCCAGTTCAATGTTCATGTTGTTAAATAATGTTATTATGTTATTATGAGAGAGAAATAAGTTGGTATCATCAGCAAACATAATTGTAATTAGATTTGAAGCTTTAAATAGGTCATTAATGTAAATTAAAAATAAAAGAAGTCCTAGTATGGATTCTTGCGGAACTCCGCATGCTACATTTAACAAACTAAATGATGTACTTTCATCTGCATAAACAAATTGCTTTCTATTATAAAGGTAACTTTTCAGCAAAACTAATACATTACCAGTTATTCCGTACCACTCTAACTTTTTAAAAAGAATTTTGTGATCAATAGTATCAAAAGCTTTCGCTAGGTCTATGAAAACAGCCAAAGTAAATTGAGAATTTTCGAATGAGAAAGAAATATTCCTAGTAACTTCAAGAATTGCGTGTTCAGTGGATTTGTTTTTTTGAAAGCCATATTGATTTTTGTATAATAAGTTGTTTATAGTAAGATGATTATATATTTTGGCGTACAAAATTCTTTCTAAAACTATAGAGAGCGCAGGAAGAACTGAAATAGGACGATAATTATTTATGTTGGTAGAGTCACCGTTTTTTAATATTGGTATATATATATATATATATATATATATATATATATATATATATATATATATATATATATATATATATATATATATATATATCAGTGACGGTTCCAGGAATTTTTGTTGGGGAGGGGGGGGAGGGTATGTTAAAATACTTTTGCGTCTCCTAAAAAAAAATACAATATATAAATATATATCACATTTTATATATATCATACTTTTTTTTATATATTTTAAATACGGGTGACAGGAATAGTGTCAAAAAATGAATTTCGGAATAGTGTTGAATATATTAAAAGGCCTAATGTCGCAAAAAAAAAGAAATAGTGTTGCAAAAGAATTTAATGAATAGTGTCGAAAACAAAACAAAAAAAGGAATAGTGTCACAAATAGCCAAAGAAATAGTGTCGCAAATAGTAAAATCAGAATAGTGTCGAAAACATAAAAAAGGAATAGTGTCGCAAATTAATTTAATTAATAGTGTCGAAAACAAACAAAAAAGGAACAGTGTTGCAAATAGTAAAAACAGAATAGTGTCGCAAATAGTAAAAACAGAATAGTATCGCAAATAGTAAAAACAGAATACTGTCGCAAATAGTAAAAACAGAATTGTAGTGGAAAAGAATTAGCGAAAAATAGGGTTAAACCCAGACAAAAATTGTATAAAGCTGAAGTTTAACAGAGAGAAAATGCACAGTCATTGGGTGAGCATAAAAAACGTTTTTGACGTTTTGTACGTGACGTTTTTGCTGCGATAAACCTTTTGTCATGATGTTGTCAAACGTTTTGTCAACATCTAGTTTGAATGAGTGAATACGGACTTAAGAAAAAAAGTTTAAAGATATTTCTTATTCTTTATTCTTTCAAAGCCTTGAGAAATGGATGACTTAGCGCCGAACCGACCTATACAACGAGTATATTGAAATGGCATAACAGAACACAAAGTTTAAAACTCTTTAACTGTAAAACATTTGTTGTTTTTGAAACAATTTTTTAATTTCTATTTTTTGCTGAATAGATAAATATTGCAATGTTTATACAATTAATTTAAAAAGCAAATACCTATTTATTGAGAAGATATCAGGTAATTGAAATTATAGGGGTTTCTGGCTTTTTAGAAGTATACAAATTCTTATTCTATATGAGGCATAGACACAAATGACGACATTTTTTAAGTTGAGTTAACTTTTAGAGCAACTTATCGTCCATGAGTTTTTCCAAGTAATAAAATTTTTCTTAAGCCTTCTTTTTTAAAAACTTGAGCAAATGGGCCACGGCAACATGGGGCCAAGGGGCCATGCCACTTCTTGATTTTTTGATGAATTTATTTGTTTGTTTAAATAAAGTAGTTTTAAGTATTACTTTTTTTTGGTAGTCTTTGGCATGCTTTGTTGGTCCTTTGCCTCCCCTTATCTACTAAAATGTCAGCACATGTATGATAAAAGGAAAAATTTGTGTTAATAACTTCTTCATGGAAATGTAAAACTTTATTTCACCTTCAAGAAAGAACAAATCAAAAGTACTAAAAAACATTTTTTTTTAAATTGAATGCACTTCAAGGGCGGATACAGGCCATGTAGAAAAAGAGGAAGCGATTTTTAGATTTTTTAGATTTCTTGGATCCATACTTGCCCTTGATGGACTTAAAATCAAGGTAATTCATTTTTTGCAGTTTCTATATTGTTGATCCAAGATTCTGATACTAAAAAGGTCATCTTTAATTCATTATAGCCACCGGGTAAAAAGTGACGCTAGCCTTCAAATCCTGATATTTTTGCTTTAACAAACCCATTGCTGGTAGCAAAACTATTGTTAAGATTATACTCTTATACAAATTTGGAGTAAAAGTTTATAATATTGAACATTATTTTCGCTGGCGCACAAAATGTATCTGTATTTTACTTTCTTCGTTTCGTAAAATTTTACAAAATCCAAAATTGGAAAACTGTAAATTCAAATTTCAGAAAAAAGATAGCAGCTTAGAAAAAATGAAAAATAAAAGTGCAGTAGAATCCCTTTAAGTCGGAATCTCAAGGGTAATAAATATATAGTCCGACGTAACCAATGTCCTCGTTAAGCGAAGCTCTCGGTATGTCGAATTTTTAGAAAATGTCCGACTTATCCATATAAATGACTTAATAAGTATCAACAGAATATGAACAATACTATCAACAAAATATAGTCCATGAAAATCTTTAGTTTGATAAATTATACTTGATGCAATACTTATTTAATTTTCGAACGTTCTAAGTTTTGAATTTTAAATAATGTTTTTGACTTTCTCAAAATTTTATTATTGTGTTGTGTGCACTTATATGCAGTTCAAAATAAAAGTCCTAGTTAATCAAAGTTTTTTGCGTAAGTTTTGTCTAGCAAACGTTTCGACTTAACCAGGGTACAACTTAAGCGGATGATTTTATACTAAGTTGATTGAGAAAGTTCAAAGGGAATTGAAAATCCGTTCAACAAAAACCGTTCCTCCGGGGTCCGAGTTTACGGGATTTTACAGTATTTATTTGCAAATAATGATGTGAAATAATTCGGATAAGATTTTATAATTTTCTCACCATGCTATATGATGGGTTTACCGTCCAACTTAAGTAACTTAGTCAGGAATCAGAGTAGTGAGTTCAGTATCAAATAGGTCGCTTTCTGAAGATTCGTATGATTTTATTTTCATCTGTTATCAGATAAAACGTCATTTATTTTTACAAATATGTTTTACAAATATGTTCCCTCTTTGAGAAACACGTAAAGCTTTAAGAACTTTCGAGGTTTAAACAAATTTTACGATATTTAAACAAATATTACGGGATTCAAAACTCTTATATTTCTCCTTTATTCATTCCTATCTTAATTATGCTAACATAGCATGGTACCAATAAAAATAAATTGAAAAAACTCTTTAAATATGTAAAAACATACAATCAGAATTGTATCCAATGCAAGCCGCAATACACCTTCCTAATCTTTATTTATTAAGTTAAATATACTAAATATCTACCAAATAAATGTTTATCATCTCCTAATTTTTATGTTCAAAATTAATATAAGTATTATTTCAAAATTTTTTAACGTTTTATTCAAAATAAATATTTTTTTTTGAATAACCAGTAATTCAAACTTTTTTAACCCGTTATTTAAAATAAATTCAATTTCAATAAGAGGACCAAAGGCATGGAATAAAATACTTATTATTGAACTTAAAACTCTAACAATCCTTAACGAGTTTAAGGTGGTAGTATAGTAATTAGCAAAAAAAAAAAAAAAAATCACCTTTTTCAAATAAAAAAAAATTCTACAATGTGTAATATAACAACAATAAGCAAAAAAAAAAAAAAAAAAAAAAATTATGACAAATCTTCTTCAGCATAATTATCGCTGAAGGCCCATAAATGGGGTAAACTGTGACAGAGATTTTTCAAGAACCCTTATATATTTTTTATTGAAAATTTGGCTGGTGATATATTACATGTGGCATTGCAACATAGACTAGAAGATTTTGATATGGTCAAAAAAATCAAAAAATATTTGCATTTGTGTAAAATTTTGCAATTTTGGGGGTAATTTATGAAAAAAATGATTAAAAATTACTGAACGAGAGAAGCAATAAAAATTATCCTAGTGTATGTTGTAGATACTAATGTAGTGAGTATGTGTGCCAAATTTCAAGTAAATCTGATAATTGGTTTTTTAAAAAATCCATGTCGCAAACCCCAAATACATGATTTTGAGAAAAACGCAATTAAAAAAAAAAAGAAGAATAAAATAGTTCAAAATTCACCACTTTTATAAGTTACACCTTCCAGTTCTTCATTTTGGTCACAAAAACCTTTTTTTATTGCTCTTAACTTTTTTCTTCTTGATTTTACTTTAGTACTACATTGTTTTTCTGCTTTAATGATTCGTTTATTGTCTTTACGTAAACAGTAATTTTGCGCATTTACACCGAATTCCATTCCAAGCTCATTAAACAATTTATTTAAGAACTGCTGCCCTTCATTAAAATTTAGTACAGCTGAGGCTACTCCTATACTTAGAGCAGTTCTTTCAATAAATATATCTTTTGGGCATCGCTTCCATATCAACTGGTTTAAAGACTCATTGGGATTCTGCGTTTTTCCATGCAAACATTTTTCAAGAAGTTTATCGGAACCAAGGTCTATAAATATTGGTTTGATGGTGTTGCAGACAGCAGCGGGAATACAAATATTTTCTTTATATGAAATTTTGCCAGTCAGTTTGTCAGACTGGAATTTGCACCAAGAATCTTTGGTACGCAAACAAAACTGATGACGCGTTTCGCCATCACAACTTTCAGAACAGTGAAAAAGTACAGCTGCAACACTCTTTTTCATTCCATATAAATTTCCAACGTTTTGCCTTATTGCCTTACCATAATAATTTTGCAATGTATTTATAACATGTTCTGTTAAGCGACCTGCTCCTCCTAACTTTTTGCCATCACATAAAGTTTCTTTATTTTGTTTTTTTAAGTTTCTTAATCTAGTACCAACACGTTTTTGAATATGCCCAATGCACTCTGCTTTTTTTATTTCAAAATCTCCATAAGGTTTTGCAGAAACGACATTAACATATGAACTGCTATCTCCATCTCCTAGAAACGTTGTATATCTCAAATTATTATTTTTTTCAGAACGCAAAAATATTTTTATTGTACCACTTGATTCCATAGAGGAGGCTGAACCGGTATGACTGATTTTGCACTTTTTATAATGTAAGGAGTGAAAATCATTATATTCTTCATGATGTGTGTACTTTTTTAACTCCCATATAGAACACAACTTACAAGTTTTTGTTTCTATTTCGTAATCAACACACTTACCATTTTCTACAGCAACAGCTGTTACTAATCCATTGTTTGAGGTGTATCCACGTTTCTGCCATGATCCATCAAACCCACAAATAATATCTTTAGATGTTTCATTGATTGATAGTAACTCATTTGCTGCATTTGACATGCTTTTGTCAACCAAACTTTGATAGACATCCAACATTATGTGCAATGTGTCATTATAGCAGTTTTTATTCATTGGAGGGTTCATGTTCATAATTCCACAAAATGTTTCTATTGCTGAAAATCCCTTACCCATTTCACGAAATGCAATTACTGTACGAGTGTTTATGTCAAAGCGTTTTCGTCCAACACAATTAATTTTTTTATCCATTTTAGCAGATGAAAAAAAAATCGTTTCCCATTCACAATCACTGCAACAAATTTTTAGTCCAATACTTAGGCCATATTTTTTTGAAGAATCAAACTGCAAATTTACTAACTTGTTACATTCTGGGCATTTAAGGACCATTATTGCTTTTTTAAGTAAACCAAAGTTCATAATAAAGTTAAAGTCTTCATTTATCTGTTGAGGTTCGTTTACAACTACTTTGTTGAACAACTTCTTGTAGGATGAGGAACATGGTATGTTTTCAACTGAAGGTATGGCTACGGTTTCATTATTTTTGCAGACATTTGTATGTCTGTTTCCATAAAACTTTCTTTTCTTATTTTGGTATACTCTTTTAAAAGATTGTTTTCTTTTCGTTCGACCCATTACACTTTTATTAAATAAGATATTTAAAAAATTGACTGATGTATACTACACTATAGACTATTGGTGAACTTATAAAGAGCATAAAATAGCAATAAAGCGTGCTCATTCGCGTATAAATCGAGTCAATAAACAAGTAGTAACTGCTGATTAACAATTTTCATTATAAAAGTTTAGCATGAAACTGTTTTTATTGTTTATATATAACTTTGATTGCAAAAACCCGTAGCAACCTGGTAAATAAAGCGTTGCTACGGATAAAAATTGATATTGAACAATTTAAAAGCAATTTCAGAGGTATATACTGATTTTTTTATTATAAAGCAAGATAAGATTTCGACTCTACAATAGTTATATTAGCTAAAAAATGTATTTTTGAAAAAATGAATTTTTCAATTTTAATTACTATACTACCACCTTAAGGGAAAACTTAGATAGCTATTATTAAAGAATGATATAGCACAAAACTATTTCTGAAAATGCATTATGCCCTTATGATTTATCTATCACATCAATAATATTAATTTACATATATTAATTTTAAAAAGGGTTGAGTTAAATGAACTTAGCAAAACATATCAAACAAAGGCATAAATAAACTTTTTAAGTTTATTTATGTCTTTTATGTTTGATATGTTTTGCTATTCATTTTATTTTTGATCGTTAGATTTTTGTTTAGTGTTCTGAAGTTTGATGTATTAAAAAAAAAAAAAATTAAAATCATGATTTTTCAATAAATAAAAATTGTTTTTTAGAAGAATATATTAACCCAATTAATAATAGATGTTTTATTTATTATTTTCTCAGTTTTACATTTGATTATTTTATAAATTTAATGGAATTTCTTATTTTTGAATTAAACTTTATATTTACGAAATTTATTAAGGGGCTCGCCGATAAGACATATTAGTCTTCTTCTCGCCCCTGCTTTCTATATATATTGTTAGTAAATTACGGAATGTATATATTTCCACGGCAAAAAAAAAAAAAGAAGATTTTTAAACACAGTTTTTTTTTATGTATTCACCTATATTCACCTTTAAGTTTTTTATTTTGGAACCACTGATAGTTAACTTTTTTTTTTTTTTTAGCACTAACTTGCACCTTTCGTTTTTATTAGGGAAAAATACCGAAGCTTTATTAGGGATATACCGAAGCTTCGGCTTTAGCACTTTTGCCTAAGCTTAGGCTTCGGCCAAAGCCAGGGTCAGTTTTTGCCAAATGATTGGCTTCGGCAAGTTTTTTTTAGGTAATTTAGGTTATTAAGCTACTGTTATATTAAACATAAAATAACTTTACTGTTTAGTATTTGTGTGTATGCTTTTTAAAAATATATATTTTTGCTATACTAAATATTGTACTATAGTATTTAAATTGTGTCTTTTTGTAATATTTCTTTTTGCATTTGCGAATGCAAATATTTTTTTGCATTAGCTTTACATTATTTGTTATATTATAAATTTTTTTTTTTAAAGTAAATTATCCTAGTTAAAGTCGAACATTCAGGATCTACGAGTTTTATCTTTTTTTGTTTATTTTTTTGTACTAAGTCTATACAAAAACGTTTTATATGCTGTAGTTTCACGACTTCTATTTTTTATTATTTTGTATTAAGGTATATATTAAGCGGGTTGACGATAAGACAATTTGTCTTCTACTTGCCTCCGCTATTTGTAGTTGTGTATGTTATGTATGTGTACGTTATGGTTAAATGTATACGGGAAAAAAAAAATAATAATAATAAAAAAGTACGTGTTAGTTTTAAAAAAACTAGAGGAGGAAAACCTGCCTAAACAACATATAAACTCAAAACTATATTATTGTATGATTAACTCAATGAAAAGTACATCTTAATGCTCCATTAATTATATACATACCTTTACTAACATCATTTGCTACGTGTTTTTATATGCATCTGAATTACGACAATCACTTTTTATTAGAAAGTGTTCCAAATCTGAACTGTTTATTTTCGCCGTGTTAATTGTGGGATCAGGAACTTTTCCACAACTCAAAATTTATTTTTCTGTTAAAGTAAATATGAATATAGGTAGCAGCAGTGCAGGCTTTAGAGGGTAGGCTGGGAAGTAGCACTGTATGGATGGGTTTTTGGGGTTCGGTACTTTTCCCACAACAAACTAAATGCTCAATGTATTTTTGGCAGTTGATTACCCGGAAAATTTTTGTGTGGTTTAAGGTGGTACTACCCTATTAAAAACATCAAAAATCAAAAAAAAAAAAAATTTCAATTTTTAGCAGTTTGAACATCCTGGATCATGAGTATCACTTTTTTTTTCTTTAAAAATTAATATAAAGTTCCTAAATTAGTATTCAAAGGCAAAAAGGTAATTTTCAAATTCCTAGCAACGACCTTAGCAACTGTGTCTGTTTATGTTTTAGCCCTAATTTAATGTCTAGTTCCATAAATATAAGTTCAAAGATGACTTATTCAGTTGTGCTCTTTGTTTCTACGAAGAGATAAGTCATAAACTAAAACAACATTTGATGTGATTTACTATTTTTAGTTAGTTTAACTAGCATTTTAATTATTGTTCTTTTTAATAAACTTCCAAGTTATTCATAATTGTCAAGATAATTATTTTTATAGTTTGGTATTAATTATGGCGAATAAAAAAAACAACAACAAAAAAGGAAAGAGAAAATTTCGAGGGAACTTTCACACTAACAAAGTTGTATCAGAATTTTGTTCAACTGGTGATATGTAATAAAATATCACATCCGCCTAAAATATCACATCCCCCATAGAAAAACCGAAATCGAGAATGCGTTTTCAAGTTACTGCACTTAGAAGTGTATCTAGCACGTCCGAAATATTTAATTACAAAAACAATAAAATTAAAAACGCAACGATCAAGATTCATAAAGCGGTTTGTAAATAATATACTATAAATGAAGTTAGCATTAAATGGTAATATATTTTAAATTCATACTTATAAAACTTTGATCTTAATATTTTGCGTGACAATAATTATGTAGATTACACATGGGGGATGTGATATTTTAGATACCAAATACTAATACTTTTAAGTATTTAAATAGTTACATAGGGGGATGTAATATTTTAGAAGCCTGAATAAGGGGGATGAGATATTTTAAGTAGAAATTTCAGCTTCTTATTGTGATATATATACAGATTACACATGGAGGATGTGATATTTTAGATACCAAATACTAATACATTGCAGTATTTTAATAGTTACATAGGTGGATGTAATATTTAAGAAGCCTGAATAAGGGGGATGAGATATTTTACGTAGAAATTTCAGCTTCTTATTGTGATATATATACAGATTACACATGGGGGATGTGATATTTTAGATACCAAATACTAATACTTTGCAGTATTTTGAATGTTACATAGGGGGATGTAATATTTTAGAAGCCTGAATAAGGGGGATAAGATATTTTACGTAGGAATTTCAGCTTCTTATTGTGATATATATACAATTACACATGGGCGATGTGATATTTTAGATACCAAATACTAATACATTGCAGTATTTAAATAGTTACATAGGGGGATGTAATATTTTAGAAGCCTGAATAAGGGGGATGTGATATTTTACGTAGGAATTTCAGCTTCTTATTTTGATATATATACAGATTACACATGGAAGATGTGATATTTTAGATACCAAATACTAATACTTTGCAGTATTTAAAAGGTTACATAGGGGGATGTAATATTTTAGAAGCCTGAATAAGGGGGATGTGATATTTTAGATACCAAATACTAATACTTTGCAGTATTTTAAATGTTACGTAGGGGGATGTAATATTTTAGAAGCCTAGATAAGGGGGATGTGATGTTTTACGTAGGAATATTAGCTTCTTGTTGTGATAATTAGTCACCACATATACTGAAATAGTGGTAAAACTTTTTTATTTCTTTCAGCTTTGTTGGAATATGTAAAAAGATATATGAGATATATATGTATACAATTTATGTTTATTTACAAAGCTTATAATAAATTTACAATTTTTTGTATTCTTTATTTTCATTATTTTACTTTAGCTTATTAATTTTTAATTTAATCTTCTATTAAATTTAGATGCGATTGAGCTAACAATTAAAAAATGCAAAATTGTTCAACCAAGACTTAGAAAAGGCTTTTTAAAATGCCTAAGGCTTTGATCAAGTTAATGAGTTCTAAAGATTCAAAAAGAACACAACTAACACATTTTTATGCTTGTATTTTTATGTGTTAGTGCATAAACATTTAAGGAAAAGAAATAATTACTGTTTGTCATTGTTGTTTCTTTTTTTGTATATTTTTAAATTTAAGGAGAGAGGGCTAGAAAATATTTGGAATCTTTTATTAAATAAAAGAAGCTTCTTTATTATTCCAATAAAGTAACAATTTTAGAGTATGATTAAATTAACATTTTTTTTTGGGTGGTATGAGAGAAGGTGCCTCTGATTCTTGAATCATTTTTGAATCTTCTCAAGTCCAGTTTAGAAATCGATTTATATATATATATATATATATATATATATATATATATATATATATATATATATTTATAATGATAAATGTAAAATCGTTGTGAATTTTTTTATTAAGAAACATCACAAACCAATGTGTAATGATAAAGAATACTGTACTAATACTGTATGTGCATTGTAGTATATTTATAGTACTGTATAATATTATGGAAAAGACGAACATAAAAAATTTGGGAATTGCGATTATTTACTGTTAACTAATTTGAAATCAAAACAGCATGTTGATTATTGTTGTTTTAAGCCCACTGCGACATCGAAATGCTTTCGCGAATATTTTAATCATTTTGACAACGAAACAATTGAGCAATAATAATAAATTTCTATTTGTACACACTTATAATATTTGGTTTATTTTATTTACTTAATGATACAAATGCTTTAAACCGTGTCCCACATTGTACGACGAGGATTTCAACAACAATTAAAAGTCGTGTTTATAATGACAGTTAGATAGCGAGGAATTTGACAAGTTTAAAATAAGGATGAAAGCATGTTGGTTTAAATAAAATGATTAAGTTAGATAATAAAATTGACTATCGATTCGATTGGCATACGAAAGACTTTTTAATTTTAATTCAACGAGTCGAGTACAAACGCGTAGCCGTGGTAACAAAATTCCGAACATAAATTGCCGGTAATTATAATATTTGTCAAACAGTTCGACTTAAGCAGTTTAGAAAAGGACTAAGTTTAAGCAAAGTGAAGTGAAATTATATTAGTAAATATTTATTATTTGAGGTTAAAAGTTGAGCGCACAAATTTTTGTTTTAAATACACCTACGTCTGACGTGTCAGAAACCCAGAGCTATTCAAATTTTATTACGCATAATACTGGTCTCAAACATCTTTAAAAAACATTGAAAATATTAAAATAATATTCTTGTTACTTTTTTATTCAAAAGTTTCTATTCTAATTATTAAATATTTTTACTTTTCTTCAACTTAATTTAATCTAAGTAGTTTAATTTTCTACGTGTAATCTTAATACTAAGTAGGCATTGAAATTTATCCCCCTTCTACTACTTGCCTTACCGAGTCACACTTTACCTACCAAGGCTAGTCGTACAGGTTAGTCAACAAAATGCCTCTCCAGACCACAACATAAGTCACAATCTTTCGGCGAAGCCGTCAGCAAGTGTAGCCTAACTGCTTTCCGTATGAGCCATTAAGACATACTTATTGATTTTCTAACGATTATGTATGTATATAAATAGTCCCTAACTCAAAATATGTAAACAGGTTTGATATACTCATTACAATTTTGAAAAACTTAAAAGTTAAAAATGGAAAAGGTGGAATAAAACGAACATTACTTTAAAAACATTTTAGCATATTTAACAGAGAGCACTTATCCAGCTGGTTTTCGAAAAGATGAAAAACGAAGTTTGAGAAATGTGTCAAAAAGTTATTGTGTGCTAGGTACTGGTAATAAAAAACAAAACTCAAATTCAATGATTTCATTGAAATAAATAAAATCGAAATTATACTTGTTCAATATTTACTACCCTTAGATAACAAGTTGAAGCGTAGAGTAAAGATATGTGGAAATTTATATTATGCGGATATTGTTGTGGATACGAAAGAGCAAAAAAAATTTTTTGCTGCGGAACATGACAGTCCTTTAGGGGGTCATGGTGGCACAAACAAAACAATAATGAAAATAATGGAAAAACATTATTGGCCTAATATTACCGGAGATATTAAAAAATAGGTAAAGTATTTTGCTTTTAAATTTATTTAATTGCATTATTTTTATTTTATTATCATAGTAAGTTGTAAAACCACTACCATCGGCCTTGGGAAAATAAGATAAAAAGTTAAAAAAGGAATAAAAAAATAACTCTTTTAATAGATAAAACAATGCATTCGATGTCAAACATCGGGTCAACTGCTTTCCGCATCCGAACCTTTACATTCCATAATAGTAACTTAATAAAGTGTTTTTTAATATCTTTCTAGAATTCGGAATCCTTAATTTAGTATATTATACGAATGTATAATGTATTATGTTTACTTTGTTATGTTGCATTATGTTGAAATCTTGTGTTTAGACCAGAGTATGGGAAATTATTGGTTTAGACTTCGCCGGACCATTTACTAAAACATCAATGGGTAACAGATACTTCATGAGTTGCACCAATTTATTTTCTAAATGGCCTATTGCTTACGCATTACCAAATAAGGAAGCAATAACGGTAGCAAGAGCGATTATAAATTTAGTTACAACCTTTGGTTTTCCATCCGTCATACTTACTGACAATGGAACTGAGTTTTGCAATGAGGTATTTTTTAATTTTTTTTATATAATGCAGACCCGTAGGAACAACATTAGGTCGAATCCTTTAAGGATGAATTAGAATAAAACCTTTTGATTTTGTATAATACAGCATTTACGATAGCAAGTAATAAAAATAATTCATTTTTTTCCGTTATTTAATTAGTTAAACGATGAGGTATACAAGATCTTGGGTATCGAACGACGAAGAACTGCTGTTTATCACCCTCAAACAAATGGACAAGATGAAAATACAAATAAAAATATAAAAAGGTGTGCATTATTTTATCATTGTTTAAGTTCAAAATAAAATAATGATAATAACATCATTATTTTGAAATTGCGTTAATTAGGAAAATCAGAAAACTTGTCGACGAAAACCAGTCAAACTGGGATGAGTTTCTAGATATAGTTTTATATCCATTACGAATTGAAAGACAAACGTCTACAAAAGTGTCACCTTTTGAGTTGATGTTTGGTGGTCGTTCACCTGTTTGCAGAAGTGAGTTCAAAGAAGTAAGTATATTTGGATATCATTTTAAGCAATTATATTTACTTTCCACTCATAATTTAGTATACCAACACCAGTATGCATTGTTATTTAGGAGGTCGGTCTTTTCCCCGCAAATGAAGATGAAGTTAAAGCTGAAATCGAAAAAAATAAAATTTATATTGAAAACTTAACCAATTTGGTCACTAAAGTAATCACTTTTACCACTTAACTTTAATTTAATTTTTAAGATACCATCTTTTTTTTTTTTTTTTTCTAATTACAATAGTTATAAATTTTAGAACATTACAGAAGCTCAAAAGAAACAAAAAAAATATTACGATAAAAGAGTTTCAAAAAATATCAAATCTAATGAAGAATGCATTGAAATTGGGGACAAAGTTTTGTTACTTGATATTAGAGGGAGAAGAAGCAAAGGCGCAGCTTTCAAGCCACGGTTTAAAGGACCTTATGAAGTAAGCGATATTACAAAATGTGGAAATTACCAACTGAGTAGTAATAAAGTTATTATAAAAGGAACCCACAAAAGAGCCCATGTTAAGAAATTTCTCGAAGGCATTTGTGATAAAGGTATGCGCACAACTTATATACAAGTTTTCCAATAACTACTTTTTTTAACTTTTAAAAAGAAAGCTATTTTTTTCTAATTTGAAAGACTTTTGTACCCTCTACTTTAGAAACAATTACAACAAAAAATGAAATAGAAATCGAAAAAAAACATTCATTGGTGGAAAGCATAAAGGGTAAATAGTAACAACAGATTTTCTTTTTATGTTTCAACTTTTGGTCTGCTTAAGCATTTTTTTTCCATATTTTATTTTTTGTTCAATTTTCTAGAAGCAAATAAGGCAGAGCAGATAATTAAAAGCTTTGTAGTTAAAGATAGTGAAGGTATGTCTTAAAAAATTACCTTTACATTTATATTTGTTATCTTTTTATTTTAATTTCTATCCAATTTTTTAGAGACAAATAAGGCAGAGGAGACAATAAAAAGCTTTTTAGTTGAAGATAGTGAAGGTATGTAATAAAAAAAATACCTTTTTATTTATAAGTGTTAACATTTTATTTAATGTATGGTAGATTTGTAGAGGTATGTAGATTTTGTAGAGGAGGCAGATTCAATAAAAAGCTTCGTAGTTACAGACAGTGAAGGTATGTATTAAATAATTGCAGTTTCATTTATATTTGTTATCCTGTAATTTTATATTTATGTTCAATTTTATAGACGAGACAAATAAGGCAGAGGAGACAATAAAAAGCTCTGTAGTTGAAGATAGTGAAGGTATGTATTAAAAAATTTTCTTCAAATACCTTCATGTTGGATTTTTATTTTAATTTATGTGCAATTTTCTAGAGATGTTTTATACAAAAAAAAGCTGCATAGTTGAAGATAGTGAAAGGTATATATTATTCAGTGGCGCACTAGTAAACTGAAGATTTCTATGTAAACTTACCTAAATAAAATCAATTTTAAACATTATCCCTACCCGGTGAAAAAATAGAAGGTCTAAAAATTTATAACATTATGCTATCTTCTGTAAATGTAATACTGTCGTTATTTTATTTGATGAATCTATATATATATATATATATATATATATATATATATATATATATATATATATATATATATATATATATATATATATATATATATATATATATATATATATATAGATTATTTTATTTGATGAATATATATATATATATATATATTATATATATATATATATATATATATATATATATATATATATATATATATATATATATATATATATATATTTATATATATAATTTAATTAATACAAATTTATTTACAGAAAGAGCTCTTTAAATTAGAAATGTTAATATGCTGCATGGTGGCAAAATTCCATTGGACGCTGGCTGTATGTAAAATAGTTTTTTGAAATAGTTAACTTCTTTGAGTTCAAGAAACCTAATTTTCAGTGAGCTTTTTTACAGGGAACCAAAGTTAAAACTTAACATTAAAACTTACTTCTGTTTTAGATAATTAAACCAGATGATAAAACCATTCATTATATAAACCCTATGGGAGAGCCGATTACTTCAATAAAAAAAGAAGAATCCAAATGGAAGTATGATGACTTTTTAATCTAGTGATTGGTATCTCAAAATTTTGTTTTTACATCTTTTATAATTTTTCTACTATTATACTTCAGTCGTTACTTACAACAGAGATATGGTATTATTGAAAAGTTTAGAATATTAACATCGCCACATGCTAAACAAGCTGACAGTATATCATGTGGAGTATTTTGCCTTAAGGTAACATTATTTAACTAAACAAAAAATTTTTATATAATATTGTTTTTATTCTTATATTATTATTATCATTATATGTACAAGAAACCTTGGCATTTACAACATCATCAGTTGAGTTTCAAAATGTGTGTGAATTTTCTCACTTGTGATATATATATATATATATATATATATATATATATATATATATATATATATATATATATATATATATATATATATATATATATATATATATATATATGCAGACCTATTGTTAGTTTGCTGAAAATTATATAAATGGAGAAGAATTAGTGAACACCTTTCCAATTGAAGAAGTGAATGCATATAGGAAGAAAGTGGTGCAACTACTATTAGATGAAGGAGGTTAGTAAGGTTGTTTATAGTGTTAAAAATATTTATATTACTTTTATATAAAATTACATTTAAAAAGAAACGAAAAAAAAATGATAAAGCTAAATCAATAGGTCAAAAATGTTGGCAGGATAGTTGGATGGATTGTGTCGTATTTGCGGAAGTGAAACTGGTCCAAAAACTAGAAAAAATCAAAAAAAAGATAAATGGGTATTAAGAAATATTTCAATTACTTTTAAACATTATTTTCAAATAGAAAAATGATTTAACCTTAAATATTTATTTCTAGATAAAATGTGACTTTTGCATCCCGAATCGATAGTACCATATAGGATGCATTGTTTTTAAAAATAAAACTTCATTTTGTTGTGAACAAATTTATTACTAAAAAGTAAAATTAATAATAAATAATATAACATTTATTACATAATAAATCTTATAAAAAATTAACCAATACAATGGTTGATATTTATAACTTTAATAAATACATTTTAAAACATAAAAAATAAATTTATACAATTTATTTAGGTTTTCCACGAAACACTGCTAGAAGTTTAAAAAGAAAAGAAGAAATCTCTCTCTCTCTATATATATATATAATAAAATATATAAAAATATATAAATTAACATGCAAAAATTTGTAGCACATGAAAATTTTGAAATATATTATTAAACGTATAAACAAACTTTGGTTTAAGTTTAATTTCACAAATTACCAAAAGTCAAAATAAGTAAAATATAGTAATTGACTTTAGACATTGTAGTAATTAAAAAACAAATTTGCATTCAATAAAATTGTATAACAAATTACATTAGAGTTCAAAAAGTTAGATATCAGTTAAAAAAAAGAATTTGCTTATAAAATAGTGTGCGAAAGAGATCCCCCTATGTAACATTTAAAATACTGCAAAGTATTAGTATTTGGTATCTAAAATAACACATCCCCCATGTGTAATCTGTATATATATCACAATAAGAAGCTGAAATTCCTACGTAAAATATCACATCCCCCTTATTCAGGCTTCTAAAATATTACATCCCCCTATGTAACATATAAAATACTGCAAAGTATTAGTATTTGGTATCTAAAATAACACATCCCCCATGTGTAATCTGTATATATATATCACAATAAGAATCTGAAATTCCTATGTAAAATATCACATCCCCCTTATTTAGGCTTTTAAAATATTACATCCCCCTATGTAACATTTAAAATACTGCAAAGTATTAGTATTTTGTATCTAAAATATCACATCCCCCATGTGTAATCTATATAATTATTGTCACGCAATATATTAAGATCAAAGTTTCATAAGTATGAATTTAAAATATATTACCATTTAATGCTAACTTCATTTATAGTATATTATTTACAAACCGCTTTATGAATCTTGGTCGTTGCGTTTTTAATTTTATTGTTTTTGTACTTGAATATTTCGGATTAATTTTTGAAAAGTACTCTTGTTGTCAAATTTGTACCAGCAAGATGGAAATATCACATAATATGTTGCTGCGTAAAGGATTTTCTTTGTCTTTAAAAGTTAAATGTATTCATTGTGATAACATTGATAATTTTTTTACATCTCCTGTAGTAAACAATGAAAAGTGTGGAAATAAACCTCATGAAGTCGACATTCGCAGTCTAATGGCATTTCGTGAAATAGGATGTGGCAGAGAATCAATGATACGCTTTGCAAATATTATGAACATGCCACCCCCTATGACTTATCAAAATATTAACAGAGGTAATAACGAGATACATATCGCATATCAGAAAGCTGCAATTTATAGTATGACAAATTCTGCTATGGAAGTAAGACAAAGTCTTTTAAAACTAAATAATGATTCATCAAGTCTTGTTGATTGCTCTGTTTCTGTTGATGGTACTTGGCAGAAAAGGGGATATTCTTCCCTTAATGGTGTTGTTGCTGTGGTAGCGCATAAAAATAAAAAAGTTATCAACACTTATGTGATGTCCAAGTTTTGCAAAAGTTGTGAAATATGGAATAAAGGATAGAATTCTTTAAAATTTGATGAGTGGAAGTTGAAACATATTTGTCAAATAAACCATTCTGGATCAGCAGGGTCAATGGACAGCTGGAGCCATTGAAATATTTTCTTCTTCTGTACAAAAATACAAGCTTCGCTATGCTAAGTATCTAGGTGACAGAGATACTAGTTCTTTTACAAAAGTAGTTGAGTCAAAACCATATGGAGATTCATTGATTCCAGAAAAACTAGAATGCATAGGTCATTATCAAAAAAGAACAGGTAATAGATGAAAAGAAATGAAAAGCGAGATATTATCGGATGGTAAAAAAATATATGGAAAGGGAAGATTAACAGATAAAGCCATTAATACACTTCAAAATTATGTAGGCATGGCAATTAGGGAAAATACATCAAATTTACTAGAGATGCGTAACTCTGTCATTGCAACATTGTATCAATGCACTGCTTTTGCTTCAGTAGAAACACGTCACTTATTTTGTACTAAAGGGAAAAGTAGTTGGTGCAAATGGCAGTCTGATAAAGTAACTAAACTTAATACATATAAAAGTAAAGTAAATTTGTGATAAACAGTGATTTCTAGAATTTTATTCAAGAAATACTTGATATAACATTTGTTGATGAGAAATATTCTTGTCTGAAATTTTTGTTTATATTATAAACTATATTAATTTATTTATAGTTTCATAAAATACCATAAGTTTGCAAAAAATTAATCAGAAGTATATATCTTATTTTGCAAATACTAAATAATAAAATCTCAACAGCAATTTGAAGAAAAAGTAATAAATATCATAACACCACCATGAAGTAATTTTTATAAAAAGGAAATCATTTCATGTCTGTATTTATGTGTTTTTTCAATGGGAGATTAAAGTTAAATGGGGTTTTCTTTTGTTTCATGTCTTGTTAAAACCCATTTCAGTAAAGATATATTTCTTATTTAAATTTATTATTGTGTGTATTTCCAATATTTGGTCAATCATTTTAACAAAAACAACAAAGCAAACCTGTAGGTTTAACAACTAAAATATAAAGAGGTTTTTATGTGTTTTAAATTCAGAACAATTAAAAAAAATGCCTGTAACTATGTTTTTTTTTGCCCATATTTTATACAAACTTTGACAAAAAAAACACTCTTTTTGCAGAAAAAGTACACACAAATGTGAAGTGTAACAGCCATAGAATCCTATATCCACTAGTCACATGATATTGTTACTAAATTATTTATTTGATATAACTTTGAATCTTTAAAAAGCATAAAAACCACAAAAAGCTGCTCTATTTTGGCCATTTTTTCAAAGGCGAGAATTCTACTTTAAGAGCTATATCTTTGCACAGATAAAAGATATCTTGCTTCTATTTTTTCGCCTGAAAGATGCATGTCAAGGCTTCATTCTATTAAATTTTGAAACTTCCATAGTCGATAATAAGGTTAAAATAAAAACGTAAAGCATACGTTGTCTCTTTTTAAAGAGGCTTTTAGAGCCTATACTTAAGGTCCCTGTACACAAACCACAAGTGTTAAAGAGCTTTTTGTCAGGTTATAGTCAACACATATATGTAAAGAGTTTTTGATATTTTTTAAAAACTCCATAACTCAAAAGTGAAAAAAAAAAAAAAAAAAATAGATTTACAACGGGGCTCCAAGTGCGATCAGTAGCGCAAAGTACTATAAAACTTTAAATATGTTTTTCTCCTTTGGCTATAGAGATTAGATTTTAATTTTTATATCTGGTGATACCTGAGACCATGCAGATTAATGCCCCATCGGTTGTTTTTTTGGTCTTTGAAATTGAGGTTGGAACCGTTTTTGGATAGGTGGAGTAAACTAACTAAAAAAAGAAAATTGTTACCGATAGGAGCACCTAGAACCTTTGGTGAACTCGCCTGAAGCGCAATCAACTCGGCAACTAAACTTGTTCTGCAATTGCGCAACATGAACTACAAATCACGTCTGGCAAATCTTGGTCTCAGCTCATTAGCTAAACATAGATTAAGAGGTGATCTAATTCAATTTTTTTAAATTTATAATAACTTCAACAAAGTCAACTGGCATCAAGAATGTAGGCGAGCGACTTCTTTCACTTGCGATGGTTCTACAAGCAGTCTTTGTAGCGCAAAGCATAAAATTGATCGAGAAGTTACCAAAAACAGTCAAAGACACAACTTCCTCAAAAATCGAGTAATGCCAACATGGAATGCTTTGCCTGCTTCAATTCGGTCAACGAGTTTAAAATTATGACAATTATGAATAATTATGACACGAGTTTAAAAATAATTATGGACTCGTTTTCTTCCGAGTTGGTCTACTATAGCCGGTTGTCGTTTGATACTTGGCTCATAGAAGTTAAACTTCTATTGTAGAATATTACTGTAATAATAATAATAATAATAATAATAATAACAATAATAGTAATAACAATAATAACAATAATAATAATAATAATAATAATAACAACAAGAATATCTATAGTATTATAAATAATAAAATCATAATATCATTATTAAGAATAAATAGAAATAATTGATTGACTAGGTGGTAGTCACTCATGCTGAAACCTGATCAAAGGAGTGACACTAAATAATAATATTAATAGTATTAATTTAAAGAAATAATAATATTAATTAATATTATATTTATTTTAACCACGTAACAGTAATGCGTACGCAATAAATTCAATGATTGATAAAAGAAATTTATAATTTTCAAGTAATTTTTACCTCTTCGTTAATCTTAATCAAAAATTTTTCTGTTGAATTCTCTAATGGATGTTTGTTTTCATACTCTGGGTTGCCTGGGAGACTTCATTAAAGGAAACCAAAAAGAAAATATTTATTAGAAGTAGGGGAGAGTCGCCGATTATGGACCACTTTTGTTGCAGAGTGTATAATTCACTCACTTTTGCTTAAATAGTTAACTTTTATATTGTAAACCACTTCTTACCTTCAGCTGAACATATTATATGAAGCTTGTAGTGGTTGATTTATTAATAATTATAAAATGTGTCAAAAACGTAAGTGGTCCATATTGGGGGTACTTTAAGCTTGTGCTCCAAATATGGACCATTGAGGTTCCTATTATGGACTAGTTATAAACGGTTTGACTTGGTCATTTAAACAAATTATATACACACTAAAGATAGAATTATTAGAATATAAATACTCAAGAGTATGTAAGCTTCTAATTTTTAACAGGTTTTTAGATGTCCTTTTTGTAAAAAAAAATAAATTTTATTAAGTTTAAGCCAGCCACCATTTATTTGATTCTAATTCTACCAGTCTCATGCACATGTATGCATACACTCAGTTTTATTTATAAAGTGTTTTACTATTTTAACATTTAGCACACACAAAAACATGAATACTGATGTGTAATAATATTTCAAAATTTATTTACAAAGTTCACAAATAAAGTCACAATCTGAAGTTCCTGCGCATTCTTCATGTGCCCATCTTTTGCAGGATCGACAGCATATCATATTTTCTATGTTACATTCTCCACACATAAAACAAAGCCATGAACTTTCATTTAAAATACTGGTACTAGTTGTTGAATTCATTTTGGGTTTCTTACATTTCTTTACTACTTTTTCTTTAATTATTTTTGTGTTTTTGGACTTTTTAACTTTTGTGTTTGTTTTTGGACTTTCCTGTAGGAACAGCTTTTTATATGGACTTAAAGTAAGAATTTCTGACTGTTCTTTGCGACACTTCCTTTTGCCTGCACCCTTTGGGGGAAGAACAGGGACCAGTCTCTGAATTGGAGACAAAGCCCGGATGTAAAAAATTAGTGCGTCATAGTGCCCAGAGTTATATTTAAACATGGTGTACTTCACTGTGATGGGGTTACCACTATGTTCTTCACCATACATTAGGACATTCCTGTTTGCATTGTGAATCACAATTTTTGTTTTCAGAAGACAGGAGATCTGATTTATCTCCCATTCTCCCACAAACGAGTCTGGTTTGGCAATGTGAGCAATACGCTCTTCTAACAAGTTAAAGTGAAGATGCTGGGGTTGGTCAGCATTTAAGGCATCCCCGTGCATGTCAACAGAAAATATTTCAAAATTAGATATCAAATGGCTAACAAGCTGATTACGAAGTGAGTCAGCCATAGCAGTTTCCTTCAGATGAAGCAGTGGACTGACCAGCTTGCCGTTTAATCGCTGAGCTGACTGAAGATCTGGTGTTGTGCACACAACAACAGACCTAAAAAAACATTTCCCATCAGAGTAAATTGAGATGAGCAAAAAATTTTCCAGCACCTGTGGCAGAACTGTTTTGGAATGGGACGTTTTAACAGCCAGTGACACTGGGTGGGTCACATAAGTTGTTGGTTTTGAAACCATCTCATCCATTTTGCCTGGAAGTGGTGGCACACCCTCCTGGTCTTGTGCTGGTCTAGTTACACATACCAATGCTGGTATCGAAGCTTCCTGGGCTTGTGCTGGTAATGTCCCTGATGTAAGTGGTGAAGACAGCATGGTCTCGCGGTCTCCTGCTTGAGAAGCGAATGATGGCGCATAATCCTGAGGTTTAAAAACATCTTGTGATCATGGCCAAATTCCACACGATGCAAAACCATTAATTGCTGTTGACATGGTAGCAGCCTTTGCATATGCCAGATGAAAAAGATTGGCCACCTGATATGAACTCACTTAACGTCCTGGATTTAGTCTCAGTCATTTTTCCACCTCCTGTTCGTAGTAGACTTGAAGGGGCTTAAAAAAAGCTTTATCCAGAGGCTGCAGTTTGTGTGTTTTGTTTGAGGTGGAAGTGACAACATTATGACATTGTTGTCAATGGCAAGCTGAATGGCCTCAAGATTTTTAGTATGGGATTTGTGGCCATCTAAAATAAGTAAAACCTTATCATCTTTTGTTGACTTCACATGACTGATGAACATTCTCATCCACTGTACGAAAAGTTCAGAATTTATCCATCCTGAATCAGAACATGTTACAATGCTGCCTTCTGGTGCACCATCTCCCAGTTCATCAGGAACCCGTTTTCTTTTGAATATAATCATTGGTGGAACATAATGTGTTCCACCAGCATTTAAGCAACAGACAACTGTTGTGTTAACACCCCTTTCTGCACTGGCTATGCTACCTATCTGTTTTTTGCCTTTTAGGCCAAGCACGCGCTGGCATTTCTTTTGCACGGTTGAAATACCAGATTCATCAATATTGTAAATGTTATTGGCCTTGAGGCAATGATCTTTTATTTAATTTTCTAGTAAATTAAAAAACCTGTCAACATCCCCCAGGTTGAAGCCGCTGGCTCGCGACATGGAAGTAGCTTCTGGTTGGCGGAGGCAGAGGTCAGGGAACCTGGTTAAAAATTTGTAATACCACTTTTTCCCAGCTTGACCTTTATCCTTATTGAATGGGTGATTTAAACCCTTGTGTTCTGCAACTTCAAATGCCTGAGTCTTTAAATCTTTCCTCGACATTCCGAAAAACATGGCCTCCAATTTTAAAACTAGGTTGTGTATTTCTAGCTCAACATCCGCAGGAAGGATAGTACTTCTGCCTAGCTTTTTAAAGCCGTTAGCAAACTTGTTAGCATTATCAAAATGCCTCTTTAGAGTTGCTTTGGGGATGCCGTATGTGGCTGCACATTTGTTCAAGCCAATATCACCATTTCTGTACGCCTCAATAGCATGTTGAAGATCATCATTAGTCAAGCAGCCCCTGATTAAAAAAAAAAGATTGAAATAAATTGTAGGACAGGGCAAAATTTTAAAAATAAATTTGTCTAAATTTACCCACTACAATCTACCACTACAAATATAATACTTAATAAATATTTATCATTATTTATTATTATTAATAGGCTATTATTATTATTATTATTAATTTAATTTTAATCATTAGGCCTATAGCCTATAACTATAATAATACTATAATATTAATAATGATTCTTAATTATTTTTAGACCCTTAGCCTTATAATTATATCTTAACTTATATTATTATATAATTATCTAATTTAAATTTAATAGGTCAATTATAGTAATAGTAAATACTTAGTAGATCTATAATTACTATAATTAAATAATTATAATCTATTATAGATTTTATAGTCTGGCTATAGTCTAGTCAAATTTCAAATACTAATAATAATCAAAGATTAAAATAAAACATAAGATTAAGATAATTTAATTTATTAATAGCCATTGATAAAATAATAACATCCAAGAGAATAAGAACTTATGTTCCCCAATATGGACTACGGTTTCTCATCTTGAACCATTGGTCCATTTTAGGGACAGCAGTTGGTCCATATTGGGAGAACCACATGGGCATCTAATATCTAAATAAAATCATCTAATTTACTAAATAAAACCAAAACGATGTCATTTGGAGCAACACGCTTGTATTTAGTAAGAAATGAAATGAAAAAGCTTTCCATTTAGCATAGAAGCATTGTCCTGGTTCATTTATTTGTAGAATGACACACAAAAAAAGCGAGTGTACTTTTAGAAAAAAATAACCAAATAAAATACTAACTTACCTTTTTGAAGTAATCTTGCTGACCGCCATCATTGAAATGCAATTTAACTGAACGGAAGTCACTCTTTAATGCTACGTTTCAAAAATTTAAAAATAAAATCGCATTTATTTGTTTCATCGGTGGTCCATAAAAGGGGACGGTCCATAATGGGCGACTCTCCCCGATTAATGATAAGTGTATCGTTGAATTTCTAACTGTACTTGCCTTCTTGATGATTTCTAACTGCACTTGTCTTCTTAATGATTTATAAATGCGCTTGTCTTCTTGAGGATGTCTTTTAAACGTTTTCTAAACATTCTTCCGTAAAGAACGTTTAAAAGACGTTTAAAAAACGTTTAAATGACATTTAGAACGTAACTTTTAAAAACAAATGCCCGTAGGGTATTTACAAAACAACAGTAAGTTTTTGCACTGAACTCCAAGTTTAGCAACGCGCCTTAGCTTTATCAGTAGCAACTTTGATACAAGTTTTGGTAAAATAGCTTTTTTGAATTTTTCTTTTAATTTTTTGCTAATTGATTAAAACTTGAGCAATAGTTCTTTGTCAGCTCATATAGCTGTAGAGACGCAAGAAACAAAGAGTCTCTCAGTTCTCCTAATGATTTTGGCGTAGTTTGACATTATTTTGCATAAGGCTTAGAGTCTAAATTCATAAAGATATAAGTTTTTTTTTTCATTTACAAAAGATTTATATTACTATTCTATAAAAGATCTTTATTTATAACCCTCTAGCAATAATTATGCATTATAACAATAAATACGCAACGTAAAAGTGATAAAACTTTACTACGCTACATTTACTTATATATATTTTACGTTTTTTAATGTGGTTTTAAGCAACATTTTAAATCGGATTTTCTCCTTCGGAGAGTGTTACCAGATTTTGAGAATATTAAAAAAAAGTTATGGTAATGTAAACTATATATTGACCGTAAATTAGAAAATTACATTGACCCAACAAGATAAAATCGGAGAAGCATTTGACTATATTAGAACTTAATGTTAGGCAAAAACTTTAAATCTTGGTACCTGGTTTAAGGTGACTCACCACTAAAAAAAGCCTAACTTTATTATTTCTAATTAATGGTATCATATAACTTGAGTAAATAAAAAACAACAAAGCATGAAATTGTACTTGTTATTAAATTGTGTGCTTGATACCATTGTATTTGATATCAAAGATATTCTCATAAAGTTTGGATAATTGCAGGGGTCAAACCTATTATGGTGCATCAAACATGATGGGAAAAACATTTGAGTTATGATTAACAGCAATAAGCCGTTGCGATTCACATTCAAGGACACTCTCTAAATCTATCACCCAGTTAGCACAATAACGTTGACCTAACGTCGGATCAACACCAAAAAATTCGTTGGCCGATGGTCGGCAACTGACGTTGCCACAACGGAGATTTGGAAGACGACGCCAACCGTTTGGATTAACGTTGGCCCAACGTCGACATCTGACGTTGAGCGAGCGTCGAATTCTAACGTTGGTCCATCGTAATATTATTATATATAAGAATCTTTATAATTTTTATTCATTTTGCAAGCACATGCTTACTATTTCTTATGTAATGTTCATTAAAAATTTTTTTTCGTGATAAACGAAAATTGATTTTTATGCTGATAAATGAAGCAACTTGATTTTATAATAACACAGAAAAACAAATTTGTTGTAGTAATCATTGTAATAACGTTAAAATATTCGTACAAATTATAGACATTAAAAAATAATAATTTTCACTGTTTAGCTTCCTTACGAACCTTGAGTCTTTAATTTGCTGGAGAGAAACTTTGACATTCGAACGCTACACATTATACGATTGATAGAAATCTCAGAACTTGCATCTTTTGTTTAATGAGCTTTTAGATAATGCCATAACTAAAGTTAAAATTATATATATATATATATATATATATATATATATATATATATATATATATATATATATATATATATATATATATATATATATGTATTAGTAAAAACACATATCTAATTTATTCTTCGACTACTTGTTTCACCATTAGTATTTTTATCAGGAAGCTTTCTGATGAACCTACTGATGGTGAAACAAGTTGTCAAAGAAAAAACTAGATTTTTTACAACTAAAAATTCTTTAATAATTTGCTTAGTAATTGTTACATACAATTCATAATAGTTTTATATAAAAACATATCAGTTATCGTTATCATCTTCCTCGTCATCATTCCTTCCTCCTGCATGATGGTCCCCTTCATATTTTAGCCATGACTTTATAATATCTCAATCATTGAAACACTTGCTTCAAGGTACTTATTCAATTGCACGGCAGCTGCTCAAAATAAGTTGAATAATATGTACATAAATATACATTTATCAAAGAATATATGAGTTATATACTAATTTTAATTCAATTATGAAAAAATAAAATTCTCGAATAAAAAAATTGCGCAAAAATAATATAAAACAGCATTTAAAAATGGCCGAAAACCATTTCAACATTAAAACCTGTAACACACTATACGCATTCTAAAATCAGTTGTATAACGACGTTGGTCCGACGTTGGTTCCACGTTAGCGCGTAGTTGAAAAATTGCCCAACGCTTCCGACGTTGTTCCGACGTTGACCAACATATGCGTGCTAGCTGGTCAGTTAAATCGTTGACTAAGGAATATAAAGTTCTCAGTGAAAACAAAGACCATTTGCTTGGAGACATTAAAGAGAACATCAAAGTAAAACAAGGCTCAAAACTATTCATAAAACTGAAAAAAATTGCCACAACAAGATGGACAGTTTGCCTAAAATTTACTGAGAGAGTCATTGGTAATTATCAATCACTTTTGTAACTTTTGGAAAAATAAACTTTTGCAACTTTTGAAAGAATTCTATTGGAGTCAAATAGAAAGTGTTCTTCATCTCCTACTAACTATTTATAAAAGTTCTATGCCATTTGATTTTGGAGATATATGCAAGACACTTCAGAATATGGATAAAAATTGCCTAATGACCCAGAATATTTGGATCATCATAAATATTGTTTTAATTAGTGGAGCCACATTGATCACACCAAAGCGCACATTTCAATGGAGGAGGGTCAAAACGAGACTTAGATCAACAATGGGTCAAAAAGATATAATTCTTTGTGAATTTCGTTATGAGAATAAACACGTAGGTGTTGTCTAAAGTCTATCTTTGATAAAAAGTTATTTTATAATTAATGGGTAAAATATTTTGTCTTTTTTAGGCAGTTGTCATGGACAATTTTATTGTAAAATATTGTGAAGCAGATTATAAAAGTTTTAGAAAGCCTCCTTTGAATAACACTTTTCTCGGTATTTTTTTTTTTTTCTCGGTATTTTTTGTTTTTTTTTGTTTTTGTTTTTTATAACTATAAGTAGCTTTTTTTAAGGCTAAACATAATTTGCACCCTAAAAACATGATTTGCACATCCCTAAAAGGGATGGGGCATTTCCTAATATCTATTGGATTGGCCTACAAGTTACTAAAAACTGTAAAAATATATATAAAAAGACTTGATTGAATGTTTAAAATATTTTAAAATTTTTTCTTTATTTAAAGACGTTCTTGATTAATAAAAGGCAAAAATTAAAGAACTTTTTTGTGCTAAATTTGAACTATTTAAAAATATAGTTAGCAATAAAAATAAAGAACTAATGATCTCGAGGTCATAAATTCCACCGTTATGTTTAAATAAGTGCTTTTAAGACTTGACCCTCACTTGCCACAAACTTGCTAGAGCTCTTTTGACTTTTTAAATCAACAAATTAAAAAATTATACTATACATTTTCAATAGGTTTAAATGTACACCGTATTTTTTCCTCCAAAACTGTCAAGTAGGCAATTTGTGTGCGTGTATTTTAGAAGTATCATACCAAGCAAACTAATTTATTATTGTTTTGCTAAACCAACAGGTTGTTTTTGTTTTTTTTTGTTTAAAAAAAATGCTCTTAAAAACTAAAATTCACTCGACTGAATAGTGTAAATACCCAACTAGTCGACTAAATTTGTCAAAAAACCGACTTTGACTTGAAAATCACTTTCTTTGTGTCGGTGGAACACCCCTTTCCCCCACAAACCCTCCCCCTAAAATCGCCTTTGTATGCTATCTTTACACATAAAAAATCTTTGTTTCTTTAAAACAGTCTACAAAAATAGTAAAAATTGTTAATCTTAAAAAGATTTTAATATTTGTATTTTATGAATATTTTACATCATAGTTGAGAGAAGTAAAAGCTAGAAATATGTTATACACAAGCTCAAAAATCAAGCTCACTCAAGAAGCATCTACTTTTTGTTGTTTCACAAAAGTAAGAAAAAGTAACATACAACAACTTGAGCTTTTATTGCTAAAATTAGTTGATTGGTTTACTGCTGCCTAGTATAGGCGCTGAAGTTAGATTCCTTCATAAAATTTTTATCTACATTATCTACATTAAATTTTTTTAAATCCAAGGTTTCTAAATATTAAATCTACATTAAATTTTTATCTAATTTTTGCCGTTGTATCAGTTTAAATTTATGAGAATATATAAGAAACCAAACGAAAAATTTATTATAATAAAATTTTTGTGCCACCCCACTATTATTTGGGCAACAATAAATATTTCACTTTAGCCCCCTACTCTAAATGCACGTCATGGCCCATGGGCCATGACATGCATTTAGAGTAAGAAAACTATCAGATACTAGGTGGTCAGCAAGATCTGATGCAAATATTAGTTAAACAAAAGTTGAAATGAAATTAATGCACTGTCTTTTATCAAAGATGATAAATCACAAAAGTCAATCACAAAATCAGAAGCTAATGGAATATCTTGAAATGGTTATAATAGCCGCAATATGGGGTGATATACTAGAAAGATTTAGCAAAACTAGTAAACAATTGCAATCAGTTAAGATTGATTTAGAAACAGTTGTAACTTTATACAAATCGATAATTCGATATATATTAGATATGAGTAGTATGTTTGATATCTATGAAGAGAGAGAGAACAATCAATAAATCAGAACACAAAACATTTTGAAAAATACGCAAAAGATAAAGAAAACTGCAGATAAAAAAATAAAAATAAAATTAAGTTTTGAAAGTTGAGACTCTTTAAGGATTAAAACATATTATGTTATTATTGATAAAATACATTCTGAACAAGAAAGAAAAAAATTGTACTATAATGAAACCAATAAAAAATGTTTCAAATAATAAAACTTATCACCATCAGAAGTTTTGCAAAAAAACAAAAATACTTCAAAATATATATAAAAAAATAATCTTTTCAACTTCATTTGCTAACGAGTGTAAACAATTCAGAAGTTATTTAATGAGTTTAATTGAAAACATAAGACCTAAAATTATAATAGATATTTGTAAAATGATCAGAACTGATAAACTTCAAGAACTATATAACTATCTTTAATGCTATATCTACTCTAATTGGATATTGCATTAAGGATTTTTCTATGCTGCCCAACGTCCAATTGTTCAACCAAGAGATCATTTTTAGCATTAACAAGGCTGTAGATAATTTATTTTTATGTTTGAGCTAAGCAACTTTGAAACACGAAAAAAACTCCATATTTAAGTATGTTCATATATATGAGGAATGAGGATGCTATGCAAAAAATTGCGGTGATTAGAGACTGTTAACAACAAAAACCCCAAATCGTCAGCTCCCCCTCCCCTCCAGCCCCAAATAGTTGAGCAACGAGTCAAATTTGAATTTTTTTTTCAATCTTAAACTTAATTTATATTCATCGTCAAATTTTAAATTTGATCCAATTAGCTCTTGTTGATCGGTTTTTGTGACTTTATAAAGTTTACAGTAGGGCAATTCCATTGAGCAAAATTTTTCGAAAACAAAAATTGGTATGGGCATGGAAGATTTAATGTATAAATCTTAGCACATTAAAAAAAAAGTAATAATAAAAAAAAATAAAACTGATTCGGGCTTTAACATTTAAAAATGGATAAAATTGGGTACTTTTGTGTGAATACATAAACTTTTGTTGAATAAAGCATGTAACAAAAAATGGTTCGAATCTAATGTTTAAGGCTTATATTAATGTTATTTGCTATCACTAATAGCAAAGAACATTATTGTAAATATTTTACGGCCAACCACCCATGTAATATTAGGGTGATAGGGGGCGCTGAACATGCTAGTCATAAATTAACACTTTTAAACATCTAAGGCAATAATATAATAAAAGCAAAACAGAGGTTGAACAAAAATAATAATGATCATTATTATTGGCACGACTAGTGGCATGACAGTTTGTCCCGGGTAGCAGATGTCCAAGGGGTGCCAAAGAAACGTTACGTAAAAAAAAGAAGGTTCTTCATTGATAATGAAAAATTTAAAATAATAGGGGCGCCAATCAGGGTTTTTCTTAGGTGACGTAATGACTCTCCATGCCCCGTGGACCCCCACTCATAAATATCTGAAGAAACTTTCTCTTTATAGATTAATTTATAAATAATTTTATTTTTAAACCCTTTTATATTTTTTTACCGTTTTAAAAAAATGAGAATCAGTTTATTTTCTAATACCTAAACCTTGGAAAACTAATATAAATTTAATTTTATAAATTTATATAAATAAAGTTCAAATAAATAAATTGTTCTTATTACAATTAATTTTACAAGAGTTACATTTAACAGTTTTTTTTTAATGCTTGGAACAAAATAATTGCTTTTGGTAACCTTTTTTATTATTTTCTATCCTACTCTGATCTTTAGTAAGAATAAAGTTGTGCCTTTTTTTGAGACCATAAACCAGTTTTGATGCTTCAGTTACTGACTTAACTGCACGTTCAACCGACTAAGAGTTGTTTGGAAGAAATGTAAGCGGTAAAACCTTTCCAGATTCTTTTGCGTTCATCAGTTCAACAGATGAAAAATAAATTGTAGTAGGCAGTTCCACTTCAATTTGGCACATTTGAACAAGACCAAACCAGCCGTTACAATCAAAATCAATTTTAATTATTGTTTTGGGTTTAAGCTTAGGAACAAATTCTTTATTTTCTTTATTTAGTTTCCTAATAATGAGTATTCGATCTATGGCTTTGTCGCGATTTACTTTCCCATCATCCATTATCATGCAATAGAGAAAATTCTCCTGTAAACAGCAAAATGAATTTTCAGCTAAGTTTTTAAAGACAACTTCTTGAATCTTTTTATCTTGCAGTTTAGTCAACTAAATCATTTTAAACAGAATTTTTGCCGAATCTTTATATTGACCTGATCATTTTATAGCAAACCAAATTGGAGAATATACTTGGACTATATACTTCATTATAATAACCAACTCTGCCGATGGATTTGTTTCTCTAGTATATTTATACATAATGCGTAATGCAAGTGTCAACCACCTTGCATGGTTCACAGATCCAGGTTTTGTCATTGCATATTTTTTTGAAATTTTACCTGTAGATATACTAATGGTGTATTCATACAATTACTTAAATCAGAAACAACACACTCAACCAAAAATGAATGAATTTCGGATATTACTGTAGAAAAAACTATTATAGGGAGTTCATGTATGGAATTTTCTGAAATTGACGAACAAACTGGACCCTTATATTTCTTTAGATCAAATGTGTTTCCATCAAGTAGAATAATTACTTGTCTTAATGGCAATTCATTTTGGTGAAGTTGACATCCAACTAAATGTAATTTTCTATTTATAAATTTTTCTAGCTTAACAACGAGACCATTGTCTGTACCAGTATTTGAACTTGTTCTGTCAAGAACCACAGCTTCAAGAGTTTCAGTGCTGTTAAACTCATTTAAAACTTCTTTAGTTGCATTTGCTTTGGAAACTCCAGTTCCACTTGTAATAATTTTATGTGTTAAATATTTTCTTGTCTTTGTTCTACTTTCTGCAGTAAATGTAAGATGTGCTTCTTTTTCAATTCCAGGTATTATATTTGGCACACCTTCTGAATTGTAAGCAATTGTGTGAACAAGCGTTTCTTTATCTTTATCATCAACTCCAATAACTTTTAATTGAAAAACCTCTTTACTATGGTCAATGTCAAGTTGTTCTCCTATTCTAAACTTCTCACTCAAAACTTTCTTTTCTGTAATGATGTTAGTTCTTTCAGCAGCTGTTACTATGCCATAGTCAATTAGTAACCCTGTACCTAAATGAGCAGCAGCATTGTTACTAATTCCATAACGTATTGCTGCTTTTGCAAAGTTAGGCAAGTGTTTGTAATTATATAAAGTAGACATTTCTGCATAAAAATATGGATCATTGTTACTTTCACCGTCATCACAATCATTATCATCAGAACAAGGATCATTACATTTAATAAAAATTATATATACTTGAATTAAACAATATACTTGCAGTTATATATATATATATATATATATATATATATATATATATATATATATATATATATATATATATATATATATATATATATATATATATATATATATATATATATATATATATATATATATATATATATCAGATATCAGTTGTGCTAGCCCAATAGCACTGGTTAAACCAATTTAAGTACGAATTTAAGACACTTCTTTCTAAATATTTAATTGTACTTACGAATCACTAATAACAAATATACATATGCTTATTCACCACTAAATTCGATTCTTCAAGACTTTCCACACAAAACTCTTGTTTATACAATGTTCCAATTACTTGTTTATTCTTTAACTTGATTAGTCCTTTTTAATCAATTTTGCCAATCTGAAATGACCCTTTTCCACCCTTTTTAGCTCTTTGGTCTTTTAGGTACTCCCTTTCATTCACTGGTACCTAAATAAAAAAAATAGTAAACACTACTAATAAAATATTTTTTGCTGTTATAAATGTCCTTTTAAAACTACTAAATTTTAAAACTACAAAAACTCAATTTTTGTAGTTTTAAAATTTAGTTGCTAAATACCTTTTTTTCTTCATCACAATTGGACAATATATGCTTTTTTAAACAATCTTTAATGTCGCATCTAACCAGTCTGCAGAAATGATTTAATTAAGTTTTATTTAATATGATTTAATTAAATATTATTTAAATTTTAGAATAAATATGCCAAAATTTAAAGTAAGTTAATACAAATTTTATTTAAATTTAAAACTCGATGAAGAAGTTCTTATTATACCTGTCATCACACTTAGCAACAGGTAGTTCACAATTACAAGCAGACAAATCAAACAATGAATTAAAATTCTTCTCCAAATAAAAGATGCTAGATTTGTTCCCTTTTGATTTTTTATGTTCAGCACACAAAACTCTTTTAAAAAGTAACTCAAGTTTTTTGCGTATACTTCTCTAGTGGATCATGGGGAGTTTAGAGTTCACTTTTCTCCATAGCTCAACAAGTTTAATGCTTATTTGAGAAACAATTTTTTAATCAGTTATTTTTTTGGCAGTGAGATGTTTATTGAGTTTGTAGCTGAACTGTATAACTTGTTTAAATGTGGGAAGGTCGCTAACAGGAAGATCATTTGGTAGTCCTGCAAACTTGTGCAGCGAGTTCTGCTTTTAAGGGACTTAGCAACTTTTCCCAATTTATTTATTATCTATTTGAAAACAAGATGCAGTTACATATCTTAAAATACAATAATTTATTTCTTATTTAGTTACAATTAGATCAATGCACTTAATACAAATTGTAGAAATTGTAGATCATTATTTTTAACATTTTAATTGAAAATAAATTTTTTAACTATAATAAAAAAAATATATAATACTATAATACAATACAGCAAGAAATGTATTCCTAAACATAAACACATGTTTAAATAAAGATATTTACTAAACACAAAAGCTATATGTGTATGTATATGTAATATGTGTATATATATATATATATATATATATATATATATATATATATATATGAATATTGACTGCAACGAAAATTGTTGGCAATATATAACGAAGTTTAACTTTTTTCTATTAAAAAAAAGAAATTACTACCATTATGGTGGATTGTTTACATCGTTATCGGTGGAACGTTAACATCGTATACGTTAACATCGAACGTTAACATCGTTTATTGTTTTACTGTTCAATTCAGCGCGCTATAAACATAATTAGTTAAATTTGTAATATTTTTTTTTTATAAAAAAAACAATTAAAATACCTCACCCTATTCAGTTAACCATTTTAATTAAAAAATAGTTACACCATTATTCTTAGTTTTTGGTACAGAATTTTCCATATCTATACCAATTTTAAATAGTAAAAATGGAATTGCCCTAGTTTACAGCCCCCTCAATTTGAGGGGTGTGTAAACTTTATAAAGTCATAAAAACCTTGATTAAAGAGGGTTAAGTCTTATTTGTGGTTGGGAATGACTAGTGATTGTCTTAACAGGTTAGTAATTCTATATATTGAACCTGCACTTACCATAGATATGAACTTTAATGACATTATAAATACATTTTCAAATCAAAACTAACGTAGAAAACTGTATATATTTTTTAAATGCTAAGTGAGTTTAATTTAAGTTATATGTTTGTATTGAAAATGTTTTTTTTTAATAATTACCCCATATCAAAGTATACAGTTATTGGTAAAAAATGGGCGCTTAAAGAATTAGTGCCCCAGGACGCTAAAAATATAAATACGTCCTCTGGCCTTATGTAAATTTTAGGCAATTCTCGATAAATTTGTCAGAAGCGAAATGTGAATTTTTGTGCCGAGTTACTCAAAGTAACATTCATTAGATAGCTCAAAATGGCGGCTGTGTTTACCAAAGTTTGCAGTAGAAACATTTATAAAGCGTTTAGTTTTTCCAAACGATTTTTTTCTAATGTAAATTTTATTTGTAATTTCTTGAATATTATATGATTTTTGTTAAAATAAATAAAATTTTAAATAAAATTTATGTACCCACTTGTATGTTACTGCTAAAAACGAAATGCTTAAAAAACGAGATTGGTTTGAAATCATGCAACAAAAGTCAAACGCTGATATAGCTTCTTTTTATTCATTCTTTTTTACTTTTCTCAAAAATTTGATTGATTTAAAATGTTTTATAGGTGTTTGAAAGCAGATTGGTCTCGGAAACAACAACGGTAAATTTAATTTGACAGGTTTCAACAGAGGAAGTTACCTTTTAAAAATAGATTTGAGGTAATTGTATACCAAAAAAAATTGAAATTTTTGGAGGTTAATAAGTAAATGCTTCTACACTCTGCAAATAATTATTTAAAAAAAATTTTAAAGCTGAGTTTTATAAATAAAAATTCTTTTTAAGAACTGTCTTTCAAATTCTACAAGCCTGAAATGTCAACCAAGTTATTTCCGAAGAATACACACATCTCTCAGTAGGTTAAAGTTTTTTACTCTATTTAAACACAAAATAATAATAACACAAAATCTCAGTAGGTTGAAGTTTACACTATAATAACACAAAACTTAAAAATGTTGTTTAATAAACCATTTTTGAATTTGTTTTGTTTTAATAACATGTAGTTGTGTATGGTGTCAAAGATTTTCAATTTATACAATAGTAACATCACCTATGTACAACAGCAGATTTAGTACGTTACTACTGTATAGATTTTAATTTTTTTTAAATACTGACTTAAATCAAGATTTTTTAGATAAAGCAAAAAAAGTACTAAAAGTTACAATAAAAATTATTTTTTGGCCTTAATATATGTTCTTACATAAATATTGTATGTTATATTTATACTAAATCTAAATCCTTAGTTGATGTATGTGTTGAAACTCCTACAGATGACACAATTCAGTATAGCACAGTTTCATGCGCATATAAATGGACTGTATACCATTATTGAGACCATGTAGACCTTTATTTGAAAAAATCTTGAAATATAATAAAAAAGACCCCTTAGTATTTATGCAAAAATCTGGAGAAAAATAAAATCTAAAAAAAAAACTCATCAGAAAAACAATCTTTTTGTGTTTTATTTTTTAATTCTGAACTGTTCTCTAAAAATTATTAAAACAAATGTCGATGTACCGGAATTCAGGCTGGAATTCCAGTACATCCTTACATTTAACCAATATTTTAAAATTCTATTAAATATATTTTACACTATTATTTTATAAAAACACTTTACTATTTAACTTTTAATTTAAAATAAAAAGATTTCATCTATTATTGACTGCCTAAGTGTTTCATTGTTTTAGGGTCAATGGATATAGTTTGATTAAGAGATATTAATTGATTTACCGATTAAGTGTTTAATGATTTATTGATAGATTAGACTGTTTTAGCTTTTAAAGTTTTATTTAATTTATTTGCCAGAATGCTGCAGTGAAATTGTCCAATTCAAATTAGCTGATATAGGTGAAGGAATAGCTGAAGTGCAAATCACTGAGTGGTAAGCTATTTCATAAGTTAAAAGAGATGACTTTATGTTATTTTGATTTTAAATTAGTTTTCTAGTCTATTAACTAAGTTGTAGATTTTATGACTGATATTAACTGACTTTTTGTATTTTATTATAACTAAATGTTAAAAATAAAACTTTGAAATTGTAGATTTAAATTATGGATAAGAAATTCTAAACAGTTTTCTACTGTGTAATTTTATATTTTTATATAAATTATTTAAGTTCAACAGTGCACAGTGGTCCAGGTAATAAATAAAAGAACAAACTTTGTTCTATGTTAAAAATATTAAATTATGTGAAGACTAAAAAAGTAAATTTTCAGAGATTTATTTTTAAAATTGGTCTTTAGAAGTTCAAAAAAACTCTTTTTCACAAAAGTTGGTCGACCAATATTTATAAATCCTAACTCATACAAATTTCATAGATATACCAAATTTTGATAACATTCTTACAAAATATATAGCATCAACAAAAAAATCATTTGAATGTAAAATAATTTTAGAAGTACGCAATTTACTGGCTTTAAGATTTTTTGGAAAAAAAATTTAAAAATTAAATTTTTATCAGTCAGGAAAATTTTTGCCCACCTTGAAATTTTTTACTACTCCTCTTACTTGTAATACTTTGAAATGTTTTTTTTTCTTGTTTTAACTGTGAAAATGAACTGCAGAATATTCTAGAATAAAAGCAGATAAATTGTTTTTAATTTTTGTTCATGTATATTAAAAGTAAAAAATAATCAATGATAATAATTATAACCAAGTTCTAATATTAGGACATTTGTGATTATTTATTTTAAACAAAAATTGAGAATAATTTTACAAGTTTAATTCAGGGATGCAGAGTGCTAAAAAGATTCAAATTTTAAATTTCTTTTTTTTTTTCTTTTATTACTTTTTTTACTATTTTTGGTTAAAATCAAAATTGTTCCTCTGACCTAAAAGTTTAAATTTTTACCCATAAATAGTCCATAAGTCATTTTAAACATTTATAACATTTTTAAAGCTCTCATTGATACCCAAAACCAGGAAGAAATAATAATTTTGTGGCTTTTAAATTTTGAGTCATTTTTGGTACTCTGTATTCCTGTATCATGGTTTATTTAGTGAGGTAATAAAACTGAAGTTTGTATATTGATTTCATTGAAAAATTTAATATAAAAATTGAAAAATTCATGAAAAACTTTAAAAGAAAAAGAAATAAAATAGGTAGACAAAGAGGAAAGTTAAAAATTAAATATTATGAGAAATGGTTAAATTATAATTATAATAAAATTATAATTATATACAGTTTGTATATAATTCATTATACAACCATTGTACTTAGGGTAGGCATTTGGCAATATCGACCTAACTTCCGATCTTGAAGTGTTTTAAGTTGGCAAAAAATTGCCAACCTCATTTCAATGTTTTATGGTAATCTCTTTGTGTCAAATTTTTTTTGCCGACCTAATGCCAACCTCTAACAGTTTTAGGTTGGCAATTTATTGCTGACCTCATTTTTTCTAATTCTGAGGGTTGATAATTCATAATTATTATAATAATTATATAATAAAAATACAAAATTAAATTCATTATATTAAATATGGAGTTTATTGTAAATGAACCTCCACAGCAAGATAGGATAAAAAATTTACAATGAAGTGCACCATCAAAATCATTTGAAGATCTCTAAATTTAGCCCAGGAAATCGTCAGAGATTACTGAAAAATTAGGAGTTACCATTTTTAATTTAATTTTTAATCCTGGTTTTAAATAAGATTAAGAATAACTTACAATCTTAATCTTATTAGACAATTTTAAAAAGATTTGATGTAATGATTTGAAAAGATTTTAAAAAGGTGTAATGATATCCATTAATAGATCTTGCATTATATCATGCTCTAAAGTCTACTTATCAGAAGGCTTTAACTTTAATTTTAGACTGTAGAATAAGGGATCCTTAGATCAAGGTCACATGTTTTACCCTGACAATATTTACATTGTGAAAGCTAAAAATGATTACATTTCAGATTCTAGAGTTTTTACATCAAACTACTGTGATTAAGAACCACACTGCAAACAGGATTTGCAAATTAATTTATAGATAAATCAAAACTTCATTAGCCTTGCAATACTCTACACTAAGTTTTATATGTTCTTTGAATTTATTAAATTATTAAACTACTTTAAAAAATTGCGACATGTAAATACATGTTAACTTTACATGTTTATCCCAACTACCAGTATGTCATAAATATACCATATGTCTTTACATCATGTCCTCAAGATCATTAGCAGTTTAAGTTCTTGGTGTTTAGCACATAGATAGTGTTTATCCAAGCAAACTTGTAGTCAAAAAACTATTATATTCTGGTGACCATTTATAATCATTAGGAGGTTGAAAGTTAAGTATTAAGTATGTGTTATTTGTCTTATTTCCATATCATTGGTGTATCCATCAGAGGTATGATGAGGAAAATTACAATAATTGTTGTAGTATAGACCTATGTATAATGAATGTTCATTAAAAATTTTGAAGCTTTTAAAAAATGACAAAAGTTTTATTTTCGCCTCAAAGAAGTGGACCACAGATATCCAGAATATGAAACTTTCAAATTACCACAAATATCCAGAATGTGAAACTTCACACTGTACAGTTTGAAGTTTTAGCATTCTGAATATTTTAAATAACTACTATTTAAAAACATATAAAGTATTCAAAGGCACATGCAAATGACATTTTACCAGAAATGTTAGCAAGGCAAAATATACCCAGTCCATAGCCAAGGCCACATGTTCTAGGCCAAGGCAAAAAAGTTTCAAAGCTTTGGACAAGAATTTCAAAGCCAAAGAAGAATTTATGCCTTAAATCAAGATCAATTATTAACAAAACTGGAGAAATCAAGTGCTGCAACAATAAGACAATATATGTTGCAAAATTAAACCAAGATTATGCGCTGAAATTGGCAAAACAAATTAGAAAATGTATTTAGAAATAGATGTATTGAGCAAATAAGTTATTTGCTCCATGTGCAATAAAAGACAAATGAAATTATGATATAATAATGTTTATGAAACTTGCAAAAAAAAGTTCTGAATTTAATAGGAAAAGGTGGAAGGCCAAGGCCATTAGTTTTGAACCTAAACTTAAAGCCAAACCTTAATAAGAATAATAATTAGAATAAGAAGAATTAATTAGAATAAGAATTAATTAGAACTTTTATGCTATGATTGGAAATAATCTTATAATAATCTTAAAAATAATCTTAAAGATGTTAGCAGAATACACCGTAAGAAGAAAGCTTATGGAGAAGACCAGCATGCCAAACTTTATCAAAAGCTTTAGAAATGTCAAGATGTTTTTAATGTGCTCAGGTAATTAGTCCTAATAAACTGGGCGGCCTGAAAAAAAGTTATGGTCTGTAACTAAATAAAAGAAAAAATTTAATTTTCCTGTCCTGCTACTCCAGACAATGTTGCTGTGAAGGTATGAAAAATATCCTGTAGCTAGCAAAACTTTGAAATTTTATTTTAATAATTAAAAGTCTTTTTTGCTATATTTATTTTTTGCTATAAATATATACAAAAAAATATATAAGTATATATTTTTCTTTCAAAGTAAATAAACGGGGTAAGAGTTCTAATGAGCTCTAAGCATGCAAATAAAGTGTTTTTTTTTGTTGTTGCTCTAAGAGCAATGTTTAAATGAATTGTTTTTCTACCATTTGTTCAAAAAATATTAAAGTAAAGATATAGGGGATAGATAAAAAATATTAAAGTAAAGATATAGGGGATAGATAAAAAATATTAAAGTAAAGATATAGGTGATAGATAAAAAATATTAAAGTAAAGATATAGGGGATAGATAAAAAATATTAAAGTAAAGATATAGGGGATAGATAAAAAATATTAAAGTAAAGATATATAGGATAGATAAAAAATATTAAAGTAAAGATATAGGGGATAGATAAAAAATATTAAAGTAAAGATATAGGGGATAGATAGCTGAATAAGTATTGAAATAGAGGTAGATGTGAAATAAACTCCCCTAGACCCATATTTTACGGGTCATAACAGATAGTATACAATAATTTACTAATGCAAAGAATGAAACATTTGAACCAAAAATAGCTTCTAAGTTAATTTTTTGTTGCTAAATATTTGTCTAATTTGTTCTTGAAACTGCTTACAATTGTTGAATTGATGGCTTCCAATAGCAATGTGTTCCATAAATTTATTTTCTGCTGTTTTTTTATAATGACCACTGCATGATTTTGAGAAAATTGGTTTGTTTAAAAGTGCTACTTTCTCTAGACGACAATCTTATTTCTCAAGGATAAGAAAGCATTATTTATAAGAGCATTTAAAAAAGTATTTTGTATTAGAGTAATTTTATCTAAAAAGTCAAGTACTGCAATGCATTATGGTAAAAACCTTATAAGGCAACAAACATGTTTTTTAGGAATTTAGCAAATAACTATCAGTAGTAGTTTAGACTTACATAATATACTATATATAAAAAAATAATTTATAAAATTTTTAATTAAAATATGAGTTGTGTTTTGATGGACTTGTGCTTTGAATAAACTATTCTGACACAGCCTATTAAATATTATTACTTAATTTTAATTAATATGTTAAATATAATTAAAGTATAATTTTAATTAATACCTATGATGACCTGTTTTACGGGTCCGGATTTTCTAGTTAATAAATATTAAACTATTATTATTTTCATTCTCATTTATATATACTTATTTATCAAGGTATGTAAAAGAAGGTGACATTGTTAAAGAGTTTGATCAAGTTTGTGAAGTAAAAAGTGACAAAGTAAGGTTTATTCTATTAGTGATTCAATAAATATTTTCTCATCATCATCATCATCATCATCATCATTATAAATTAGTCTTCAAAAGTATATAAATTGGTGTTTGCTTTTATTTGCAATAAGGAATATTTTACATTTTTTTTACAGGCTTCAGTTACTATAACAAGTCGTTATAATGGTGTAATTAAAAAACTCTATTATGAAACAGATGAGGAAGCTTATGTTGGAAAGCCACTTGTTGATATTGAAGTTAACTCTGAAAGTCGTCAAACAAGTTATTTTTGTTTTTTATTTTTTTATTCTTTGAATAAAGTTTTATTTTTATTTTATTTGTTTAATAAAGTTAATTAAGTTATTCACTATCAATTAATAGCTGAGCCAGTTACTATGATACCCGAACCAGTAGCCACTGCTTCTGAAACTTTTGAAACTCTACCTCCTCTTCCAAAATTGCAAGTTTCATCTGCAAATTCAAATAAATCAAATGTGCCATTGTCACCAACTGTTCATACTGGTTATGAAGGTCGAAGTATTGTACCTACGACACCAGCTGTTAGAAAGATTGCTAAAGAAAATCAGGTAAATACATTTCAAAAAACAATGTTGTTGTTATGTTGGTTTTTTAATTTTATGGATGTTAAATCATAACAATGTAATGATAATATAAAGTTTTTATCATTGCAAGTATTTTTATTTAAAAAATTTTTTTTCATGTAAATGCCTATTTTTTCCAATATATTTAATCTATTATATTATTTTATGCATAAATTATATTCTATTATAAATATATACTTGTATTTAACATATTATATATCTAACTTTACCCATCTATTTACCAGATGATAAATCTTTCAATAATTATAGTTGAAAGAATTTTTATAGTGTTCATATATAAGCAAGATCAAACATCATTATTATGAATAATCTGAAAAACTAAACATCTAATTAATGAATCAAAAACAGTGACCTTTGTCTTTCTCTCTGCTAATTTTTTTGTCAAAATAATATTATTAAATTTAAAAATTATTAGTGTTGTTACGACTATTAAATAATTTAACTGTCGACTAAATTGAATAATATTTTTACTAAAGTTATCTAAAATCGACTAATATATTTTTGAAATCAACAAAGTCAGCTAAATGTCAATTAGATAGTATGGGAGTTGTTTATTTTTCTTGAAATAAATAGTAATTAAAATAATAAAGTAGTTTGTGATTGCTTTCTATTTTTTAATCATTTAAATAATAATGCAAAACAATATGAGAGAAGGACTCTGACAATGGGGCCATTTATTTCCATACCCCAATGATTTAGAGACCATCATAAAAACTTTTACTATATCAAAAAGTCATTACAATTATATTTACAATGTGATTGTATAGATGACGTTTAGATTTTGGAACTTAATAATTTAGATATGCTCAAGGGCTGTATGAAAGTAATTATGATAAGCATCTAGTAAATAAAAAAAACTAATGAAATACATAATCAAAAGTTTAATAAGGTATAAATTTGATTAAAATATTATATATATAAATTTTATTAAAATGTTAGCCAACATGCTTTGAATTAGATAAAACTGTAAGAGAATAAATAAAAAACTAGATAATAGTAGTACATACTATTGTTATTAAATGAACCAACAAAATTTAAAGATTGAAAAAGAAATTAAATGAAAAGATATTTTTTAATTTAGATAGGATTTTTACTCAACTAAATTGACTTTTAGTCGATTAATAGGAAAAGTCAATTAAATCGACTATTCGAATTTTCAAATTTTGACTGATTTTGACTTTCGACTAGTCAACTTTTAGTCAATTTAGTCGGTAACAACACTAACAATTATAGACATAAAATCCTCTTGTTTTTGCCTAATTGGTTCTATATGAGGCATTTTAACAAAATTAATAACCAATTCCATTACATTAAGCAGCAATATGTATATAGAATTTTGTTGTTGTTGTTATTGCATGTAAGTATTGCTGTTGAAGCATTTTCCAGGAATGTAATCATTTTTCTTCTAACTTTATGGAATAGTCACCTACATTGCATAGACTATCTTTCAAAATTTCAGTACTGTTATCAGATTGTTTTCTGAGATTTTGAGTGAGACACATTTTGAGGTACACATGTAGTCAGGCAAGATTAAGGTGGTTTGGGTATGTAATGTATAAAGTTACAGATGATTAGGTTTTAACATGTATATTTGATATGTATAAGAAATTAAAAAAAAAAGGTAGAAAACCTGGAGAGATTACAGAGGATATAAGCATTATATATATATATATAAATATATATATATATATATATATATATATATATATATATATATATATATATATATATATATATACACAACCCGTAGATGTTGTCCGAAAGTTTTTTCCATATTTTGTTGACAAAAAGTAAAAATTAAAATGCAAGACCGGAATTATTTTTTTTTATTAATTGAGAGACTGCCTGCCCCAACCAAACCCTCAGTCGATGTAGCAACACTCCCTTGCGGATCAGGCTAAAAGATAGTAGATGTAGCAGCTCTCCCTTGCGGGTCAGGCTATTTACCAGTCGATGTAGCAGCACTCCCTTGCGAGTCAGGCTATTTGTCAGTCGATGTAGCAGCACTCCCTTGCGAGTCAGGCTATAAGATAGTCGATGTAGCAACACTCCGCGCATGATTTACAGTAAAAAAAAATAAAAATAAAAACATTTTATTAAAAAAATTAAAAATAAAAACATTTTATTAAAAAAAATAAAAATAAAAACATTGTTTATATTATTAAAAACATTCAGAATGTTTTTAAAACATTCTGGTCAATTAAATTTGCGTTTTTGTGGTTTTTTTTAAAAAACAATTTATTTGTAATTAAATTAATGGTTTTTACTTTCGTCCAACACGCAAATGTTGGACGAAAGTCAAAAGTAATTTATCTGACTGGATAAAGTAGGTATCGGTGCTGAGCCTCTTCGAAACGCCGGTAATAAATGTGATTCTGAGGAGAAGTTTACTACCATGATAATAGCAAGAGTAGTTTATATTATATTGCAATATTGTAAATATATTATATTGCAATAATATAGTTATATTGCAATATTATATATAATATTTTATAAATTATAAGTTATTGTGAGTAACAGTAAACCTATGCAAAATTTGAAACAAGGCTAAAACAAAAATGATGATGTGCATAATTAAATTTTGAATTGTAAATCAATTTATATATGTGTAATAGGTGTGTATTAAAGGTATGTAAGTTGAAGGTTGTATGAGTCAGGAAAACATGAAGATGAAAGAGAGTTCCAAAGGGTTGAAGTGCAAGGAAAAAGCTAGACAAATAAAAGTTTTTGGAGCATGCAGGGACAAATACAGTATAAGAATGAGACAGTATAAGATAAATGACGAGTCAAGCGAGAATGAGTTTTATTTGATGGAACTAGAGATGAAAACTTCTTTGAGCAGAGGCCATGATATTATTTGTAGAAAAGAGAAAATTATGCAACTTTATGACAATGGGAAAGAGGCTCAAGCTTAGCAGTTAAACCGGGTCCAACTATGTTTACAATGCATTTTGGGACCTTGTTTAAAGAGAAATAGCATCATTAGAAGAACTAGCTCAAATATGACAACAGTATATCGTACAGGGAAAAATGAGAGATTTGTTAAGGTAGAGAATGGAATCAGGAGAGAGAAAATGGCAAGCACGATAAAGAGAAGCAACCTTAGCAGATGCTAATTTAGCAATCAATTGTATATATGGTTTCCATAAAAGGTCAGTAGTAAATGATAATCCAAGGCGATGTAAAGAAGAGGACTCAATAAGAGGATTGCCATTCATCAATATAGGAATGTTGACAGTACTGCATTAGTTGTTTGCAGTAAATAACTGAGTTTTGATGGAGTTAAAATTTACAAGCCACTGTGAGCCCTAATCTGTTACAGAAGTGAGATTAGATTCAAGATCGGCTGCCTGTTCTAAGCGATCGAAAAGAGAAGACTTCTGGTCAAGACAGGAGTATAAAGTTGAATCATCAGCAAAAAGAGCAACTTTAGATGTAAGGTTGTCGGGAAGATCATTAATGTAGATAAGAAACAAAATAGAACTAAGGATAGAACCTTGAGGTATCCCAGAAGTTACTGGAAATAAAGAAAAGTGTTAGCCTTCGAGGTTGACTTTAATAAGGCGGGTAGAAAGAAACAATTTGATAATCTCAAAAACTTTCCTAGATACACTATATGAAACAAGCTTATGAAGAAGACCAACATGCCAAACTTTGTCAAAAGCCTTAGATATGTCTAGAGTAATAGTCCTAGCCTCTCCGTCTCTATCTAATGCATGATAAAATCTTTCAGTCACAGCAGTTAGCAAGTCAGCCGTAGAGTGAGAGGATCGAAAACCGTATTGATTGTCTGACAGCAAGTTATTTGACTCAAGATGGTATGTAAGAAATTTGTTTACCAAAGACTCAAAGACCTTGCTAATAACATAAAGAAGACTGATTGGACAATAATTGGAGGGGCCAAAATGTTCACCAGAGTTTTTGAAAGTTGGAACAACAGATGCCATTTTCCAGCAGTCAGGAAAACAAGGCAAGCAAGTCAAGCACTTATTAAATAGTTAAGAGAAAGTTGAAGAGAGTTCTGGAGAACTCTTTTGTAAAACTATGACAGAAATGTTGTCTGCACCACAAACCATAGAAGAGTTCAATTGAGATAGGACTTTAGCAACGGAAGCTGGTATGATTTGAATGTTTAACAATGGGTTAACCTGTTTAATTGGAATGAAGGAAGAGAATGGCCATACAATTTGAGAGTTGAATTAAAACAGAAGTTCTTTGCAAATAGTTCAGCCTTATCCTTGGGAGAGTTAATAAGATCAGTCCCATGAATGAGAGATAACAAAGGAATGCTAGACCTTCCTTTTTAACAATGCTGTTGAAGATTTTCCAAAAGTCTCAAGAGTCTAACTGAGGTAAGATACAAGATTTAGTGAACTGAGAATAATGGAGCTTAACATCTGACAGCACCTTTTTACATCAATTTCTTGCAATAATAAATTGCTGTTTGTTCTCAAGAGAGTTGTTCTTTTGAAAAAGATAAAAAATTATTAAGATTAGATATAGCAGCTGCACAAGAGGGTGAAAATGTAGAGTAGAATGAGGCTTGACTTGGAACCAACAAGAAGGAATACAAGCTTCCATTCCTGCCTGAATCCAGGTGTTAACATAGGAGGTGCATTTTTCAGCTGAGAGGGAAAAGACAGCTCAAGGACAGTCACAAAAAAAAAAAAAATCACAAAAAGAGTCCCAGTCAGCTTTAGTAAGTAGTGCAATGATATGGTGAGTCCGAAAATGAAGTACGAGATGAAAGATTAAAAGAGATCATCGCTTGGTCAGAACCTCTTAAGAAAGAAAAAGGAGAAACTAAACACAAGCTAGGATCAGAGACCAGACATAAAGGATTGAAGGTAATTGATTACTTTGTCAGGAAACATATTACAAAGTTAACTATCTGAGTAAGAGATTGAGAAATACAGAAGTTATAGGCTTTAGTGCCTACAGGATCAGTGGCGTTAGAGCCAAGCCATTCAGTGTGATGAACATGAAAGTTACCAATAACAACAATATTGGTAGAGGCGTAAAGAGAGAGAGCATGATCAATTTGATCAGAAATTGTATTCAAAAGAGTGCAGTCTTGGGAAGAAGGAGAACGATAAAGAACAAAGAGAAAGGTGATAAAGTGAAGAGGTGCTAAGCACATAAAGGAATGGTGAAAGGATTCGAACCTGATTTCATTACAAATAGGTGAATTGATGCATATGTATATCACTAAGCTAAGCATGTAACTATTGGAGTCATTTGGAATCAAAGGATAGTACCCATCAACATTGAGATCATTAAAAGGAATAGCAGAATTTAAATTAGTCTCACTAAGAGCTAGCAAGTCTGTTGAATTTTGCAAGAGGTAAGATTCAACTGGTGGAAGGTTGCTTCACAGACCACAAATATTAGTAAAAGATATTAAAACAGTTAGGCGATAGGGATGGTTTTTTATGCCTAATATTTTGATTTACTTTTGGCATATTTAAGTTTAAAGAGAACTTGACTCATTCATAGATAGAGCACTGCCTCCTAAGCACTGAGCTATGCAATTTTCTCAGTCCTGTTAATTAACCCTAAGTTGTAACATAAGGCTCCTTATGTAACCTCGACAATGTGCACCAAAAGCATTAACAGGGACACCTATGTGCAAAATGGCACTGTTAATACTCATTTATTTAGATATTTTGAAGCTGTTGATGAAATCAGCCTTTCTGAGAGCCACCACAGAGTTCGGGAAACCTTACTACCAGCCGGCCTCAGAACCACTAAACTGAGTTTTAGAGCTGTTCCCTCATTAGGAGGTAACAGGAAGAGTTACATAGCTACTATCAAGGAAGCACAAGCAAAAACCTATGAGAAAAGTTAAGAAGATCTAGCATTTATCATCATAGGCAGTAAACAATGTAACACAGGTTTACATCTACGCCAGCCTATTAGATGAAGAAGGGGTTCGAGGCTGGTGAACAGAATTTTTCTGCTTACCCCTAAAGTCTTTGCCTAGGAGGCCTCCTGAAAGACAGTAGCTGGAGGTAGTTAATTGGTGCAGTTATCTGCCCAAGATGAGACTTTTTATTGACACCATTTCTAGCCTTTCCTCAACAAAGAGCCCCAAGGCAGGGCATATTCAAGTCCGAGTTTGTTCCTCCTAGTCTTTGCCTGAAAAAGCACATTCTACAAGACAGCAGGGTATGGGGCAGATGGTACTGGGTTACATAATACCAGTAGCAGGGTGATCGTGATGATTCTGAACCTGACCTGACCTGGAGTAATTTAAAGAAGCTACTTCCTGCAAACAGCGCTTTAAATTATCGGGCATGGTATTTTGGAAATGCATTTGGAAAAATATTACACCCAATAAAATACTAGAGATAAGGGTGAGCATAAGTTTAATAGTTGGAGTGTCTAGTTAGTTAATGAGCTCACACTGCATCAAAACAGAATAAAATGTTTAAACAGAACACATGCATACATAAGGTAACTTACAAGTGAGTAAATGCCGCGCCAGAGGTTCAGACAGAACACAAACATACATATAAACATACACTCTAGCTCTAGTAATTTAATTAAAATATATAGTGAAAACACTCTAGCTTTAGTAATTTAATTAAAATATATAGTGAAAACACTCTAGCTTTAGTAATTTAATTAACATATAAAGTGAAATTTCAAATTCATTGAGAATAATAAAGAATTTGTCTTGGTGTTGATGATAAAATTGAAAATGAAACAATAGCTGTAAGTCAAATAAATTCAAAAGATAACGAAGTTGCATTTAAGAGATCCATAGATAAAGAATGACAGAGAATATTTTACAAAGTTTTAACTCTTGTTGAAGAACCAGAAAAAATCTAGTGCAGCGCCTGTATGAAGTTCTTGATGAGTATGACTCTTTAAACACTTTAAAGTAGTTCAGTACTTCAATACTAGTGACAATATTTCAACAATTGCAGGTTATATGGCAGGAATGGTTATAGTGTAAGAAAAAAAACTTGGAAACTTTACACTATAGTCTGTAGTCTTCATCAGAATGAGCTTCTCTTTATATTTTTGTTTAAAACAATTGATGGAGCAACTGATTCACCAAATCATTTTGCAGAACATCTTGCATATGTTAAATACTTACCTACTTAAGGGACCACAGTCCTGACTTTTCAGATTTTTGACATGATATTAGTAGCTTTCATTAATTTTGTTTTGCGGAACAAAATCTTTGTATGTTGTGGAATCCCAATAAATTTATTTGACATTTACATGTCAAAACTGGTTTTTTATAAGTTTTTTTTGTATGCAACTTTTATTTCTTTATCCATAACTGTTTGTTTCTAATAAAACAAAGTTGTGGAATCCCAATAAATTTATTTGACATTTACATATCAAAACTAGTTTTTATAAGTCTTTTTTGTATGCAAACTATGTATGCATCTATTTCTTTGTATGCATCTATTTCTTTATCCAAAACTGTTTGTTTCTAAAAATCATTTTTGTTATTGCAATCCTTTGCTGACCAATCATTTTTTGTACCACTAATTGAAGACATCAATTTCTGATGTCAATTAAATAAAATTAGATCTAATAGTTGCACATAAAGATGTAAATATAATTGCATCCAAATATAATAAAAGTTATCCTTTTATTTACTTAAAGAAAAAAAAAATGAAAATTAAGAACAGTATAAATATTTAAAAGTTTGGTGTGTGGTAGTGGCTAATTGTCTTCTGGTTGGTTATGACCCTTAATTAGCCTGAGTCTTTGAGGCATTTTATTGGCCAACAAAGCATGTGGCAAGTTACTGCAGATTTAAATAAGTATAGAAAAAAAAAATTCATACTGTATATATATATATATATATATATATATATATATATTTCAACCCTCGGAATTAAGGTCGGCATTCGGCAATGCCGACCTGAAAGTGTTTGAGTTTCTATGTTTTTTATTTTAAGACCTTTGTATCAAATCATTTTTCTTAATTCCGAAGGTTGTATATATGTATATATATATATATATATATATATATATATATATATATATATATATATATATATATATATATATATATATATATATATATATATATATATATATCAAAATATTATAAAATGCTAATATTTAGAAATCATGAAATTTTAAATGACTTTTTTAATGACAGTTAATCTAACAAATTTTAAACTAAATTTGTATGTACTTATAAAATTTTCGCATGCAGACCAATATTTTTTAGATTTAGGTGAGTTATTGTGTAAATATGTTATTAGTGATTATAATAATAATACTCCATATTATATTATTAGTAAAAATATGCAGATCCAAATCTGTATTAAATAATATATATGTAGTATAAAATATCTAGAAGTCTTCTTTTTTTCTAGATTAATTTATCAGATGTTCCTGCCTCTGGTAAAGACGGTCGTGTTTTAAAAGAGGATGTTCTAAAGTTTATTGAAAAACACAAAAGTATGCTAAGTTTATTTAAATAATTATAAAAACCAAAGTTTTAATAAGTTTTATTTTGAGAATCTGAAGTTCTGATATTAGGTAAGTTAACTTTTTTAAAAATTTTTATATTTAAAATCTTTTTCATAAAATTTCAGTTGTTATTTGTCAAAACATATTGAAATATATTTTTGCCAAATTTTTTTCTCTAAATAATTTACTCTTTTTATCTTTATTTTGATGGTTTTTAAGTTACTTGTTCTGATGGTTTTTCTACAAGCCTTTCTTCTTTTTGTGCAGGTGATTCTTCTACTAGCCTTCCTTCTTGTTCATTGCCTTTTTCAACAAATCAAACTGAAGATAAAATTTTGCCACTTAAAGGTCTACAAAAAGTAATGTTCAAAACCATGCAAGCTTCATTGTCTATTCCACATTTTGGTTATTGTGATGAAGTTGATGTAACAGATCTAACACAGTAATATTCATATCTTATTCATAAATGTCAAGTTATTGATGATTAAAACTTCATGTTTCCTAATTTTTCAATTTAAATAACTTTTTCTTAATTAGTATAAATTTTTTTCAAAATTTTAGATTGCGTAAAGATTTAAAAGAACTATGTAAAGAAAGAGGTGTTAAACTGTCATTTATGCCATTCTTTTTAAAAGCAGCTTCAATGGCTTTATTAAAATATCCTATTCTCAATTCAACATTGGATGCGCAACAAACTAATGTGATTTTTAAAGTAATTAAAACAATTTTATAATTTTTTCATGTCGCTTGAAAAAAAAAACAATTGAAATTTCTACCGTAGCGTAGGGTATTTGATATACTTTTAGTATATTGATGCAATTATTAACCTTTTAAGTTAGAAAATCATATTACAAAAAATCATTTGTTGTTCCATTTTTTGCCTTGAAGGTATAATTTTCTACCTTTAAAGTATAATTTTCTATCTTAGAAAGGCAAAATTATGCCTTATTAAGTGTATATCATATAACTC